>NC_091757.1:25398616-25713616 GCF_043380555.1 Nothobranchius furzeri
GTTTCTATTAATTTCACAGTATTTTAGTGTTGTAATTTTGTCCTTACTGTACACTGTTACTCCAGATTCTTTTCTTCAAATGTTATGTTTTTAGCTTTGTGTGGATAAGTCAAATTACACTTGAATCTCCTCACACACACACACACACACACACATATATATATATATATAATTTAGATGATTTAGCTTCATATATAGTGGAGGACTGCCTAAATTTTGCAGACTAACACAGATCTACCTTGTGATTCACAATGTTTGTTTTCTCTACTGATTATGCTTCCTGGTGTAGATGTGCATTCCTATGAGCTGTCAGCCACACCGGGAAGCCTGTCTATGAATCTGCAGTCAGACTTCAATGATCCAACCCCACTCTCTGCACACAAGATTGATGGCATGCTGCTGTTGACCCCCAAGAGGTTCATACAAGTGAGACCACTGGTGAGTAATTCTCGCAATCTGCATTTTTGATGGCGCATCCTAAATAACATGACTACATATGTATGTATGTATATAAGTTTACAGATTAGGGCTGTCGCGGTTGAGGAATTCCCCCTGCGGTGAGTCAGGGCAGCTCAATATTGCGGTATGCGATATTATTGCACCCCGTTTTTATTTATGTACTTAGCAAATTTGTTTGTTGATTACTAAACTCATGTCAATATTTCCTTTGAAACATTGTGCTTACATATTTAAAAAATGTTAGAAAAAATACATGGCCATTTTTAACACTTTATTGAATGCAGATCGAAGGGCAGTTACGGCATTTTCTGACTGAACTTAAAAACAACATTCAGGAGGTTTAACTTTGAAATGCAAATTTGGCTGCAACATATAACAGAAATAAAAAAGTGCCTGTTTTGTTTTGTAGTTTAAAATAAAGTATACAAAATGAGATGTCCTAGGCACTGTCATTTCACTTTCACACACAAGAATAACATAACTCGGTCATGTCCTTGTTATGCGCAAGGAAAACCAGCATGTTAACCTTATACGGTTTGAGAGAGGATCTGAGAGTGGTGACAACATTTCCAGCGACACTAAAAACCCTCTCGGATGGTGCGCTTGTTGCGCAAATACACATGTACTTACGTGCGACTTTGGAGAGCAATAGAAATCTCCCATGTTTGTTGCGCCACCATGTCAGAGGGTTTTCATTAGGGTCAATGGGTTCCTCCTGCAGGTAGCGAGTGAGCTCCAGCTCGGCTCTAATTCTCTTCGGGACGGTTACAGATGACGTGCTTGTCCGTGACTTCAGCAGGTCTCCCAAGCGTTTTTTTCTTTGCCGCTGGTGGCAGCACTGCCTGCTCCAAGGTCTCTGGCTGGGCTGCAGCTGACGCACTGACACCGCTCCCTCCATCTTCCATGTGTACTATCTCCTCGATCAGCGCGGACTTTACCTCTCAGCATGCGCTGTCGCGAGATTTAATCAAGTGCGGTAATGGCGGTGGCACGTCCTGCAGCGCGGTGGGTTTCTTAATATCGCGATATTTTCTTCTTGCGGTTACCGCGACAGCCCTAATACAGATTTGTCTTTTAAAACTGGTGAATATACAATTTACAGGTAATGCCTTTATGCTATGAGTATTAGAGCCACTGATGGAAAAAAAATGTAGAATTTGAGAAAATAAGTCATAAATCTGAGTTTAATCTCAGAGTTCTGACTGGTACCTAAAACAAAAAAAAAGGGAAATTGGGGAAGATTATGAGGGGGGATCAGAATTCTGACTTAAATCTTAAAATTCAGGCTTTTTTTTTTGTTCGTTTGTTTTGATTTTTTTTTTTACAAAAAAAATTCCTAAATAGTTTTTTGTTTGTTTGGTTTTAGGTTCATGAAAAAAGTCAGAATTCTGACTTTAATCCCAGAATTTTGAAATTATCTGACTTTTTTTCTCAATTCTTTTCTTTTTGTTCAGTTACTCTAATACTCTTAGGCAATAAGGCAGTATTAGGGCCACTGAAGGAAACAATTGAATACTGAGATAAATGTCAGAGTTCTGACTTTATTTATTTTAAGAATTTTTTCTTCTTCAGTGGCCCTAATACCCCTCCGTATTATGTAATGTTAAACAATTCAAATTAACTTTTGAATTCAGCAGTTTATCATTGGATTTAGATGCAGATATCACTGTCTTGGAAAATTGGTCAGAGCAGTTTGGCATTGAGTTTGATTAGTAAACTTGACAGTATTTACACTCTTAATAATCTTCTTAGGAATTACATGATGTCCACACAAGGCGTACCACTGTTCTCCATGCCCTTCCTGTCTATCTACGTGAGGAAACCTCTGGATTTTTGAGGACATGTGTGGTAAGTCCCAGTATTGTAAATTTGAACAAATCATTCTATTTATTTATGCATAAAGACAACACAAGGACAACGCACATGAACATTTTGGAAAATGTGCCATTGTTTCAACTACAAACCTTTGGCAAGATGTTTAAGCCTGCCACACATGAGAGCAATCAGCTGAGCAAACAGCCTCGAATGACTGTTTGCTCAGCAGATTGCTCGCCGTGTGCGCCTGATTTTCACTGAGTTTTCTGCCTCACGAGACGCTGAGGTGAATATCTGACCAGTTAGATATTTTCCGCCTCACAGGGGTAAAAACTCACCATGTGTGCACTACTGAGCTGCTGGCTGAGCTGAAATATTCTAGTGGCCAATCAAAGCACTTTCTCCGCTCACATGACCCCAAGATGTATTCAGATGCAGCCCCTTACCTTGTCTGCGTGTCTGAAAAATAAACAAAATGGTACCTTGTGGATCGATGGGCCCACTGTTTCCATTACCCTTTCGGAAGGATTCTGGGTCTTCCAGGTGCATCTCTTGGAGTAAATTGGCATAAACTCCTTGCCTGGTCCATCTTTCCAGCTACTGTAACCATATTTTCCTAACCTTCAAATGCCGGTGGCGGCGACGTTTCATCAACAAAAAAGGATAGGCATTTCCTCCGTTTCCAGCTCTGTCTCTGTGTTGTTTCTTTTCTGACATGCAGACAGGGGGCTGCCATCTTGGGGTCATGTGAGCGGAGAACGTGCTTTGGTTGTCCACTAGAATATTTCAGCTCAACCAGCAGCTCAGTAATGTGCACATGGCGAGTTTTTACCCCTTTGAGGCGAAAAATATCTTAACTGGTCAGATATTCACCTCAGCGTCTCGTGAGGCGGAAAACTGTGAAAATCAGGCGCACATGGCGAGGTATCTGCTGAGCAAGCGGTCATTCGAGGCCGTTTGCTCAGCAGATGGCCCTCATGTGTGGCAGGCTTTAAGGCACTGAGAAAAATCAACAATCACTGCAAAGAATTCAAGCAGCTTTCATTAGCGTAACGCTGGCACACACGGAAGCCATCTCACTTTATTCGTAAATGAGAGCACAAAGCAACAGAATGAACGGGAGTAGGGCTGGGCGATACGGCCTAAAATCAATATCACCATATATTGAAGATCTCACCTCGATAACGATAAGTAGACGATAACTACAGGAATGCGTAGCAACAATATTTGTCCACTAGATGGGGCTGTCTCATGTATTACATTGACTAAAATTTTACATGACTCAAGGTGCTACAGCTTCTTAAGGGGACATAAATGTGGCCAACTTACACATCTTTTCATATTTTTATTATCAAATTTATTGACATGGGAAAAATGATCTGGATGAGAGACAAGAACTTGGATAACGATAAATCTTTGACATGTTGCCCAGCCCTAAACAGGAGTCTATCAGACTGCATTTATTGTTATTTACATGACAATCTACTGAAATAAAAATGGCCACAGTCAGAGTTTCAGTTCAGATGTGATTAGTGTATGATCTCCCTTTCATTTTTGTAAGGATGATACCAATGAGCCGGACCTCAGGGATGCAGCAGTTGTCCTCCTGACAACCATCACAGATGATGCCGAGAGTCCAGTTACGTACGACCCAGTGAGAATCTGTTATCCCAGAGGGTGATGTGATTGTCAACCTCTCCAGCCTTCCTGATGCCTTCCTGGTAATGTTCGGCCTCATCTATGCCTTACATCTAGATTATCCGAAGGGACTGACCAACACATTTGAGTTCACGCAGAAAATCTTACTTGGTCTTGATGAGTCTAAACTGTCACCCATGCTGCAGAGTCAAAAATGACCTGATGTTACATGTGTAACTCAAAATCTGAAAGAGTGGTGGATTCAGATGACTCACTCTGTTAGAGCATTGTCCACATCCACAATGTAATTTACTATTTGTCTGCTCTTTAATTGTTGATGTTAAAGTAACACACCACCATTTGGGCAAATATGTTCATTTTCCACTTCTTGAGTTAACCCTCCCACTGTCCTAATGGGTGTGACCCCGCGAGGAAAGTTGACCATTGAGCAGGGTTGATGGTTCATCCCTTGGGTCCACGTGGCAGGGGTGAGGAGTGAGCACCACCTCACCCCTGCCACGTGGACCTCAAGGGATAAACCATCAACCCTGCTCAATGGTCAACTTTCCTCGCGGGGTCACCCATAAAGACAGTGGGAGGAACAGTTGAGTTTTACCTTTTCTCTGTTCGTCCAGCCGTTCTGAGTCTGGCAACTCTCATTTGTGGCTTTAGTTTAGCGTGAATAATTGAATCGGATTAGCCTATGGGCTAATCCGATTCAATACTCAACTGGTTTTATGCCAAATGGCATAAAGTACTCACTGACTTACTTGATAGTGGTTAGTGTAATTCATATTTTGTTAATGTTGAATTGATGTGCATCCTGATGTTGCTTTAAACCACCTACTCAAAGAAAGACTACACACTGCCGTTGTCCAGTTTTCAAAAGTGTGAGTTTGTAATTGTTTCTTTCAAATTTTGTTTTATTTTCTGTTTGAGTTGGCTTAATCGGTAACTTTAATTTGATCATAATTTGAAAATATATTTAATATAAACTCCAAATATTTAAGTTTATTTATGGTCTGATATACTCAAATATCTGAGTTTATAAACTCAGAAAATATGAGGCAACTGATTGCCTTACATTTTTTGAGTTCTGCCTACTTATTCGGGTTTACAGTGTACGAACTGTAAAGATTTTGTGGTGTCAAGAGTTCATCTAACAGTTCAAGTGTTCATTTTTTGCTTTGTGTGTTCACAGGGCATGCTCAGTTGAAGTTTCCATCTCTGCGCGTTCAAGATGTAAGAAAAATAATACGAAAGAAATGCAACAACGAAAACTTCAAAAAGGCATCAACAACCAAGCAAGTGGATCCATAAAATGGACTGATTTTTTTAAAGGCATTTAAAAAAAGTCTTTCAAAATGGACAGAATTAACGCGTCATGTTCAGAACAGTTTGCGTTCTCATCTTTGATTAATCCTGGTAAACAGGTCTGTTTTTGTTCTGTTCTAATTCTCTCTGTTTAATAAATTTAAACAACATGACTTAGCTATTTTATTTTACTTTTTTTCTCTGCATAAAGACGAAGTATCAGTAAATAGTGGAAATTAAATGTATTGGTAGTAAGCAAATAGCAGATGTTAAATGTTACTTGCAGTATGTGTTTATAGAAAAAATAGAGATACTTAAATGTACTAAAAGAATATTACGTCAAGTTTACTGTAAAGTGTACTTTCAAAACTGTAAGTATACTCAATTATATAAGAAGTACACTACAAGTAAACATATATTATTACTTTAAGTATAATTTTAAGTATACATTCAAAGAGAAAAGTATACTCAATTATTTCAGAAGTACACTACAAGTAAACTTATAATGTTACTTAAAGTTTATTTTTAAGTATACTTTCAAGGGCAAAAGTTTACTCAATTTTATTAGAAGAAAACTTATACTGTTACTTTTAAGTATACTTTCAATGAGAAAAGTATACTCAACTATATCAGGAGTACACTACAAGTAAACTTATATTGTTACTTTTAAGTATACTTCCAAGGAGAAAAGTATACTCGATTATATCAGAAGTACACTACAAGTAAACTTATAAGTATACTTCCAAGGAGAAAAGTATACTCAATTATATCAGAAGTACACTACAAGTAAACTTATAAGTATACTTTCAAGGAGAAAAGTATACTCAATTATATCTGAAGTACACTCCAAGTAGACTTGTGAGGTTACTTTTAAGTATACTTTCAAAGAGAAAAGTATACTCAATTATATCAGAAGTACACTACAAGTAAACTTATAAGTATACTTTCAAGGAGAAAAGTATACTCAACTATATCAGGAGTACACTACAAGTAAACTTATATTGTTACTTTTAAGTACACTTCCAAGGAGAAAAGTATACTCAATTATATCAGAAGTACACTACAAGTAAACTTATAAGTATACTTTCAAGGAGAAAAGTATACTCAATTATATCTGAAGTACACTCCCAAGTACACTTGTGAGGTTACTTTAAGTATACTTTCAAAGAGAAAAGTATACTCAATTATATCAGAAGTACACTACAAATAAACTTAAATTATTACTTTGAAGTATACTTGCAGTATACTTCAAGTATACTTTTAGTGGCCCAATTTAGTCCCAAGGAGTATACTTCTAAGTAAACTTTAAGAACAAGTATGCAAATAAACTTCTGTACACTTAAGTATACTTGAAATTATATACTTAAAGTATACTTCTTTTTCGTAAGGGCCATGAAAAACAGTGATGTGATGTGATGAAGGGGCTTGACTGTGACCAATAACGAGACAGTTGTAGCTGAGCAATACGGGCCGTGTGATCAAGCCAAAGCTGTGGTCAAATCTAAAGGCAATAAGGAAAAGCATGAAAGTCAGCTGACTAGGTGAAAGATGTTGCGAGGAATCAAAGCAACATGCTTCTAGAGACTTGTACAGGTATCAGGTGGTGTTCTGACTGTTTCTGGTTTATTTTCTGTTTTTAGAGCATTCCCAGGTCTGGTCACAGCCCATGCCTTTTTTCAAGGAATCAGGCTCGTGATGGGACACGGACCATACGCCAAACTGGTCGTAGTCTTCCTCTTTACCTCACTGGGTTTCATGGTGAGTGTGGAATAAATCCTCACGGAACAAAAATGATTTTTGTGCGTGCGTGTGCAGTTTGACTGAGCAAGCCTATTTTTTACCCTGCAACTTCTGGAAGGAAACTTTGCTCTGTTCTGCAGCTCCACACTGGGATTCAGAAATGACTTCCAGAATATTCTACTGGTCATCATGGTGAGCGCACACACACGGCATTCTCACAGCTAGAGCAGGTCCCGTTCTCCTAGCACGGGCAGATGAAACTCTGGCCTGTGCGTTAATCAGTGTTGGGAACGTTACTTTAAAAAAAGTAATTAGTTATAGTTACTTATTACTTTGTCAAAAAAGTAACTCAGTTACAGGATCATAAAAGTAACTGATTACCAACAAAAATAACTACTTAGTTACTTTTTTCATTAAAGAATGCAAGAATTACTACAATAGTGAAATATAAATGACTGTTGACTGGAACATAATAAAATGTATGTCTAAATGTTTTTTATAAACCTGAATAATTTAAATAAATAAGCACTTAACAGGAGGAACTACTAATAGGAACATTACACTAATCTAGACTATTAAAAGGTCACTGTGTGATATTTAACAAGACCCCAATCAGCTGAAATTTAAAATTGCAAATAGAAACACCTGTAAAGGTTCCCGAACCTTTAAATGGTATCTCGGTCTAGTTAAATTACAGAAATAAATGTAATTTTGCACAGTATTCTAATTTTTCCAGCTTCACATAATTGTGTGTTTTTAGCAGCATTTCTGTTGCTGGTAATCTAGTATCGGTTAAATAAATTAATAAAATCCTTTAAAATGACACTAGAAGAGGCACAAGCCTGATGGAGGACTTAAATGTACTAACGTGGGTCAGACCCAACCACAGAAGAGCTGAAGCTGGGTGGTAAACACACACAGGTTCTAATAACACCTGAGCTCCATGTCGTTTGAGACTGATGCATCAGTGTTACAGCGGGGCTAAAGACATGATCAGGAACAGGTTACAGCTGGATGATCTAGGAAGGCAAAAGATCAGGATGTCTGAGTGGTGAACAGGTGAGCGGACCTTCGGGACGTCCCGCTGTCACGCCAAGAAGGGCACGGCTGCAGACCCGCAGATTCACTGCTGCAGATTCCCACCTACAGCAGCAAATCTGCGGCGGGTCTGCAGCCGTAGATATTCATCACGTCTTCCTCGTTCTTCATGGGCCGTGATGCTCTTGGATGAAAACATCTACCTCTAGCAGCTCCTGATCAGCTGATGACAGCTTCTACAGACCGCGCTGCTTAACGCATGCATTTCCTTATCAGTAACTGAAACAACGTCTTGACGTGGGCCGCTGCTGTAAAAAGTGAGGCGCGAACCAGAAAAGCTTCTGCCGATCACAATTCAACAACGGATTATGAAAGAACGGATAACGCACGAAACACGCAGATTCTTCCTGATGTGAGAGGTGAGTCTCCACTTTGTTTTGGTTGTTTTGGCGTCGACATCATCCTAGCGCGCCGACACCTCTCTCTCCCTGGCTGCAGCTTTTTGAGGTTCTCTCCAAGTTCAGTGAATCCAATTATGTGATCAGAACTCCTCTAATGAGAAAGAAAACCATGACTTGCCATGTGAATCGTTTGAAGCTATTTCATGAACGTGCTACCGCTGTGACTCAGCCTTGTTTAGTCTCTGCAGAGGTTTCTCCCCCACTGCCTGATACTGTGCAAGATGATACTGTGGCGTGGAGTTTGCTGCCCCCTGTCACCCCACGTCTCTGCAACTCCGAAGCTCTCTCCAACCTGTCGTCCAGTTTGGGTCACCTCACCTCTTCGCAACAGGAGGAGCTTTCTCATCTAATTCACTCTTTTCCGGAACTATTTTCAGACGTGTCCAGTCAGACCCACCTAATAACTCATGACATCAGCCTTACTGATTCCGTCCCCGTTCATATGCACCCTTACAGGGCTAGTCCGATGAAGAGGGAACTAATGAGAAAGGAAGTAACTTATCTATTAGAACATGGCCTAGCAAAGCCCAGCACCAGTTCTTTGAGCTCACCATGTTTATTGGAAAATAAACCTGATGGCTCATATAGGTTTGTTACTGACTACCGCAAGTTAAATGCAAAAACCGTCCCAGATTCGTTTCCTTTGCCTCGTGTAGAGGATTGTGTGGATAGTGTGGGTTCAGCTACATTTGTTACTAAACTAGATCTTCTAAAAGCCTATTGGCAGGTGCCGCTAACTCCGTTTGCATCTAAAGTGTCTGCTTTCGTCACTCCAGATAACCTGCTCCAGTACACCGTGTTGCCGTTCGGTTTGAGGAACGCCCCCGCTACTTTTCAGCGTTTTCAGCAAGAACTACTTCTTCTTCCGCCAACCATGGTGTGTGATACGGCACAATATAAATACCTTAACCCTCCACTGGGGGGCGCACACTGGGCTCCCTGTTTATTCAATTCAATAATTTATTTCACTCAAAGTTTAAATATACAAACTTCAAATTAGAATATAAGCATTCGAGTGAAATAGGGGGAGGAAGAAGAAAAAATCTTATATGACCTACCCCCTTTAACTAAGACAAGATAAATAACAAAAAGTACAAAATAGCCTTATACACAAAAAATAAACCGCTCTCTTACTTCCACAAATAATATCACTACTAAAACATTAATCCTCCATCCTCAACTTACCAAATCATACGATTTTAGCCTTTTATCTTTATACATTTTTTTAAATTGACCAGTACTTGTACATTTTTTTAATTCATCATCCAGGTTATTCCATAATTTCACACCATATGTTAACATACACATTTGCTTTAATGTAGTACGAACAAATATCCTTTTAAACTCTGGTTTCTTTCTACTCTTATCATTTTTTGGGATCAAAACAAAGAACCTTTGTAGATTAGTTGGCAGTAAATTATTTCTAGCCTTAAACATAATTAGTAAAATTTTCAAGTTAACTAAGTCTTTAATTGATGCTTTTCCTGTTTGCTCAGCAGGAAGAATCACGCCCCTCCCAGAGACACCCTCTGTCGTGGCTGGATGATGATGCAGAGATGGTGGCTGCTTGTAAATCTGTGGAAGGTATGGGGCAGAACAAATCTAATTTGCACCTTCCAAGCTTAAACAACGCACACTACAAATTTTTTGTGGTCTTTTTAGACTCCCTCATCTCAAAGCAACCAACAATAGGAGCTGCAGCGACCAGGACGTCGCCAAAGGCTCCTGCTCTACAGCGGCTGTTGGTTCTCCTGCTCCTGCTGATCCCTCTGCTTCTGAATCCCCTGCTGGTCCGATAGCTGCTTCTTCTGGCTCCACTACTCCTCCTGGTCCCTCTGCTGGCTTTTCTGCTGCTGTCCTGGACAAGGTTTTAAGGAACAGGACGGACCTTGCGATGCCAGTCTCTCGGCCTGCTGCTACTCAGCCACAGCTTCAGCCCCAGGTGAAGCCTCAAGGTGAAGCCTCAATTTCAACCTCAGTCTCTGCTACAGCCTAGAAAACAGACTCCTGTGAGTTGTGAAACAGTTGTAGCCTCTTCCACCTCTACGCTATCTGAAACCCCTTGGCACACAGTCAGGCCCATTGTGCCTAAGCGGTCTCTGTTCAGTCCAGCTCCAGCCCTGCGTCGCTCCAGCCTTCTGCCAGTCTGGTGTTTCCTGAGGCCACTGCTACCTCGTCTCCATCCCCATCATGGTCCAGGGACACGCTTTACAAGTGTAAACAGGAGCTTTCCTTCTTTGGGGAGGGAAATAAATCCAGGATGCAAAACAACCCTGTGTGCATGATCTGTGGACAGGTGACTCAGGGACACAAAAAATACAAAAGGAAGAGCTTCTGCACTGTAAAAATGATGTCCACATCAAAGGGTCTCACAGGCATTTTATTTAAAAGTTTTGAGGAGTTTATGTTGGTTCAATGTCCGTTTTACCGCGGGTGTCAATACCGACACTCTGGCACAGCGCGTTACCTCCCGATGAGCAGGGGCTTGTCACCTGCTGTCTTTAGGAAGCGACTACTCGATGACAAACATGAAAAGTCACTACAGAGCAGTGAAATCGACTAGTTCATACAACCCCAAATTTGTAGTGTTCGTATGTCCAATATTTTCATCAATCAGCAACTGAAGCGCTGCTACCTGCTGTTCTTTCAGTGGACTGTCAAATTCTGGAATCACAATCACAACGTCCGCAACTACTCCATATTCAGCTGCCACATCCCAGTCAATGTCCGACTCTTGAATATCCTGATAATTGGACCAAACAAATTTAAACACCACAATTATTATCATTCCCTTATTGCATCACAGTTATTAGCCAATATTGACTTGTTTAAACCTTATGTGGATTACCAAACTTTTCAAGCTATTTTACCAGCTGATCCATTTAAGCAAATGAACTTTAACATTAATTCCAAATACTTTAATTTGTTTCACATTTGATGCTGTTCACTTAGGACTCATTCCTTTTTATTTTGAATGAATTAAAAAGAAATGCACCTCAACTTACTCTGGCTGCTGGGTCGGGTGACACATCATTCCTGTGTACCATAGCTGCTCAGGAGTTTGGTTTCCTTCTGTTCTAAGAGGATAGTTGTTCCAGCCTTGAAGAAAAGCTTGTAGGTCTGCCTTCAATTTAAGAAGAAACGTCATGTGAACAGCAAAATGATCTTCTGTAAAAGAGTTAGAAATTGATTGCTGCGCCTTTGTCACACATGTTGCATGTACCTCCACACCTGCGATAAGGGATACTCTTGAGTATGCCCTAGTGGTGAGACGTGTAATATAATGGTGGCCTCAGAGGGGATGCTGAGTCAGGGTGAGGTGCGGACGAGGTGACCGTTGGCGGTTTCTGGTGTCGAGGTGGTCAACGTTTCTGTTCCACAGACATGCCCTTGGCTACCGGCCAGGACGGAGCGGTGCGGAGCTGGGTTTGGAGAGAGTCGTGATGAAGCGGAGGGGATGCGGACGGAGGGCGAGCAGCTTCGCTGCGAGGGCCGAACGACGCTGCTTGCAGCTTTAATTAGGCCCGAGCAGTGAAGCTGCGAAGGCCTATTGTATCTGCTCCGTTTATTAGGCCCGAGCAGTGAAGCTGCGAAGGCCTATTGTATCTGCTCCGTTTCTTATTATTTCTTTCTTTCTTTTTTTTTCTTTTTCTTCCGCGTCTTTGGGTGGCCTTTAGGGGGTCTTAGCATATCCAAAAACTCACCAAATTCTGGCCCAATATAGAAAGTGCGTGAAATTTACGTATTTCACTGGCAACGTGAAAGTTGGTAAAAAAATGTGTCAACAGCGCCCCCTAGAAAATTAAAAATACCCCTCCGCTTTGACCTTTTTTCATAGTAGAATGATGAAATTTGGTACACTTGTAGAACTCAACAATACGCACAGAAAAGCCTCTTGCACCCATGGTCAATATCAAACAGGAAGTCGGCCATTTTGTAGTAAAGTGGCCATTTTGACCATGTTTTGGCCATTTCTAGGGTCTATATTTGGTTGAACAGTTTGGTCATTTTTCGCACCATCGTCTCAAAAATAGTGCAAGATCGAACAGAAGCGATGGACGATTCAAATGAGACAATAAAATTGACTTTTCGTAAATACTGAAGGGGCGGGACCAGGCCTCAAAGTTCGAGCACTCGCCAAAAAAATTCAAATTGCTATAATTTCATAAATGAAAGAATTACAGTTAAAGAAATGTACTATGGACAATCGTCATCGCCCTCCGAAGACAAATGGATGGTCGATTGGTGATGTCACATAAGCCCCGCCCCTTCAGGACTTAAAAGGTCAAGTTTTACTGGGAAATTTTCTAAAATTCGCCCTTTCAAATAATCATCACAGATTTGTAGCAGGTAACTGAAGACAAGTTGGGATTGCTTGGCGTCACTTTATGAGAGTTTTCTGCAGAAGGCAGGGCTGTGGCGGTGCGGCGAAGTCAGGCGTACCCACGTGGACTTACGTTTGCCTCCCATTTCGTCATTTCTAGAGATATCGCCACCACACCTCTTGGGAGTGATCCTAGTCCGGCCCCCAAAAGAATCTGATGTAAACATCTGGTGGCCGTGGCCTATTTTCTGAAATAGCGCCCCCTAGGACCATTAAAACTGTCAGCCCCAAGCCATGCTTTGACTGAGGAGTACGAAATTCGGTACACTAATGTGGTGTCTCAGGACCTACAAAAAAGTTTCTTGGAGCCAAGTGCAAAGTCGCACAGGAAGTCGGCCATTTTGGTCCAAGTACTCGATTTAGTGGTTTTCGCACACGTGGTTTGGAGAGTGTTGCACCACTACCCTTTTCACCAATCACCTTCAAACATCTGCTATACACTCTTAAGACATAGATGAAAAAATTCAACCGTCGGATTTTAAATAAGTTTAAAGGTTTGGGCGTGGCTAAGCCTCAAACTTTGATCTGTCGCCACGCCACTCTTTTTTTCACAGCTCCCTATTGGACTCCTTTTAACCAATCACCAGCAATCACTGGCAAATAGCAGCAGACAAGTTGAGGTCACTTGGTCTATAGCACTGGCAGGTTTCGAATAAAGGCGGGGCTTTGGGAGCATGGCGAATTTCGCCATCACGCCATGGAAATAAGTTTGTCTCTCATTTCTTCAATCATTGTGACATCGCCACACAATTTCTGATGAGTGATCCTAGTCTGACCCCTAATAGAATTGGACAGCTGAAGTTTGTGGGCGTGGCCTATTTTCTGAAATAGCGCCCCCTAGGACCATTAAAACTGTCAGCCCCAAGCCATGCTTTGACTGAGGATCACGAAATTTGGCACACTAATGTAGTGTCTCAGGACCTACAAAAAAGTCTCTTGGAGCCAAGCGCAATGTCGCACAGGAGGTCGGCCATTTTGGTCCAAGTACTCGATTTAGTGGTTTTTGCACACGTTATTAGGAGAATGATGTCTCGTCGTCCTTTCCACCGATCACCTTCAAACTCCTGCTATATACTCTTAAGACGTAGAGGAAAAGATTCAACCGTCGGATTTTAAATAAGTATAAAGGTGTGGGCGTGGCTAAGCCTCAAACTTTGACCAGTCGCCATTACGTTACTTGACTTAATCACTCCCATGTGCATGATGAGATCAAATTCAATCTTTGTCTGTGTGATCACTGACTACATCTGAAGACAGTGACAATGTGGACAGCTGACATCACCTAAGCCCCACCCCCTGACTACAGGAAGTCTACTGTTTTATGGTGAAATGCCCATATTTGTCCCCTCTAAATTAGTCAACATGACACTAAGGTCATGCACTGTCTTCATGATGTTGTAATGACCATTCAGATCTGCTAGCTTTTCAGAAAGGGAGGTGCTTTGATGCTATGGCAAATTCTGGCGTGACGCTGTGACCTTACGTTTGACTGTAACTTCCACAAACAGCTTCCGATTTGCCCGAGACTGAACATCACATCACCAGTGTGGTAAAGATAGAGTATCTCCTAGTGGTGAGACGTGTAATGCTGGGCTCAGAGGGGATGCTGAGTCAGGGTGAGGTGTGGACGAGGAGACCGTTGCCGGATTCTGGTGTTGGGGTGGTTGACGTTTCTGTTGTGCCAGACGTACCCTGGTGCCCCCGGCTGCCGGCCAGAATGGAGCGGCGCGGAGCTGGGTTTGGAGAGCGTCGGGGATGGAGCGGAGGGGGTGCGGACAGAGGGCGAGCAGCTTCGCTGCGAGGGCCGAACGACGCTGCTTGCAGCTTTAATTAGGCCCGAGCAGTGAAGCTGCGAAGGCCTATTGTATCTGCTCCGTTTATTAGGCCCGAGCAGCGAAAGCGCTGCGAAGGCCTCTTGTTTTTGCTCTGTTTATTATTATTTTTTTTATTTATTATTCCGGTGCCGCTTTGAATGGCTTTTTGGGGACCTTAACATACCCCAAAACTCACAATATTTTGCATACTTGTCAGGCCTGGTGAAAAATTTGATATTTTAAAGGTCCCAAAAAAATCGCAAAGAAATTGGCTGAACAGCGCCCCCTAGAAAATGAAAAAAAACCCTCTCCATAAAGCTTAGTTTATCGTACCGATATGAAATTTGGTACACTTATAGTACTCAATAGTCCGCACAGAAAAGTCTCTTGCAAGCATGGTCAATATCAAACAGGAAGTCGGCCATTTTGGGTTGAAATGGCGATTTTTTGCCGTTTTGGCCGTTTTTAGGGTCCGTTTCTGATTGGATTGCTCGATCATTTTTTGCACGATCATCTCAAAAATTCTGTAAAATTGCTCAGAAGAGATGGGCGAACAAAATGAGACAATAAAATTGACTTTTCGTAAATACTGAAGGGGCGGGGCCAGGCCTCGAAGTTTGACTACTCGCCAAAAATTTTTAAATTGCTATAACTTCATAACTGAATGGAATAGAGTTACCAAACTTTCTGTGGTCATTCGTCATCACCTCACAAAGTAAATTGAATGGTCGCATGATGACATCACACAAGCCCCGCCCCCTCAGGACCAAAAAGGTTAAGTTTTACTGTGAAAGGTCCCAAATTGCCCCATTTCACTAAATCACCACAAATTTGTAGCTGGTAACTCAAGACAAGTGGGGGTTGCTTGGTGTCACATTATGTGAGTTTTCGGCAGAGGGCGGGGCTGTGGCGGCGCGGCGAAGTCAGGCGTACCGCCGTGGCCTTACGTTTGCCTCCCATTTCGTCATTTCTAAAGATATCATCACGAAACTTCTTGTGAGTGATCCTAGTCTGGCCCCCCAAAAGATCTGATGTGAACATCCGGTGGGCGTGGCCTATTTTCTGAAATAGTACTGGCAGGTTTTGAAAAAAGGCGGGGCTTTGGGAGCATGGCGAAAATCGCCATCACGCCATGGAAATACGTTTGCCTCTCATTTCTTAAGTTATCGAGATATCACCTCGAAATTTGTTGTGAGTGATCCTAGTCTGACCCCCAATAGAAATGGACAGCTAAAATTTGTGGGCGTGGCCATTTTTCTGAAATAGCGCCCCCTAGGACCATTAAAACTGTCAGCCCCTAGCCATTCTTTGACTGAGGATTACGAAATTTGGTACACTAATGAGGTGTCTCCGGACCTACAAAAAAGTCTCTTGGAGCCAAGTGCAAAGTCGCACAGGAAGTCGGCCATTTTGGTCCAAGTACGCGATTTAGTTGTTTTGGCACACGTTGTTTGGAGAGTGATGCTCCGTTGCACTTTTCACCAATCGCCTTCAAACTTCTGCTATTTACTCTTAAGACATAGGAGAAAAAATTCAACCGTCGGATTTTTCAAAAGTTGAAAGGTGTGGGCGTGGCTAAGTCTCAAACTTTGACCTTTCGCCATTACTTTACTTGACTTAATAACTCCCATGTGCATGATCAGATCTTTTTCGAACTTTGTCTGTGTGATCATTGACCATATCTTTAAACAATGACAATGTGGACAGCTGACATCACCTAAGCCCCGCCCCCTGAATACAGGAAGTCTATTGTTTTATGCTGAAATGCCCATATTTGTCCCCTCTAATTTAGTCAACATGACACTAAGGTCATGCACGGTCTTCATGATGCTGTAATGACCATTCAGATCTGATAGCTTTCCAGATAGGGAGGGGCTTTGATGCCATGGCGAATTCTGGCGTAACGCCGTAACCTTACAATTCAATTTAATGGTGAGCTCAGAGGGGATGCTGAGTCAGGGTGAGGTGCGGACGAGGAGGCCATTTGCGGTTTCTGGTGTCGGGGTGGTTGACGTTTCTGTTCTGCCAGACGTGCCCTGGTGCCCCGGGCTGCCGGCCAGGCCGGAGCGGCGCGGAGCTGCGAGGGCCGAACGACGCTGCTTGCAGCTTTAATTATTTTTTCTTTTTCTTCCGCGTCTTTGGGTGGCCTTTAGGGGGCCTTAGCATATCCAAAAACTCACCAAATTCTGGCCCAATATAGAAAGTGCGTGAAATTTACGTATTTCACTGGCAACGTGAAAGTCGGTTAAAACATGTTTCAACAGCGCCCCCTGGAAAATTAAAAATACCCCTCCGCTTTGACCTTTTTTCATAGTAGAGCGATGAAATTTGGTACACTTGTAGATCTCAACAATACGCACAGAAAAGCCTCTTGCACCCATGGTCAATATCATACAGGAAGTCGGCCATTTTCGACTAAAGTGGCCATTTTGACCCCGTTTTGACCATTTCTAGGGTCTATATTTGGTTCAACAGTTTGGTCATTTTTCGCACGATCGTCTAAAAAATAGTGTGCGATCGAACAGAAGCGATGGACGAATCAAATGAGACAATAAAATTGACTTTTCGTAAATACTGAAGGGGCGGGACCAGGCCTCAAATTTCGAGCACTCGCCAAAAAAATTCAAATTGCTATAATTTCATAAATGAAAGAATTACAGTTAAAGAAATGTTCTATGGACAATCGTCATCACCCTCCGAAGACAAATGAATGGTCGATTGATGATGTCACATAAGCCCCGCCCCCTCAGGACTTAAAAGGTCAAGTTTTACTGGGAAATTTTCCAAAATTCGCCCTTTCAAATAATCACCCCAAATTTGTAGCAGGTAACTGAAGACAAGTTGGGGTAGCTTGGCGTCACTCTATGGGAGTTTTCTGCAGAAGGCGGGGCTGTGGCGGCGCGGCGAAGTCAGGGGTACCGCTTAGGCCTTACGTTTGCCTCCCATTTCGTCATTTCTAAAGATATCGCCACAAAACTTCTTGGGAGTGATCCTAGTCCTGCCCCCCAAAAAATGTGATGTAAAAATCCGGTGGGCGTGGCCTATATTCTGAAATAGCGCCCTCTAGGACCATTAAAACTGTCAGCCCCAAGCCATGCTTTGACTGAGGTTTACGAAATTTTGTACACTAATGTGGTGTCTCAGGACCTACAAAAAAGTCTCTTGGAGCCAAGCACCAAGTCGCACAGGAAGTCGGCCATTTTGGTCCAAGTACTCGATTTAGTGGTTTTCGCACACATTGTTTGGAGAGTGTTGCACCATCGCCCTTTTCACCAATCACCTTCATACTTCTGCTATAGACTCTTAAGACAAAGGGGAAAAAATTCAACCTACGGATTTTAAATAAGTATAAAGGTGTGGGCGTGGCTAAGCCTCAAACTTTGACCTGTCGCCACGCCACTCTTTTTTTCACAGCTCCCTATTGGACTCCTTTTAACCAATCACCAGCAATCACTGGCAAATAGCAGCAGACAAGTTGAGGTCACTTGGTTTATAGTACTGGCAGGTTTCGAATAAAGAGGGGGCTTTGGGAGCATGGCGAAATTCACCATCAGGCCATGGAAATACGTTTGTCTCTCATTTCTTCAATCATTGTGACATCACCACACAATTTCTGATGAGTGATCTTACTCTGACCCCTAATAGAATTGGACAGCTGAAGTTTGTGGGCGTGGCCTATTTTCTGAAATAGCGCCCCCTAGGACCATTAAAACTATCAGCCCCAAGCCATGCTTTGACTGAGGATCACGAAATTTGGCACACTAATGTAGTGTCTCAGGACCTACAAAAAAGTCTCTTGGAGCCAAGTCCAATGTCGCACAGGAGGTCGGCCATTTTGGTCCAAGTACTCGATTTAGTGGTTTTCGCACACGTTATTAGGAGAATGATGTCTCGTCGTCCTTTCCACCGATCACCTTCAAACTCCTGCTATATACTCTTAAGACATAGAGGAAAAAATTCAACCGTCGGATTTTAAATAAGTTTAAAGGTGTGGGCGTGGCTAAGCCTCAAACTTTGACCAGTCACCATCACGTTACTTGACTTAATAACTCCCATGTGCATGATCAGATCAATTTCAAACTTTGTCTGTGTGATCACTGACCACATCTGAAGACAGTGACAATGTGGACAGCTGACATCACCTAAGCCCCGCCCCCTGACTACAGGAAGTCTACTGTTTTATGGTGAAATGCCCATATTTGTCCCCTCTAATTTAGTCAACATGACACTAAGGTCATGCACTGTCTTCATGATGTTGTAATGACCATTCAGATCTGATAGCTTTTCAGAAAGGGAGGGGCTTTGATGCCATGGCGATTTCTGGCGTGACGCTGTGACCTTACGTTTGCCTGTAACTTCCACAAACAGCCTCCGATTTGCCCGAGACTGAACATCACATCACCAGTGTGGTAAAGATAGAGTGTATCCTAGTGGTGAGACGTGTAATGGTGGGCTAAGAGGGGATGCTGAGTCAGGGTGAGGTGTGGACGAGAAGGCCGTTCACGGTTTCTGGTGTCGGGGTGGTTGACTTTCTGTTCTGCCAGACGTGCCCTGGTGCCCCCGGCTGCCGGCCAGGATGGAGAAGCGTGGAGCTGGGTTTGGAGAGCGTCGGGGATGGAGTGGAGGGGGTGCGGAAGGAGGGCGAGCAGCTTCGCTGCGAGGGCCGAACGACGCTGCTTGCAGCTTTAATTATTATTAGGCCCGAGCAGCGAAAGCGCTGCGAAGGCCTCTTGTTTTTGCTCTGATTATTCTTTCTTTTTTGTTATTCTTAGCCCGCTTTGAACGGCTTTTTGGGGACCTTAACATACCCCAAAACTCACAATATTTTGCACACTTGTCAGGCCTGGTGAAAAATTTGATATTTTAAAGGTCCCAAAAAAATCGCAAAGAAAATGGCTGAACAGCGCCCCCTACAAAATAAAAAAAAACCCCTCTCCATAAAGCTTAGTTTATCGTACAGTTTTGAAATTTGGTACACTTATAGTACTCAACAGTCCGCACAGAAAAGTCTCTTGCAAGCATGGTCAATATCAAACAGGAAGTCGGCCATTTTGGGTTGAAATGGCGATTTTTTGCCGTTTTTGCCGTTTTTAGGGTCCGTTTCTGATTGGATTGCTCGATCATTTTTCGCACGATCGTCTCAAAAATTGTGTAAAATTGCTCAGAAGAGATGGGCGAACAAAGTGAGATGAGAATTCTGAGTTTTCGTATATGTTGAAGGGGCGGGGCCAGGCCTCGAAGTTTGACTACTCGCCAAAAATATTTAAATTGCTATAACTTCATAACTGAATGGAATAGAGTTACCAAACTTTCTGTGGTCATTCGTCATCCACCCACAAAGTAAATTGAATGGTCGGATGATGACATCACACAAGCCCCGCCCCCTCAGGACCAAAAAGATCAAGTTTTACTGTGAAAGGTCCCAAATTGCCCCATTTCACTTAATCACCACAAATTTGTAGCTGGTAACTCAAGACAAGTGGGGGTTGCTTGGCGTCACTTTATGGGAGTTTTCGGCAGAGGGCGGGGCTGCGGCGGCGCGGCGAATTCAGGCGTACCGCCGTGGCCTTACGTTTGCCTCCCATTTCGTCATTTCCAAAGATATCGTCACGAAACTTCTTGTGAGTGATCCTAGTCCGGCCCCCCAAAAGATCTGGTGTGAACATCTGGTGGGCGTGGCCTATTTTCTGAAATAGCGCCCCCTAGGACCATTAAAACTGTCAGCCCCAAGCCACGCTTTGACTGAGGATTACGAAATTTGGTACACTAATGTGGTGTCTCAGGACCTACAAAAAAGTCTCTTGGAGCCAAGTGCAAAGTCGCACAGGAAGTCGGCCATTTTGGTCCAAGTGCGCGATTTAGTGGTTTTCACACACGTTGTTTGGAGAGTGATACTCCGTCGCCCTTTTCACCAATCACTTTCAAACTTCTGCTATATAGTCTTAAGACATAGAGGAAAAAATTCAACCGTCGGATTTTAAATAAGTATAAAGGTGTGGGCGTGGCTAAGCCTCAAACTTTGACCTTTCGCCACGCCATTGTTTTTTTCACAGCTCCTTATTGGACTCCTTTTACCCAATCACCAGGAATCTCTGGTAAATAGCAGCAGGCAAGTTGAGGTCACTTGGTCTCCAGTACTGGAAGGTTTTGAAAAAAGGCGGGGCTTTGGGAGCATGGCGAAATTCGCCATCACGCCATGGAAATACGTTTGCCTCTCATTTCTTCATTTATCGTGATATCACCTCGACCATTGTTGTGAGTGATCCTAGTCTGACCCCCAATAGAAAAGGTCAGCTTAAGTTTGTGGGCGTGGCCTATTTTCTGTATTAGCGCCCCCTAGGACCATTAAAACTGTCAGCCCCAAGCCATGCTTTGACTGAGGATTACGAAATTTGGTACACTAATGTGGTGTCTCAGGACCTACAAAAAAGTCTCTTGGAGCCAAGTGCAAAGTCGCACAGGAAGTCGGCCATTTTGGTCCAAGTGCGCGATTTAGTGGTTTTCACACACGTTGTTTGGAGAGTGATGCTCCGTCGCCCTTTTCACCAATCGCCTTCGAGCTTCTGCTATATACTCTTAAGACATAGAGGAAAAAATTCAACCGTCGGATTTTAAATAAGTATAAAGGTGTGGGTGTGGCTAAGCCTCAAACTTTGACCTTTCGCCACGCCACTCTTTTTTTCACAGCTCCCTATTGGACTCCTTTTACCCAATCACCTGGAATCTCTGGTAAATAGCAGCTGACAAGTTGAGGTCACTTGGTCTACAGTACTGGCAGGTTTTGAAAAAAGGCGGGGCTTTGGGAGCATGGCGAAATTCGCCATCACGTCATGGCAATACGTTTGCCTCTCATTTCTTCAATTATCGTGACTCGCCACAAAATGTCTGGTGAGTGATCCTAGTCTGACCCCCAATAGAAATGGGCATCTGAGATTTGTGGGCGTGGCCTATATTCTGAAATAGCGCCCCCTGGGACCATTAAAACTGTCAGCCCCAAGACAAGGTTTGACTGAGGATTACGAAAATTGGTACACTCATGTAGGGTCTCTGGCCCTACAAAAAAGTCTCTTGGAGCCAAGCGCAATTTCGCACAGGAGGTCGGCCATTTTGGTCCAAGTACTCGATTTAGTGGTTTTCGCACACGTTGTTTGGACATTGATGGCCCGTTGCCCTTTACACCGATCACCTTCAAACTTATGCTATGTACTTTTAAGTCAAAGGGGAAAAAATTCAACCGTCGGATTTTAAATAAGTATAAAGGTGTGGGCGTGGCTAAGCCTCAAACTTTGACCTTTCGCCATGACATTACTTGACTTAATAACTCCCATGTGCATGATCAGATCTAATTCAAACTTTGTCTGTGTGATCACTGACCACATCTCAAGATAACGACAATGTGGACAGCTGACATCACCTAAGCCCCGCCCCCTGACAACAGGAAGTCTATTGTTTTATGGTGAAATGCCTATATTTGTCCCCTCTAATTTAATGAAAATGACACTCAGGTCATACAGTGTCTTCATGATGTTTTAAAGACCATTCAGATCTGATAGCTTTCCAGAAAGGGAGGGGCTTTGATGCCATGGTGAATGCTGGCGTGACGCCATGACCTTACATTTGACTGTAACTTCCACAAACGGCCTCCGATTTGCCCGAAACTGAATATGGCAATGAACAATCATGCCCTTTAGCCAATGAGGCACAAACGGTTGGTGAATGTTATATAATGTCACCAAAGCTGACCTCAATGGGACTTTTCTGTAGTTGGTCACAGCGCCACCTAGATAACGTTATCCTTCGATAACTTTAAAAAACATGGTCAGAATAGCATTAAAGTTGGTCACTGTCATCACACCACCAGTGTGGTAAAGATAGAGGATTCCCTAGTGGTGAGACATAAAATATAATGGTGGGCTCAAAGGGGATGCTGAGTCCGGGTGAGTTGCGGACAAGGTGGCCGTTAGCAGTTTCTGGTGTTGGGGTGGTCGACGTTTGTGTTCTGCGGACGTGCCCTGGTGCCCCGGGCTGCCGGCCAGGCCGGAGCGGCGCGGAGCTGCGAGGGCCGAACGACGCTGCTTGCAGCTTTAATTATTTTTTTTTTTCTTTTTTTTTCTTCCGCGTCTTTGGATGGCCTTTAGAGGGTCTTAGCATATCCAAAAAGTCACCAAATTCTGGCCCAATATAGAAAGTGCGTGAAATTTACGTATTTCACTGGCAACGTGAAAGTTGGTAAAAAAATGTTTCAACAGCGCCCCCTGGAAAATTAAAAATACCCCTCCGCTTTGACCTTTTTTCATAGTTGAGTGATGAAATTTGGTACACTTGTAGAACTCAACAATACGCACAGAAAAGCCTCTTGCACCCATGGTCAATATCAAACAGGAAGTCGGCCATTTTGGACTAAAGTGGCCATTTTGACCCCGTTTTGGCCATTTCTAGGGTCTATATTTGGTTTAACAGTTTGGTCATTTTTCGCACGATCGTCTCAAAAATAGTGTGCGATCGAACAGAAGCGATGGACGATTAAAATGAGACAATAAAATTGACTTTTCGTAAATACTGAAGGGGCGGGACCAGGCCTCAAAGTTCGAGCACTCGCCAAAAAAATTCAAATTGCTATAGATTCATAAATGAAAGAATTACAGTTAAAGAAATGTTCTAAGGACAATCGTCGTCGACCTCCGAAGACAAATGAATGGTCGATTGATGATGTCACATAAGCCCCGCCCCCTCAGGACTTAAAAGGTCAAGATTTACTGGGAAATTTTCCAAAATTCGCCCTTTCCAATAACCACCCCAAATTTGTAGCGGGTAACTGAAGACAAGTTGGGGTTGCTTGGCGTCACTTTATGGGAGTTTTCTCCAGAAGGCGGGGCTGTGGCGGCGCAGCGAAGTCAGGCGTACCGCTTAGGCCTTACGTTTGCCTCCCATTTCGTCATTTCTAGAGATATCGCCACAAAACCTCTTGGGAGTGATCCTAGTTCAGCCCCCCACAAAATGTGATGTGAACATCCGGTGGGCGTGGCCTATTTTCTGAAATAGCGCCCCCTAGGACCATTAAAACTGTCAGCCCCAAGTCATGCTTTGACTGAGGATTATGAAATTTGGCACACTAATGTGGTGTCTCAGGACCTACAAAAAAGTCTCTTGGAGCCAAGTGCAAAGTCGCACAGGAAGTCGGCCATTTTGGTCCAAGTACTCGATTTAGTGGTTTTCGCACACGTTGTTTTGAGTGTGATGCTCCATCGCCCTTTTCACCAATCGCCTTCAAACTTCTGCTATAGACTCTTAAGACATAAAGGAAAAAATTCAACCGTCGGATTTTAAATAAGTATAAAGGTGTGGGCGTGGCTAAGCCTCAAACTTTGACCTGTCACCACGCCACTCTTTTTTTCACAGCTACCTATTGGACTCCTTTGACCCAATCGCCAGCAATCTCTGGCGAATAGCAGCTGACAAGTTGAGGTCACTTAGTCTCCAGTACTGGCAGGTTTTGAAAAAAGGCGGGGCTTTGGGAGCATGGCAAAATTCACCATCACGCCATGGCAATACGTTTGCCTCTCATTTCTTCAATTATCGTGCCATCACCACAAAATGTCTGGTGAGTGATCCTAGTCTGACCCCCAATAGATTTGGACAGCTGTAGTTTGTGGGCGTGGCCTATTTTCTGAAATGGCGCCCTCTAGGACCATTAAAACTGTCAGCCCCTAGCCATGCTTTGACTGAGGAGTACGAAATCTGGTACACTAATGTGGTGTCTCCGGTCCTACAAAAAAGTCTCTTGGAGCCAAGTGCAAAGTCGCACAGGAAGTCGGCCATTTTGGTCCAAGTAGTCGATTTAGTGGTTTTCGCACACGTTGTTTGGAGAGTGTTACACCATTGCCCTTTTCACCAATCACCTTCAAACTTCTGCTATAGACTCTTAAGACAAAGGGGAAAAAATTCAACCTACGGATTTTAAATAAGTATAAAGGTGTGGGCGTGGCTAAGCCTCAAACTTTGACCTGTCGCCACGCCACTCTTTTTTTCACAGCTCCCTATTGGACTCCTTTTAACCAATCACCAGCAATCACTGGCAAATAGCAGCAGACAAGTTGAGGTCACTTGGTCTATAGTACTGGCAGCTTTCGAATAAAGGCGGGGCTTTGGGAGCATGGCGAAATTCGCCATCACGCCATGGAAATACGTTTGTCTCTCATTTCTTCAATCATTGTGACATCGCCACACAATTTCTGATGAGTGATCCTACTCTGACCCCTAATAGAATTGGACAGCTGAAGTTTGTGGGCGTGGCCTATTTTCTGAAATAGCGCCCCCTAGGACCATTAAAACTGTCAGCCCCAAGCCGTGCTTTGACTGAGGATCACGAAATTTGGCACACTAATGTAGTGTCTCAGGACCTACAAAAAAGTCTCTTGGAGCCAAGCGCAATGTCGCACAGGAGGTCGGCCATTTTGGTCCAAGTACTCGATTTAGTGGTTTTCGCACACGTTATTAGGAGAATGATGTCTCGTCGCCCTTTCCACCGATCACCTTCAAACTCTTGCTATATACTCTTAAGACATAGAGGAAAAGATTCAACCGTCGGATTTTAAATAAGTATAAAGGTGTGGGCGTGGCTAAGCCTCAAACTTTGACCAGTCGCCATTACGTTACTTGACTCAATAACTCCCTTGTGCATGATCAGATCAATTTCAAACTTTGTCCGTGTGATCACTGACCACATCTGAAGACAGTGACAATGTGGACAGCTGGCATCACCTAAGCCCCGCCCCCTGACTACAGGAAGTCTTCTGTTTTATGGTGAAATGCCCATATTTGTCCCCTCTAATTTAGTCAACATGACACTAAGGTCATGCACTGTCTTCATGATGTTCTAATGACTATTCAGATCTGATAGCTTTTCAGAAAGGGAGGAGCTTTGATGCCATGGCGATTTCTGGCGTGACGCTGTGACCTTACGTTTGACTGTAACTTCCACAAACAGCCTCCGATTTGCCAGAGACTGAACATCACATCACCAGTGTGGTAAAGATAGAGTATCTCCTAGTGGTGAGACGTGTAATGCTGGGCTCAGAGGGGATGCTGAATCAGGGTGAGGTGTGGACGAGGAGGCCGTTCACGGTTTCTGGTGTCGGGGTGGTTGACTTTCTGTTCTGCCAGACGTGCCCTGGTGCCCCCGGCTGCCGTCCAGGATGGACAAGCGCGGAGCTGGGTTTGGAGAGCGTCGGGGATGGAGCGGAGGGGGTGCGGAAGGAGGGCGAGCAGCTTCGCTGCGAGGGCCGAACGACGCTGCTTGCAGCTTTAATTATTTTTTATTATTCCGTGTCCGCTTTGAACGGCTTTTTGGGGACCTTAACATACCCCAAAACTCACAATATTTTGCACACTTGTCAGGCCTGGTGAAAAATTTGATATTTTAAAGGTCCCAAAAAAATCGCAAAGAAAATGGCTGAACAGCGCCCCCTAGAAAGTGAAAAAAACCCCTCTCCATAAAGCTTAGTTTATTGTACAGTTATGAAATTTGGTACACTTGTAGTACTCAACAGTCCGCACAGAAAAGTCTCTTGCAAGCATGGTCAATATCAAACAGGAAGTCGGCCATTTTGGGTTGAAATGGCGATTTTTTGGCGTTTTGGCCGTTTTTAGGGTCCGTTTCTGATTGGATTGCTTGATCATTTATCGCACGATCGTCTCAAAAATGGTGTACAATTGCTCAGAAGGGATGGGCGAACAAAATGAGACAATAAAATTGACTTTTTGTAAATACTGAAGGGGCGGGGCCAGGCCTCGAAGTTTGACTACTCGCCATAAAAATTTAAACTGCTATAACTTCATAACTGAATTGAATAGAGTTACCAAACTTTCTGTGGTCATTCGTCATCCACCCACAAAGTAGATTGAATGGTCGGATGATGACATCACACAAGCCCCGCCCCCTCAGGACCAAGAAGATCAAGTTTTACTGTGAGAGGTCCCAAATTGCCCCATTTCACTTAATCGCCACGCATTTGTAGCTGGTAACTCAAGAAAAGTGGGGGTTGCTTGGCATCACTTTATGGGAGTTTTCGGCAGAAGGCGGGGCTGTGGCGGCGCGGCGAAGTCAGGCGTACCGCCGTGGCCTTACGTTTGCCTCCCATTTCGTCATTTCTAAAGAAATCGTCACGAAACTTCTTGTGAGTGATCCTAGTCCGGCCCCCCAAAAGACCTGATGTGAACATCCGGTGGGCGTGGCCTATTTTCTGAAATAGCGCCCCCTAGGACCATTAAAACTGTCAGCCCCAAGCCAGGCTTTGACTGAGGATTACGAAATTTGGTACACTAATGTGGTGTCTCAGGACCTACAAAAAAGTCTCTTGGAGCCAAGTGCAAAGTCGCACAGGAAGTCGGCCATTTTGGTCCAAGTACGTGATTTAGTGGTTTTCGCACACGTTGTTTGGAGAGTGATGCTCTGTCGTCCTTTTCACCAATCGCCTTCAAACTTCTGCTATATACTCTTAAGACATAGAGGAAAAAATTCAACCGTCGGATTTTAAATAAGTATAAAGGTGTGGGCGTTGCTAAGCCTCAAACTTTGACCTTTCGCCAGGCCACTCTTTTTTTCACAGCTCCCTATTGGACTCCTTTTACACAATCACCAGGAATCTCTGGTAAATAGCAGCAGACAAGTTGAGGTCACTTGGTCTCCAGTACTGGAAGGTTTTGAAAAAAGGCGGGGCTTTGGGAGCATGGCGAAATTCGCCATCACGCCATGGAAATACGTTTGCCTCTCATTTCTTCAATTATCGTGCCATCGCCACAAAATGTCTGGTGAGTGATCCTAGTCTGACCCCAAATAGATTTGGACAGCTGTAGTTTGTGGGCGTGGCCTATTTTCTGAAATGGCGCCCCCTAGGACCATTAAAACTGTCAGCCCCTAGCCATGCTTTGACTGAGGAGTACGAAATCTGGTACACTAATGTGGTGTCTCCGGACCTACAAAAAAGTCTCTTGGAGCCAAGTGCAAAGTCGCACAGGAAGTCGGCCATTTTGGTCCAAGTAGTCGATTTAGTGGTTTTCGCACACGTTGTTTGGAGAGTGTTACACCATTGCCCTTTTCACCAATCACCTTCAAACTTCTGCTATAGACTCTTAAGACAAAGGGGAAAAAATTCAACCTACGGATTTTAAATAAGTATAAAGGTGTGGGCGTGGCTAAGCCTCAAACTTTGACCTGTCGCCACGCCACTCTTTTTTTCACAGCTCCCTATTGGACTCCTTTTAACCAATCACCAGCAATCACTGGCAAATAGCAGCAGACAAGTTGAGGTCACTTGGTCTATAGTACTGGCAGGTTTCGAATAAAGGCGGGGCTTTGGGAGCATGGCGAAATTCGCCATCACGCCATGGAAATACGTTTGTCTCTCATTTCTTCAATCATTGTGACATCGCCACACAATTTCTGATGAGTGATCCTACTCTGACCCCTAATAGAATTGGACAGCTGAAGTTTGTGGGCGTGGCCTATTTTCTGAAATAGCGCCCCCTAGGACCATTAAAACTGTCAGCCCCAAGCCGTGCTTTGACTGAGGATCACGAAATTTGGCACACTAATGTAGTGTCTCAGGACCTACAAAAAAGTCTCTTGGAGCCAAGCGCAATGTCGCACAGGAGGTCGGCCATTTTGGTCCAAGTACTCGATTTAGTGGTTTTCGCACACGTTATTAGGAGAATGATGTCTCGTCGCCCTTTCCACCGATCACCTTCAAACTCTTGCTATATACTCTTAAGACATAGAGGAAAAGATTCAACCGTGGGATTTTAAATAAGTATAAAGGTGTGGGCGTGGCTAAGCCTCAAACTTTCACCAGTCGTCATTACGTTACTTGACTCAATAACTCCCTTGTGCATGATCAGATCAATTTCATACTTTGTCCGTGTGATCACTGACCACATCTGAAGACAGTGACAATGTGGACAGCTGGCATCACCTAAGCCCCGCCCCCTGACTACAGGAAGTCTTCTGTTTTATGGTGAAATGCCCATATTTGTCCCCTCTAATTTAGTCAACATGACACTAAGGTCATGCACTGTCTTCATGATGTTGTAATGACTATTCAGATCTGATAGCTTTTCAGAAAGGGAGGAGCGTTGATGCCATGGCGATTTCTGGCATGACGCTGTGACCTTACGTTTGACTGTAACTTCCACAAACAGCCTCCGATTTGCCAGAGACTGAACATCACATCACCAGTGTGGTAAAGATAGAGTATCTCCTAGTGGTGAGACGTGTAATGCTGGGCTCAGAGGGGATGCTGAATCAGGGTGAGGTGTGGACGAGGAGGCCGTTCACGGTTTCTGGTGTCGGGGTGGTTGACTTTCTGTTCTGCCAGACGTGCCCTGGTGCCCCCGGCTGCCGGCCAGGATGGACAAGCTCGGAGCTGGGTTTGGAGAGCGTCGGGGATGGAGCGGAGGGGGTGCGGAAGGAGGGCGAGCAGCTTCGCTGCGAGGGCCGAACGACGCTGCTTGCAGCTTTAATTAGGCCCGAGCAGCGAAAGCGCTGCGAAGGCCTCTTGTTTTTGCTCTGTTTATTAGGCCCGAGCAGCGAAAGCGCTGCGAAGGCCTCTTGTTTTTGCTCTGATTATTCTTTCTTTTTTGTTATTCTTAGCCCGCTTTGAACGGCTTTTTGGGGACCTTAACATACCCCAAAACTCACAATATTTTGCAAACTTGTCAGGCCTGGTGAAAAATTTGATATTTTAAAGGTCCCAAAAAAATCACAAAGAAAATGGCTGAACAGCGCCCCCTAGAAAGTGAAAAAAAACCCTCTCCATAAAGCTTAGTTTATCGTACAGTTATGAAATTTGGTACACTTGTAGTACTCAACAGTCCGCACAGAAAAGTCTCTTGCAACCATGGTCAATATCAAACAGGAAGTCGGCCATTTTGGGTTGAAATGGCAATTTTTTGCAGTTTTTGCCGTTTTTAGGGTCCGTTCCTGATTGGATTGCTCGATCATTTTTCGCATGATTGTCTCACAAATTGTGTAAAATTGCTCAGAAGGGATGGGCGAACAAAATGAGACAATAAAATTGACTTTTCGTAAATACTGAAGGGGCGGGGCCAGGCCTCGAAGTTTGACTACTCGCCAAAAATTTTTAAATTGCTATAACTTCATAAATGAATGGAATAGAGTTACCAAACTTTCTGTGGTCATTCGTCATCCACCCACAAAGTAAACTGAATGGTCGGATGATGACATCACACAAGTCCCGCCCCCTCAGGACCAAAAAGGTCAAGTTTTACTGTGAAAGGTCCCAAATTGCCCCATTTCACTTAATCACCACAAATTTGTAGCTGGTAACTAAAGACAAGTAAGGGTTGCTTGGCGTCACTTCATGGGAGTTTTCGGCAGAGGGCGGGGCTGTGGCAGCGCGGCGAAGTAAGGCGTACCGCCGTGGCCTTACGTTTGCCTCCCATTTAGTCATTTCTTAAGATATCGTCGCGAAACTTCTTGTGAGTGATCCTAGTCTGGCCCCTCAAAAAATCTGATGTGAACAACCGGTGGGCGTGGCCTATTTTCTGAAATAGCGCCCCCTAGGACCATTAAAACTGTCAGCCCCAAGCCATGCTTTGACTGAGGATTACGAAATTTGGTACACTAATGTGGTGTCTCAGGACCTACAAAAAAGTCTCTTGGAGCCAAGTGCAAAGTCGCACAGGAAGTCGGCCATTTTGGTCCAAGTGCGCGATTTAGTGGTTTTCACACACGTTGTTTGGAGAGTGATACTCCGTCGCCCTTTTCACCAATCACTTTCAAACTTCTGCTATATAGTCTTAAGACATAGAGGAAAAAAGTCAACCGTCGGATTTTAAATAAGTATAAAGGTGTGGGCGTGGCTAAGCCTCAAACTTTGACCTTTCGCCACGCCACTCTTTTTTTCACAGCTCCTTATTGGACTCCTTTTACCCAATCACCAGGAAACTCTGGTAAATAGCAGCAGGCAAGTTGAGGTCACTTGGTCTCCAGTACTGGAAGGTTTTGAAAAAAGGCGGGGCTTTGGGAGCATGGCGAAATTCGCCATCACGCCATGGAAATACGTTTGCCTCTCATTTCTTCATTTATCGTGATATCACCTCGACCATTGTTGTGAGTGATCCTAGTCTGACCCCCAATAGAAAAGGTCAGCTTAAGTTTGTGGGCGTGGCCTATTTTCTGTATTAGCGCCCCCTAGGACCATTAAAACTGTCAGCCCCAAGCCATGCTTTGACTGAGGATTACGAAATTTGGTACACTAATGTGGTGTCTCAGGACCTACAAAAAAGTCTCTTGGAGCCAAGTGCAAAGTCGCACAGGAAGTCGGCCATTTTGGTCCAAGTGCGCGATTTAGTGGTTTTCAAACACGTTGTTTGGAGAGTGATGCTCCGTCGCCCTTTTCACCAATCGCCTTCGAGCTTCTGCTATATACTCTTAAGACATAGAGGAAAAAATTCAACCGTCGGATTTTAAATAAGTATAAAGGTGTGGGCGTGGCTAAGCCTCAAACTTTGACCTTTCGCCACGCCACTCTTTTTTTCACAGCTCCCTATTGGACTCCTTTTACCCAATCACCTGGAATCTCTGGTAAATAGCAGCTGACAAGTTGAGGTCACTTGGTCTACAGTACTGGCAGGTTTTGAAAAAAGGCGGGGCTTTGGGAGCATGGCGAAATTCGCCATCACGCCATGGCAATACGTTTGCCTCTCATTTCTTCAATTATCGTGACATCGCCACAAAATGTCTGGTGAGTGATCCTAGTCTGACCCCCAATAGAAATGGGCATCTGAGATTTGTGGGCGTGGCCTATATTCTGAAATAGCGCCCCCTAGGACCATTAAAACTGTCAGCCCCAAGACAAGGTTTGACTGAGGATTACGAAAATTGGTACACTCATGTAGGGTCTCTGGCCCTACAAAAAAGTCTCTTGGAGCCAAGCGCAATTTCGCACAGGAGGTCGGCCATTTTGGTCCAAGTACTCGATTTAGTGGTTTTCGCACACGTTGTTTGGACATTGATGGGCTGTTGCCCTTTACACCGATCACCTTCAAACTTATGCTATGTACTTTTAAGTCAAAGGGGAAAAAATTCAACCGTCGGATTTTAAATAAGTATAAAGGTGTGGGCGTGGCTAAGCCTCAAACTTTGACCTTTCGCCATGACATTACTTGACTTAATAACTCCCATGTGCATGATCAGATCTAATTCAAACTTTGTCTGTGTGATCACTGACCACATCTCAAGACAACGACAATGTGGACAGCTGACATCACCTAAGCCCCGCCCCCTGACAAAAGGAAGTCTATTGTTTTATGGTGAAATGCCCATATTTGTCCCCTCTAATTTAATGAAAATGACACTCAGGTCATACAGTGTCTTCATGATGTTTTAAAGACCATTCAGATCTGATAGCTTTCCAGAAAGGGAGGGGCTTTGATGCCATGGTGAATGCTGGCGTGACGCCATGCCCTTACATTTGACTGTAACTTCCACAAACGGCCTCCGATTTGCCCGAAACTGAATATGGCAATGAACAATCATGCCCTTTAGCCAATGAGGCACAAACGGTTGGTGAATGTTATATAATGTCACCAAAGCTGACCTCAATGGGACTTTTCTGTAGTTGGTCACAGCGCCACCTAGATAACGTTATCCTACGATAACTTTAAAAAACATGGTCAGAATAGCATTAAAGTTGGTCACTGTCATCACACCACCAGTGTGGTAAAGATAGAGGACTCCCTAGTGGTGAGACATAAAATATAATGGTGGGCTCAAAGGGGATGCTGAGTCAGGGTGAGTTGCGGACAAGGTGGCCGTTAGCAGTTTCTGGTGTTGGGGTGGTCGACGTTTGTGTTCTGCGGACGTGCCCTGGTGCCCCGGGCTGCCGGCCAGGCCGGAGCGGCGCGGAGCTGCGAGGGCCGAACGACGCTGCTTGCAGCTTTAATTATTTCTTTCTTTCTTTTTCTTCCGCGTCTTTGGATGGCCTTTAGGGGGTCTTAGCATATCCAAAAACTCACCAAACTTTGGCCCAATATAGAAAGTGCGTGAAATTTACATATTTCACTGGCAACGTGAAAGTTGGTAAAAAAATGTTTCAACAACGCCCCCTGGAAAATTAAAAATACCCCTCCGCTTTGACCTTTTTTCATAGTAGAGTGATGAAATTTGGTACACTTGTAGAAGTCAACAATATGCACAGAAAATCCTCTTGCACCCATGGTCAATATCAAACAGGAAGTCGGCCATTTTGGACTAAAGTGGCGATTTTGACCCCGTTTTGGCCATTTCTAGGGTCTATATTTGGTTAAACAGTTTGGTCATTTTTCGCACGATCGTCTCAAAAACAGTGTGCAATCGAACAGAAGCGATGGACGATTCAAATGAGAAAATAAAATTGACTTTTCGTAAATACTGAAGGGGCGGGGCCAGGCCTCAAAGTTCGAGCACTCGCCAAAAAAATTCAAATCGCTATAATGTCATAAATGAAAGAATCACAGTTAAAGAAATGTTCTAAGGACAATCGTCATCGCCCTCCGAAGACAAATGAATGGTCGATTGATGATGTCACATAAGCCCCGCCCCCTCAGGCCTTAAAAGGTCAAGTTTTACTGGGAAATTTTCCAAAATTCGCCCTTTCCAATAATCACCCCAAATTTGTAGCGGGTAACTGAAGACAAGTTGGGGTTGCTTGGCGTCACTTTATGGGTGTTTTCTGTAGAAGGCGGGGCTGTGGCGGCGTGGCGAAGTCAGGTGTACCGCTTAGGCCTTACGTTTGCCTCCCATTTCGTCATTTCTAAAGATATCGCCACGAAACTTCTTGTGAGTGATCCTAGTCTGGCCCCCCAAAAAATCTGATGTGGAATTCCGGTGGGCGTGGTCTATTTTCTGAAATAGCGCCCCCTAGGACCATTAAAACTGACAGCCTCAAGCCATGCTTTGACTGAGGATTACGAAATTTGGTATACTAATGTGGTGTCTCAGGACCTACAAAAAAGTCTCTTGGAGACAAGTGCAAAGTCGCACAGGAAGTCGGCCATTTTGGTCCAAGTGCGCGATTTAGTGGTTTTCGCACACGTTGTTTGGAGAGTGATGCTCCGTTGCCCTTTTCACCAATCGCCTTCAAACTTCTGCTATATACTCTTAAGACATAGAGGAAAAAATTCAACCGTCGGATTTTAAATAAGTATAAAGGTGTGGGCGTGGCTAAGCCTCAAACTTTGACTTGTCGCCACGCCACTCTTTTTTTCACAGCTCCCTATTGGGCTCTTTTTAACCAATCACCAGCAATCACTGGCTAATAGCAGCAGACAAGTTGAGGTCACTTGGTCTATAGTACTGGCAGGTTTCGAATAAAGGCGGGGCTTTGGGAGCATGGCGAAATTCGCCATCACTCCATGGAAATATGTTTGTCTCTCATTTCTTCAATTATTGTGACATCGCCACACAATTTCTGATGAGTGATCTTACTCTGACCCCTAATAGAATTGGACAGCTGAAGTTTGTGGGCGTGGCCTATTTTCTGAAATAGCGCCCCCTAGGACCATTAAAACTGTCAGCCCCAAGCCATGCTTTGACTGAGGATAACGAAATTTGGCACACTAATGTAGTGTCTCAGGACCTACAAAAAAGTCTCTTGGAGCCAAGCGCAATGTCGCACAGGAGGTCGGCCATTTTGGTCCAAGTACTCGATTTAGTGGTTTTCGCACACGTTATTAGGAGAATGATGTCTCGTCGCCCTTTCCACCGATCACCTTCAAACTCCTGCTATATATTCTTAAGACATAGAGGAAAAAATTCAACCGTCGGATTTTAAATAAGTATAAAGGTGTGGGCGTGGCTAAGCCTCAAACTTTGACCTTTCGCCATTACATTACTTGACTTAACAACTCCCATGTGCATGATCAGATCTATATCAAACTGTGTCTGTGTGATCATTGACCACATCTCAAGACAATAACAATGTGGACAGCTGACATCACCTAAGCCCCGCCCCCTGACTACAGGAAGTCTATTTTTTATGGTGAAATGCCCATATTTGTCCCCTCTAATTTAGTCAACATGACACTAAGGTCATGCACTGTCTTCATGATGTTTTAATGACCATTCAGATCTGCTAGCTTTTCAGAAAGGGAGGGGCTTTGATGCCATGGCGAATTCTGGCGTGTCACTGTGACCTTACGTTTGACTGTAACTTCCACAAACAGCCTCCGATTTAGCCGAGACCTGAACATCACATCACCAGTGTGGTAAAGAAAGAGTATCTCCTAGTGGTGAGACGTGTAATGCTGGGCTCAGAGGGGGATGCTGAGTCAGGGTGAGGTGTGGACGAGGAGGCCGTTCACGGTTTCTGGTGTCGGGGTGGTTGACGTTTCTGTTCTGCCAGACGTGCCCTGGTGCCCCCGGCTGCCGGCCAGGACGGAGCGGCGCGGAGCTGGGTTTGGAGAGCATCGGGGATGGAGCGGAGGGGGTGCGGACGGAGGGCGAGCAGCTTCACTGCGAGGGCCGAATGACGCTGCTTGCAGCTTTAATTAGGCCCGAGCAGCGAAAGCGCTGCGAAGGCCTCTTGTTTTTGCTCTGTTTATTATTTTTTATTATTCCGTGTCCGCTTTGAACGGCTTTTTGGGGACCTTAACATACCCCAAAACTCACAATATTTTGCACACTTGTCAGGCCTGGTGAAAAATTTGATATTTTAAAGGTCCCAAAAAAATCGCAAAGAAAATGGCTGAACAGCGCCCCCTAGAAAGTGAAAAAAAACCCCTCTCCATAAAGCTTAGTTTATTGTACAGTTATGAAATTTGGTACACTTGTAGTACTCAACAGTCCGCACAGAAAAGTCTCTTGCAAGCATGGTCAATATCAAACAGGAAGTCGGCCATTTTGGGTTGAAATGGCGATTTTTTGGCGTTTTGGCCGTTTTTAGGGTCCGTTTCTGATTGGATTGCTTGATCATTTTTCGCACGATCGTCTCAAAAATGGTGTACAATTGCTCAGAAGGGATGGGCGAACAAAATGAGACAATAAAATTGACTTTTTGTAAATACTGAAGGGGCGGGGCCAGGCCTCGAAGTTTGACTACTCGCCAAAAATATTTAAATTGCTATAACTTCTAAACTGAAAGGAATAGAGTTACCAAACTTTCTGTGGTCATTCGTCATCCACCCACAAAGTAAATTGAATGGTCGGATTATGACATCACACAAGCCCCGCCCCCTCAGGACCAAAAAGATCAAGTTTTACTGTGAAAGGTCCCAAATTGCCCCATTTCACTTAATCATCACGAATTTGTAGCTGGTAACTCAAGACAAGTGGGAGTTGCTTGGCGTCAATTTATAGGAGTTTTCGGCAGAGGGCGGGGCTTTGGCGGCGCAGCGAATTCAGGCGTACCGCCGTGGCCTTACGTTTGCCTCCCATTTCGTCATTTCTAGAGATATCGTCACGAAACTTCTTGTGAGTGATCCTAGTCCGGCCCCCCAAAAGATCTGATGTCAATATCCGGTGGGCGTGGCCTATTTTCTGAAATAGCGCCCCCTAGGACCATTAAAACTGTCAGCCCCAAGCCATGCTTTGACTGAGGATTACGAAATTTGGTACACTAATGTGGTGTCTCAGGACCTACAAAAAAGTCTCTTGGAGCCAAGTGCAAAGTCGCACAGGAAGTCGGCCATTTTGGTCCAAGTGCGCAATTTAGTGGTTTTCGCACACGTTGTTAGGAGAGTGATGCTCCGTCGCCCTTTTCACCAATCGCCTTCAAACTTCTGCTATATACTCTTAAGACATAGAGGAAAAAATTCAACCGTCGGATTTTAAATAAGTATAAAGGTGTGGGCGTGGCTAAGCCTCAAACTTTGACCTTTCTCCAGGCCACTCTTTTTTTCACAGCTCCCTATTGGACTCCTTTTACCCAATCACCAGGAATCTCTGGTAAATAGCAGCAGACACGTTGAGGTCACTTGGTCTCCAGTACTGGAAGGTTTTGAAAAAATGCGGGGCTTTGGGAGCATGGCGAAATTCGCCATCACGCCATGGAAATACGTTTGCCTCTCATTTCTTCATTTATCGTGATATCACCTCGAAATTTGTTGCGAGTGATCCTAGTCTGACCCCCAATAGACATGGTCAGCTTAAGTTTGTGGGCGTGGCCTATTTTCTGAATTAGCGCCCCCTAGGACCATTAAAACTGTCAGCCCCAAGCCATGCTTTGACTGAGGATTACGAAATTTGGTACACCAATGTGGTGTCCCAGGACCTACAAAAAAGTCTCTTGGAGCCAAGTGCAAAGTCGCACAGGAAGTCGGCCATTTTGGTCCAAGTACTCGATTTAGTGGTTTTCGCACACGTTGTTTGGAGAGTGATGCTCCGTCGACCTTTTCACCAATCGCCTTGTAACTTCTGCTAGATACTCTTAAGATATAGTGGAAAAAATTCAACCGTCGGATTTTAAATAAGTATAAAGGTGTGGGCGTGGCTAAGCCTCAAACTTTGACCTTTCGCCATTACATTACTTGACTTAATAACTCCCATGTGCACGATCAGATCTATATCAAACTTTGTCTGTGTGATCACTGACCACATCTTAAGGCAACGTCATTATGGACAGCTGACATCACCTAAGCCCCGCCCCCTGACAACAGGAAGTCTATTGTTTTATGGTGAAATGCCCATATTTGTCCCCTCTAATTTAGTCAACATGACACTGAGGTCATGCACTGTCTTCATGATGTTGTAATGACCATTCAGATCTGATAGCTTTCCAGATAGGGAGGGGCTTTGATGCCATGGTGAATTCTGGCATGACGTCGTGACCTTACAATTCAATTTAATGGTGAGCTCAGAGGGGATGCTGAGTCAGGGTGAGGTGCGGACTAGGAGGCCATTTGCGGTTTCTGGTGTCGGGGTGGGTGATGTTTCTGTTCTGCCAGACGTGCCCTGGTGCCCCGGGCTACCGGCCAGGCCGGAGGGGCGCGGAGCTGCGAGGGCCGAACGACGCTGCTTGCAGCTTTAATTTTTATTTATTATTCTTAGCCCGCATTGAATGGCTTTTTGGGGACCTTATCATACCCCAAAACTCACAATATTTTGCAAAGATGTCAGGCCTGGTGAAAAATTTGATATTTTAATGGTCCCAAAAAAATTGCAAAGAAAATGGCTGAACAGCGCCCCCTAGAAAGTGAAAAAAAAACCCTCTCCATAAAGCTTAGTTTATCGTACAATTATGAAATTTGGTACACTTGTAGTACTCACCAGTCCGCACAGAAAAGTCTCTTGCAAGCATGGTCAATATCAAACAGGAAGTCGGCCATTTTGGGTTGAAATGGCAATTTTTAGCCGTTTTTGCCGTTTTTAGGGTCCGTTTCTGATTGGATTGCTCGATAAATTCTCGCACCATCATCTCAAAAATTGTGTCAAATTGCTCAGAAGGGATGGGCGAACAAAATGAGATGAGGATTCTGAGTTTTCGTATATGTTGAAGGGGCGGGGCCAGGCCTCAAAATTTGACTACTCGCCAAAAAAAATTTAAATTGCTATAACTTCATAACTGAATGGAATAGAGTTACCAAACTTTCTGTGGTCATTCGTCATCCACCCACAAAGTAAATTGAATGGTCGGATGATGACATCACACAAGCCCCGCCCCCTCAGGACCAAAAAGATCAAGTTTTACTGTGAAAGGTCCCAAATTGCCCCATTTCACTTAATCACCACGAATTTGTAGCTGGTAACTCAAGACAAGTGGGGGTTGCTTGGCGTCACTTTATGGGAGTTTTCGGCAGAGGGCGGGGCTGTGGCGGCGCGGCGAAGTCATGCGTACCGCCGTGGCCTTACGTTTGCCTCCCATTTCGTCATTTCTAAAGATATCGTCACGAAACTTCTTGTGAGTGATCCGAGTCCGGCCCCCCAAAAGATCTGATGTGAACATCCGGTGGGCGTGGCCTATTTTCTGAAATAGCGCCCCCTAGGACGATTTAAACTGTCAGCCCCAAGCCATGCTTTGACTGAGGATTACGAAATTTGGTACACTAATGTGGTGTCTAAGGACCTACAAAAAAGTCTCTTGGAGCCAAGTGCAAAGTCGCACAGGAAGTCGGCCATTTTGGTCCAAGTGTGCGATTTAGTGGTTTTCACACACGTTGTTTGGAAAGTGATGCTCCGTCGCCCTTTTCACCAATCGCCTTCAAACTTCTGCTATATACTCTTAAGACATAGAGGAAAAAATTCAACCGTCGGATTTTAAATAAGTATAAAGGTGTGGGCGTGGCTAAGCCTCAAACTTTGACCTTTCGCCACGCCACTCTTTTTTTCACAGCTCCCTATTGGACCCATTTTACCCAATCACCAGTAATCTCTGGTAAATAGCAGCAGACAAGTTGAGGTCACTTGGTCTCCAGTACTGGAAGGTTTTGAGAAAAGGCGGGGCTTTGGGAGCATGGCGAAATTCGCCATCACGCCATGGAAATACGTTTGCCTCTCATTTCTTCATTTATCGTGATATCACCTCGAAACTTGTTGTGAGTGATCCTAGTCTGACCCCCAATAGAAATGGATGGCTGAAGTTTGTGGGCGTGGCCTATTTTCTGAAATAGCGCCCCCTATGACCATTAAAACTGTCAGCCCCAAGCCATGCTTTGACTGAGGATTGCAAAATTTGGTACACTAATGTGGTGTCTCAGGACCTACAAAAAAGTCTCTGGGAGCCAAGTGCAAAGTCGCACAGGAAGTCGGCCATTTTGGTCCAAGTTCTCGATTTAGTGGTTTTCGCACACGTTGTTTGGACAATGATACCCCGTAGCCCTTTTCACCGATCACCTTCAAACTTCTGTTATATTTTCTTAAGACAAAGGGGAAAAAATTCAACTGTCGGATTTTAAATAAGTATAATGGTGTGGGCGTGGCTAAGCCTCAAACTTTGACCTTTCGCCATTACATTACTTGACTTAACAACTCCAATGTGCATGATCAGATCTATATCAAACTTTGTCCGTGTGATCAATGACCAAATCTCAAGACAACGTCATTGTGGACAGGTGACATCACCTAAGCCCCGCCCCCTGACAACAGGAAGTCTATTGTTTTATGGTGAAATGCCCATATTTGTCCTCTCTAATTTAGTCAACATGACACTAAGGTCAGGCACTGTCTTCATGATGTTGCAATGACCATTCAGATCTGATAGCTTTCCAGATAGGGAGGGGCTTTGATGCCATGGCGATTTCTGGCATGACGCCATGACCTTACGTTTGATCGTAACTTCCACAAACAGCCTCCCATCTGCACGAGACTGAACATGGCAATAAACAATCATGCCCTTTAGCCAATGAGACACAAATGGTTGGTGAAATTCGTATAATAACACCACAGCACCCCCTACACAACATTAAAACTGTGATAACTCCTACAGACGAGGTCGTAACTGCACCAAACTTGGTGTGCTCAGAGTGGATGCTCAGTCAGGGTGAGGTGCGGACGAGGTGACCGTTAGCTGTTTCTGGTGTCGGGGTGGTCAAAATTTTTGTTCCACGGACGTAACCTGGTGCCTCGGGCTGCCGGCCAGGCCGGAGCGGCGCGGAGCTGCGAGGGCCGAACGACGCTGCTTGCAGCTTTAATTAGGCCCGAGCAGCGAAAGCGCTGCGAAGGCCTCTTGTTTTTGCTCTGTTTATTAGGCCCGAGCAGCGAAGCGCTGCGAAGGCCTATTGTATCTGCTCCGTTTATTTTTTTTCTTTCTTTCTTTTTTTTTCTTTTTTTTTCTTCCGCGTCTTTGGACGGCCTTTAGGGGGTCTTAGCATATCCAAAAACTCACCAAGTTCTGGCCCAATATAGAAAGTGCGTGAAATTTACGTATTTCACTGGCAATGTGAAAGTTGGTATAAAAGTGTTTCAACAGCGCCCCCTGGAAAATTAAAAATACCCCTCCGCATTGACCTTTTTTCATAGTAGAGTGATAAAATTTGGTACACCTGTAGAATTCAACAATACGCACAGAAAAGCCTCTTGCACCCATGGTCAATATCAAACAGGAAGTCGGCCATTTTGGACTAAAGTGGCCATTTTTACCCCATTTTGGCCATTTCTAGGCTCTATATTTGGTTAAACAGTTTGGTCATTTTTCGCACGATTGTCTCAAAAATAATGTGCGATCGAACAGAAGCGATGGACGAATCAAATGAGAAAATAAAACTGACTTTTCGTAAATACTGAAGAGGCGGGGCCAGGCCTCAAAGTTCGAGCACTCGCCAAAAAAATTCAAATTGCTATAATTTCATAAATGAAAGAATTACAGTTAAAGTAATTTTCTATGGACAATCGTCATCGCCCCCCGAAGACAAATGAATGGTTGATTGATGATGTCACATAAGCCCCGCCCCCTCACGCCTTAAAAGGTCAAGTTTTACTGGGAAATTGTCCAAAATTCGCCCTTTCAACTAATCACCCCATATTTCTAGCAGGAAACTGAAGACAAGTTGGGGTTGCTTGGCGTCACTTTATGGGAGTTTTCTCCAGAAGGCGGGGCTGTGGCGGCGCGGCGAAGTCAGGCGTACCGACGTGGCCTTACGTTTGCCTACCATTTCGTCATTTCTAGAGATATCGCCACAAAACCTCTTGGGAGTGATCCTAGTTCAGCCCCCCACAAAATGTGATGTGAACATCCGGTAGGCGTGGCCTATTTTCTGAAATAGCGCCCCCTAGGACCATTAAAACTGTCAGCCCCAAGTCATGCTTTGACTGAGGATTATGAAATTTGGCACACTAATGTGGTGTCTCAGGACCTACAAAAAAGTCTCTTGGAGCCAAGTGCAAAGTCGCACAGGAAGTCGGCCATTTTGGTCCAAGTACTCGATTTAGTGGTTTTCGCACACGTTGTTTGGAGAGTGATGCTCCATCGCCCTTTTCACCAATCGCCTTCAAACTTCTGCTATAGACTCTTAAGACATAAAGGAAAAAATTCAACCGTCGGATTTTAAATAAGTAAAAAGGTGTGGGCGTGGCTAAGCCTCAAACTTTGACCTGTCACCACGCCACTCTTTTTTTCACAGCTACCTATTGGACTCCTTTTACCCAATCGCCAGCAATCTCTGGCGAATAGCAGCTGACAAGTTGAGGTCACTTGGTCTATAGTACTGGCAGCTTTCGAATAAAGGCGGGGCTTTGGGAGCATGGCGAAATTCGCCATCACGCCATGGAAATACGTTTGTCTCTCATTTCTTCAATCATTGTGACATCGCCACACAATTTCTGATGAGTGATCCTACTCTGACCCCTAATAGAATTGGACAGCTGAAGTTTGTGGGCGTGGCCTATTTTCTGAAATAGCGCCCCCTAGGACCATTAAAACTGTCAGCCCCAAGCCGTGCTTTGACTGAGGATCACGAAATTTGGCACACTAATGTAGTGTCTCAGGACCTACAAAAAAGTCTCTTGGAGCCAAGCGCAATGTCGCACAGGAGGTCGGCCATTTTGGTCCAAGTACTCGATTTAGTGGTTTTCGCACACGTTATTAGGAGAATGATGTCTCGTCGCCCTTTCCACCGATCACCTTCAAACTCTTGCTATATACTCTTAAGACATAGAGGAAAAGATTCAACCGTCGGATTTTAAATAAGTATAAAGGTGTGGGCGTGGCTAAGCCTCAAACTTTGACCAGTCGCCATTACGTTACTTGACTCAATAACTCCCTTGTGCATGATCAGATCAATTTCAAACTTTGTCCGTGTGATCACTGACCACATCTGAAGACAGTGACAATGTGGACAGCTGGCATCACCTAAGCCCCGCCCCCTGACTACAGGAAGTCTTCTGTTTTATGGTGAAATGCCCATATTTGTCCCCTCTAATTTAGTCAACATGACACTAAGGTCATGCACTGTCTTCATGATGTTGTAATGACTATTCAGATCTGATAGCTTTTCAGAAAGGGAGGAGCTTTGATGCCATGGCGATTTCTGGCGTGACGCTGTGACCTTACGTTTGACTGTAACTTCCACAAACAGCCTCCGATTTGCCAGAGACTGAACATCACATCACCAGTGTGGTAAAGATAGAGTATCTCCTAGTGGTGAGACGTGTAATGCTGGGCTCAGAGGGGATGCTGAATCAGGGTGAGGTGTGGACGAGGAGGCCGTTCACGGTTTCTGGTGTCGGGGTGGTTGACTTTCTGTTCTGCCAGACGTGCCCTGGTGCCCCCGGCTGCCGGCCAGGATGGACAAGCGCGGAGCTGGGTTTGGAGAGCGTCGGGGATGGAGCGGAGGGGGTGCGGAAGGAGGGCGAGCAGCTTCGCTGCGAGGGCCGAACGACGCTGCTTGCAGCTTTAATTAGGCCCGAGCAGCGAAAGCGCTGCGAAGGCCTCTTGTTTTTGCTCCGTTTATTATTAGGCCCGAGCAGCGAAAGCGCTGCGAAGGCCTCTTGTTTTTGCTCTGATTATTATTATTTTTTGTTATTCCGTGCCCCCTTTGAACAGCTTTTTGGGGACCTTAACATACCCCAAAACTCACAATATTTTGCACACTTGTCAGGCCTGGTGAAAAATTTGATATTTTAAAGGTCCCAAAAAAATCGCAAAGAAAATGGCTGAACAGCGCCCCCTACAAAGTGAAAAAAACCCCTCTCCATAAAGCTTAGTTTATCGTACAGTTATGAAATTTGGTACACTTGTAGTACTCAACAGTCCGCACAGAAAAGTCTCTTGCAACCATGGTCAATATCAAACAGGAAGTCGGCCATTTTGGGTTGAAATGGCGATTTTTTGCCGTTTTTGCCGTTTTTAGGGTCCGTTTCTGATTGGATTGCTCGATCATTTTTCGCACGATCGTCTCAAAAATTGTGTAAAATTGCTCAGAAGGGATGGGCGAACAAAATGAGATAAGGATTCTGAGTTTTCGTATATGTTGAAGGGGCGGAGCCAGGCCTCGAAGTTTGACTACTCGCCAAAAATATTTAAATTGCTATAACTTCATAACTGAATGGAATAGAGTTACCAAACTTTCTGTGGTCATTCGTCATCCACCCACAAAGTAAATTGAAAGGTCGGATGATGACATCACACAAGCCCCGCCCCCTCAGGACCAAAAAGATCAAGTTTTACTGTGAAAGGTCCCAAATTGCCCCATTTCACTTAATCACCACAAATTTGTAGCTGGTAACTCAAGACAAGTGGGGGTTGCTTGGCGTCACTTTATGGGAGTTTTCGGCAGAGGGCGGGGCTGTGGTGGCGCGGCGAATTCAGGCGTACCGCCTTGGCCTTACGTTTGCCTCCCATTTCGTCATTTCCAAAGATATCGTCACGAAACTTCTTGTGAGTGATCCTAGTCCGGCCCCCCAAAAGATCTGATGTGAACATCTGGTGGGCGTGGCCTATTTTCTGAAATAGCGCCCCCTAGGACCATTAAAACTATTAGCCCCAAGCCATGCTTTGACTGAGGATTACGAAATTTGGTACACTAATGTGGTGTCTCAGGACCTACAAAAAAGTCTCTTGGAGTCAAGTTCAAAGTCGCACAGGAAGTCGGCCATTTTGGATCAAGTACGCGATTTAGTGGTTTTCGCACACGTTGTTTGGAGAGTGATGCTCCGTCGCCCTTTTCACCAATCTCCTTCAAACTTCTGCTATATACCCTTAAGACATAGGGGAAAAAATTCAACCGTCGGATTTTTCAAAAGTTGAAAGGTGTGGGCGTGGCTAAGCCTCAAACTTTGACCTGTCGCCACGCTACTCTTTTTTTCACAGCTCCCTACTGGACTCCTTTTACCCAATCACCAGGATTCTGTGGCAAACAGCAGTAGACAAGTTGAGGTTACTTGGTCTCCAGTACTGGCAGGTTTTGAAAAAAGGCGGGGCTTTGGGACCATGGCGAAAATCGCCATCACGCCATGGAAATACGTTTGTCTCTCATTTCTTCAGTTATCGTGATATTGCTACGAAACTTCTGGTGAGTGATCCTAGTCTGAGCTCCAAGAGAAATAGACAGCTGAATTTTGTGGGCGTGGCCTATGTTTTGAAATAGCGCCCCCTAGGACCATTTAAACTATTAGCCCCAAGCCATGCTTTGACTGAGGATTACGAAATTTGGTACACTAATGTGGTGTCTCAGGACCTACAAAAAAGTCTCTTGGAGTCAAGTTCAAAGTCGCACAGGAAGTCGGCCATTTTGGATCAAGTACGCGATTTAGTGGTTTTCGCACACGTTGTTTGGAGAGTGATGCTCCGTCGCCCTTTTCACCAATCTCCTTCAAACTTCTGCTATATACCCTTAAGACATAGGGGAAAAAATTTAACCGTCGGATTTTTCAAAAGTTGAAAGGTGTGGGCGTGGCTAAGCCTCAAACTTTGACCTGTCGCCACGCTACTCTTTTTTTCACAGCTCCCTACTGGACTCCTTTTACCCAATCACCAGGATTCTGTGGCAAACAGCAGTAGACAAGTTGAGGTTACTTGGTCTCCAGTACTGGCAGGTTTTGAAAAAAGGCGGGGCTTTGGGACCATGGCGAAAATCGCCATCACGCCATGGAAATACGTTTGTCTCATTTCTTCAGTTATCGTGATATTGCTACGAAACTTCTGGTGAGTGATCCTAGTCTGAGCTCCAAGAGAAATAGACAGCTGAAGTTTGTGGGCGTGGCCTATATTCTTAAATAGCGCCCCCTAGAGCCATTAAAACTTTCAGCCCCAAGCCATGCTTTGACTGAGGATTACGAAATTTGGTACACTAATGTGGGGTCTCAGGACCTACAAAAAAGTCTCTTGGAGCCAAGCGTAAAGTCGCACAGGAAGTCGGCCATTTTGGTGCAAGTACGTGATTTAGTGGTTTTCGCACACATTGTTTGGAGAGTGATGCTCCGTCGCCCTTTTCACCAATCACCTTCAAACTTCTGCAATACACTCTTAAGACATAGGGGAAAAAATTCAACCGTCGGATTTTTCAAAAGTTGAAAGGTGTGGGCGTGGCTAAGCCTCAAACGTTGACCTTTCGCCATTACTTTACTTGACTTAATAACTCCCATGTGCATGATCAGATCTTTTTCGAACTTTGTCTGTGTGATCATTGACCATATCTGTAAACAATGACAATGTGGACAGCTGACATCACCTAAGCCCCGCCCCCTGACTACAGGAATTTATTTTTTATGCTGAAATGCCCATATTTGTCCCCTCTAATTTAGTCAACATGACCCTAAGGTCATGCACTGTCTTCATGATGCTGTAATGACCATTCAGATCTGATAGCTTTCCAGAAAGGGAGGGGCTTTGATGCCATGGCGAATTCTGGCGTAACGCCGTAATCTTAATATTCAATTTAATGGTGAGCTCAGAGGGGATGCTGAGTCAGGGTGAGGTGCAGACTAGGAGGCCATTCGCGGTTTCTGGTGTCGGGGTGGTTGACGTTTCTGTTCTGTCAGACGTGCACTGGTGCGACGGCAGACCGGAGCGGCGCGGAGCTGCGAGGGCCGAACGACGCTGCTTGCAGCTTTAATTATTATTTTTATTTATTATTCCGGTGCCGCTTTGAACGGCTTTTTGGGGATCTTAACATACCCCAAAACTCACAATATTTTGCATACTTGTCAGGCCTGGTGAAAAATTTGATATTTTAAAGGTCCCAAAAAAATCGCAAAGAAAATGGCTGAACAGCGCCCCCTAGAAAATGAAAAAAAAACCTCTCCATAAAGCTTAGTTTATCGTACCGTTATGAAATTTGGTACACTTATAGTACTCAATAGTCCGCACAGAAAAGTCTCTTGCAAGCATGGTCAATATCAAACAGGAAGTCGGCCATTTTGGGTTGAAATGGCGATTTTTTGCCGTTTTGGCCGTTTTTAGGGTCCGTTTCTGATTGGATTGCTCGATCATTTTTTGCATGATCATCTCAAAAATTCTGTAAAATTGCTCAGAAGAGATGGGCGAACAAAATGAGACAATAAAATTGACTTTTCGTAAATACTGAAGGGGCGGGGCCAGGCCTCGAAGTTTGACTACTCGCCAAAAATTTTTAAATTGCTATAACTTCATAACTGAATGGAATAGAGTTACCAAACTTTCTGTGGTCATTCGTCATCACCTCACAAAGTAAATTGAATGGTCGCATGATGACATCACACAAGCCCCGCCCCCTCAGGACCAAAAAGGTTAAGTTTTACTGTGAAAGGTCCCAAATTGCCCCATTTCACTAAATCACCACAAATTTGTAGCTGGTAACTCAAGACAAGTGGGGGTTGCTTGGTGTCACATTATGTGAGTTTTCGGCAGAGGGCGGGGCTGTGGCGGCGCGGCGAAGTCAGGCGTACCGCCGTGGCCTTACGTTTGCCTCCCATTTCGTCATTTCTAAAGATATCATCACGAAACTTCTTGTGAGTGATCCTAGTCTGGCCCCCCAAAAGATCTGATGTGAACATCCGGTGGGCGTGGCCTATTTTCTGAAATAGCGCCCCCTAGGACCATTAAAACTGTCAGCCCCAAGCCATGCTTTGACTGAGGATTACGAAATTTGGTACACTAATGTGGTGTCTCAGGACCTACAAAAAAGTCTCTTGGACCCAAGTGCAAAGTCGCACAGGAAGTCGGCCATTTTGGTCCAAGTACGCGATTTACTGGTTTTCGCACACCTTGTTTGGAGAGTGATGCTCCGTCGCCCTTTTCACCAATCTCCTTGAAACGTCTGCTATATACTCTTAAGACAAAGAGGAAAAAATTCAACCGTCGGATTTTTCAAAAGTTTAACGGTGTGGGCGTGGCTAAGCCTCAAACTTTGACCTGTCGCCACGCCACTCATTTTTTCACAGCTCCCTACTGGACTCCTTTTACCCAATCAGCAGGAATCTCTGGCAAACAGCAGTAGACAACTTGAGGTCACTTGGTATCCAGTACTGGCAGGTTTCAAAAAAAGGCGGGGCTTCAGGAGCATGGCGAAAATCGCCATCACGCCATGGAAGTATGTTTGCCTCTCATTTCTTCAGTTATCGTGATATTGCTACGAAACTTCTGGTGCGTGATCCTAGTCTGACCCCCAAGCGACATAGATATCTGAAATTTGTGGGCGTGGCCTATTTTCTTAAATAGCGCCCCCTAGGACCATTTAAACTAATAGCCCCAAGCTATGCTTTGACTGAGGATTACGAAATTTGGTACACTAATGTGGTGTCTCAGGACCTACAAAAAAGTCTCTTGGAGCCAAGCGCAAAGTCGCACAGGAAGTCGGCCATTTTGGTCCAAGTACGCAATTTAGTGGTTTTCGCACACGTTGTTTGGAGAGTGATGCTCCGTTGCTTTTTTCACCAATCACTTTCACACTTCTGCTATATACTCTTAAGACGAAGGGGAAAAAATTCAACCGTCGGATTTTTCAAAAGTTGAAAGGTGTGGGCGTGGCTAAGCCTCAAACTTTGACCTTTCGCCACGCCACTCTTTTTTTTCACATCTCCCTATTGGACTCCTTTTACCCAATCAATAGGAATCTCTGGCAAATAGCAGTAGACAAGTTGAGGTCACTTGGTATCCAGTACAGTTAGGTTTCGAAAAAAGGCGGGGCTTTGGGAGCATGGCGAAAATCGCCATCACGCCAAGAAAATACGTTTGCCTCTCATTTCTTCAGTTTTCGTGATATCGCTACGAAACTTCTGGTGAGATATCCTAGTCTGAGCCCCAAGAGAAATAGACAGCTGAAGTTTGTGGGCGTGGCCTATTTTCTTAAATAGCGCCCCCTAGAGCCATTAAAACTGTCAGCCCCAAGCCATGCTTTGACTGAGGATTACGAAATTTGGTACACTAATGTGGTGTCTCAGGACCTACAAAAAAGTCTCTTGGAGCCAAGCACAAAGTCGCACAGGAAGTCGGCCATTTTGGTCCAAGTACTCGAATTAGTGGTTTTCGCACACGTTGTTTGGAGAGTGATGCTCCGTCGCCCTTTTCACCAATCTCCTTGAAACGTCTGCTATATACTCTTAAGACAAAGAGGAAAAAATTCAACCGTCGGATTTTTCAAAAGTTTAACGGTGTGGGCGTGGCTAAGCCTCAAACTTTGACCTGTCGCCACGCCACTCATTTTTTCACAGCTCCCTACTGGACTCCTTTTACCCAATCAGCAGGAATCTCTGGCAAACAGCAGTAGACAACTTGAGGTCACTTGGTATCCAGTACTGGCAGGTTTCACAAAAAGGCGGGGCTTCAGGAGCATGGCGAAAATCGCCATCACGCCATGGAAGTATGTTTGCCTCTCATTTCTTCAGTTATCGTGATATTGCTACGAAACTTCTGGTGCGTGATCCTAGTCTGACCCCCAAGCGACATAGACATCTGAAATTTGTGGGCGTGGCCTAACTTCTGAAATAGCGCCCCCTAGGACCATTTAAACTAATAGCCCCAAGCTATGCTTTGACTGAGGATTACGAAATTTGGTACACTAATGTGGTGTCTCAGGACCTACAAAAAAGTCTCTTGGAGCCAAGCGCAAAGTCGCACAGGAAGTCGGCCATTTTGGTCCAAGTACGCAATTTAGTGGTTTTCGCACACGTTGTTTGGAGAGTGATGCTCCGTTGCTCTTTTCACCAATCACTTTCACACTTCTGCTATATACTCTTAAGACGAAGGGGAAAACATTCAACTGTCGGATTTTTCAAAAGTTGAAAGGTGTGGGCGTGGCTAAGCCTCAAAGTTTGACCTTTCGCCACGCCACTCTTTTTTTTCACATCTCCCTATTGGACTCCTTTTACCCAATCAATAGGAATCTCTGGCAAATAGCAGTAGACAAGTTGAGGTCACTTGGTATCCAGTACAGTTATGTTTCGAAAAAAGGCGGGGCTTTGGGAGCATGGCGAAAATCGCCATCACGCCAAGGAAATATGTTTGCCTCTCATTCCTTCAGTTTTCGTGATATCGCTACGAAACTTCTGGTGAGTGATCCTAGTCTGAGCCCCAAGAGAAATAGACAGCTGAAGTTTGTGGGCGTGGCCTATTTTCTTATATAGCGCCCCCTAGAGCCATTAAAACTGTCAGCCCCAAGCCATGCTTTGACTGAGCATTACGAAATTTGGTACACTAATGTGGTGTCTCAGGACCTACAAAAAAGTCTCTTGGAGCCAAGCACAAAGTCGCACAGGAAGTCGGCCATTTTGGTCCAAGTACTCGAATTAGTGGTTTTCGCACACGTTGTTTGAAGAGTGATGCTCCGTCGCCCTTTTCACCAATCGCCTTCAAACTTCTGCCATGTACTCTTAAGACGTAGGGGAAAAAATTCAACCGTCGGATTTTTCAAAAGTTGAAAGGTGTGGGCGTGGCTAAGCCTCAAACGTTGACCTTTCGCCATTACTTTACTTGACTTAATAACTCCCATGTGCATGATCAGATCTTTTTCGAACTTTGTCTGTGTGATCATTGACCATATCTGTAAACAATGACAATGTGGACAGCTGACATCACCTAAGCCCCACCCCCTGACTACAGGAGTTTATTTTTATGCGGAAATGCCCATATTTGTCCCCTCTAATTTAGTCAACATGACCCTAAGGTCATGCACTGTCTTCATGATGCTGTAATGACCATTCAGATCTGATAGCTTTCCAGAAAGGGAGGGGCTTTGATGCCATGGCGAATTCTGGCGTAACGCCGAAACCTTATTATTCAATTTAATGGTGAGCTCAGAGGGGATGCTGAGTCAGGGTGAGGTGCGGACTAGGAGGCCATTTGCGGTTTCTGGTGTCGGGGTGGTTGACGTTTCTGTTCTGCAAGACATGCCCTGGTGCCCCGGGCTGCCAGCCAGGCCGGAGCGGCGCGGAGCTGCGAGGGCCGAACGACGCTGCTTGCAGCTTTAATTAGGCCCGAGCAGTGAAGCTGCGAAGGCCTATTGTATCTGCTCCGTTTCTTCTTATTATTATTATTATTATTCTTTTTTCTTCCGCGTCTTTGAATGGCCTTTAGGGGGTCTTAGCATATCCAAAAAGTCACCAAATTCTGGCCCAATATAGAAAGTGCGTGAAATTTACGTATTTCACTGGCGATGTGAAATTTCGTCAAAAAGTGACTGAACAGCGCCCCCTAGAAAGTGAAAAATACCCCTCTCCATAAAGCTTAGTTTATCGTACAGTTATGAAATTTGGTATACTTGTAGTACTCAACAGTCCGCACAGAAAAGTCTCTTGCAACCATGGTCAATATCAAACAGGAAGTCGGCCATTTTGGAGTAAAGTGGCCATTTTGACCCCGTTTTGGCCATTTCTAGGGTCTATATTTGGTTGAACAGTTTGGTCATTTTTCGCACCATCGTCTCAAAAATTGTGCGAGATCGAACAGAAGCGATGGACGATTCAAATGAGACAATAAAATTGACTTTTCGTAAATACTGAAGGGGCGGGGCCAGGCCTCAAAGTTCGAGCACTCGCCAAAAAAATTCAAATTGCTATAATTTCATAAATGAAAGAATTACAGTTAAAGAAATGTTCTGTGGACAATTGTCATCGCCCTCCGAAGACAAATGAATGGTCGATTGATGATGTCACATAAGCCCCGCCCCCTCAGGACTTAAAAGGTCAAGTTTTACTGGGAAATTTTCCAAAATTCGCCCTTTCCAATAATCACCCCAAATTTGTAGCGGGAAACTGAAGACAAGTTGGGGTTGCTTGGCTTCACTTTATGGGAGTTTTCTGCAGAAGGCGGGGCTGTGGCGGCGCGGCGAATTCAGGCGTACCGCTTAGGCCTTACGTTTGCCTCCCATTTCGTCATTTCTAGAGATATCGCCACGAAGCTTCTTGTGAGTGATCCTAGTCTGGCCCCCCAAAAGATCTGATGTGAAATTCCGGTGGGCGTGGTCTATTATCTGAAATAGCGCCCCCTAGGACCATTAAAACTGACAGCCCCAAGCCATGCTTTGACTGAGGATTACGAAATTTGGTACACTAATGTGGTGTCTCAGGACCTACAAAAAAGTCTCTTGGAGCCAAGTGCATTGTCGCACAGGAAGTCGGCCATTTTGGTCCAAGTGCGCAATTTAGTGGTTTTCGCACACGTTGTTTGGAGAGTGATGCTCCGTCGCCCTTTTCACCAATTGCCTTCACACTTCGGCTACATACTCTTAAGACATAGATGAAAAAATTCAACCGTCGGATTTTAAATAAGTATAAAGGTGTGGGCGTGGCTAAGCCTCAAACTTTGACCTGTCGCCACGCCACTCTTTTTTTTCACAGCTCCCTATTGGACTCCTTTTAACCAATCACCACCAAACAGTGGCGAATAGCAGCAGACAAGTTGAGGTCACTTGGTCTATAGTACTGGCAGGTTTCGAATAAAGGCGGGGCTTTGGGAGAATGGCGAAATTCGCCATCACGACATGGAAATACGTTTGTCTCTCATTTCTTCAGTCATTGTGACATCGCCATACAAGTTCTGATGAGTGATCCTACTCTGACCCCTAATAGAATTGGACAGCTGAAGTTTGTGGGCGTGGCCTATTTTCTGTAACAGCGCCTCCAAGGACCATTAAAACAGTCAGCCCCAAGCCATGCTTTGACTGAGGATCACAAAATTTGGCACACTAATGTAGTGTACCAGGACCTACAAAAAAGTCTCTTGGAGCCAAGCACAATGTCGCACAGGAGGTCGGCCATTTTGGTCCAAGTACTCAATTTAGTGGTTTTTGCACACGTTATTAGGAGAATGATATCTCCTCGCCCTTTCCACCGATCACCTTCAAACCTCTGCTATATACTCTTAAGACATAGAGGAAAAAATTCAACCGTCGGATTTTAAATAAGTATAAAGGTGTGGGCGTGGCTAAGCCTCAAACTTTGACCAGTCGCCATTACGTTACTTGACTTAATAACTCCCATGTGCATGATCAGATCAATTTCAAACTTTGTCTGTGTGATCACTGACCACATTTGAAGACAGTGACAATGTGGACAGCTGGCATCACCTAAGCCCCGCCCCCTGACTACAGGAAGTCTACTGTTTTATGGTGAAATGCCCATATTTGTCCCCTCTAATTTAGTCAACATGACACTAAGGTCATGCACTGTCTTCATGATGTTGTAATGACTATTCAGATCTGATAGCTTTTCAGAAAGGGAGGAGCTTTGATGCCATGGCGATTTCTGGCGTGACGCTGTGACCTTACGTTTGACTGTAACTTCCACAAACAGCCTCCGATTTGCCCGAGACTGAACATCACATCACCAGTGTGGTAAAGATAGAGTATCTCCTAGTGGTGAGACGTGTAATGCTGGGCTCAGAGGGGATGCTGAATCAGGGTGAGGTGTGGACGAGGAGGCCGTTCACGGTTTCTGGTGTCGGGGCGGTTGACTTTCTGTTCTTCCAGACGTGCCCTGGTGCCCCCGGCTGCCGGCCAGGATGGACAAGCGCGGAGCTGGGTTTGGAGAGCGTCGGGGATGGAGCAGAGGGGGTGCGGAAGGAGGGCGAGCAGCTTCGCTGCGAGGGCCGAACGACGCTGCTTGCAGCTTTAATTATTCTTTCTTTTTTATTATTCTCGTGCCCCTTTGAACGGCTTTTTGGGGACCTTATCATACCCCAAAACTCACAATATTTTGCAAACTTGTCAGGCCTGGTGAAAAATTTGATGTTTTAAAGGTCGCAAAAAAATCGCAAAGAAAATGGCTGAACAGCGCCCCCTAGAAATTGAAAAAAACCCCTCTCCATAAAGCTTAGTTTATCGTACAGTTATGAAATTTGGTACACTTGTAGTACTCAACAGTCCGCACAGAAAAGTCTCTTGCAAGCATGGTCAATATTAAACAGGAAGTCGGCCATTTTGGGTTGAAATGGCGATTTTTTGCCGTTTTTGCCGTTTTTAGGGTCCGTTTCTGATTGGATTGCTCGATCATTTTTCGCACGATCGTCTCAAAAATTGTGTAAAATTGCTAAGAAGGGATGGGCGAACAAAATGAGATGAGAATTCTGAGTTTTCGTATATGTTGAAGGGGCGGGGCCAGGCCTCGAAGTTTGACTACTCGCCAAAAATATTTAAATTGCTATAACTTCATAACTGAATGGAATAGAGTTACCAAACTTTCTGGGGTCATTCGTCATCCACCCACAAAGTAAATTGAATGGTCGGATGATGACATCACACAAGCCCCGCCCCCTAAGGACCAAAAAGATCAAGTTTTACTGTGAAAGGACCCAAATTGCCCCATTTCACTTAATCACCACAAATTTGTAGCTGGTAACTCAAGACAAGTGGGGGTTGCTTGGCGTCACTTTATGGGAGTTTTCGGCAGAGGGCGGGGCTGTGGCGGCGCGGCGAATTCAGGCGTACCGCCGTGGCCTTACGTTTGCCTCCCATTTCGTCATTTCCAAAGATATCGTCACGAAACTTCTTGTGAGTGATCCTAGTCCGGCCCCCCAAAAGATCTGATGTGAACATCTGGTGGGCGTGGCCTATTTTCTGAAATAGCGCCCCCTAGGACCATTAAAACTGTCAGCCCCAAGCCATGCTTTGACTGAGGATTACGAAGTTTGGTACACTAATGTGGTGTCTCAGGACCTACAAAAAAGTCTCTTGGAGCCAAGTGCAAAGTCGCACAGGAAGTCGGCCATTTTGGTCCAAGTGCGCGATTTAGTGGTTTTCATACACGTTGTTTGGAGAGTGATACTCCGTCGCCCTTTTCACCAATCACTTTCAAACTTCTGCTATATAGTCTTAGGACATAGAGGAAAAAATTCAACCGTCGGATTTTAAATAAGTATAAAGGTGTGGGCGTGGCTAAGCCTCAAACTTTGACCTTTCGCCACGCCACTCTTTTTTTCACAGCTCCCTATTGGACTCCTTTTACCCAATCACCTGGAATCTCTGGTAAATAGCAGCTGACAAGTTGAGGTCACTTGGTCTCCAGTACTGGCAGGTTTTGAAAAAAGGCGGGGCTTTGGTAGCATGGCGAAATTCGCCATCACGCCATGGCAATACGTTTGCCTCTCATTCCTTCATTTATCGTGATGTCACCTCGAAATTTGTTGTGAGTGATCCTAGTCTGACCCCCAATAGAAATGGTCAGCGTAAGTTTGTGGGCGTGGCCTATTTTCTGAATTAGCGCCCCCTAGGACCATTAAAACTGTCAGCCCTAAGCCATGCTTTGACTGAGGATTACGAAATTTGGTACACTAATGTGGTGTCTCAGGACCTACAAAAAAGTCTCTTGGAGCCAAGTGCAAAGTCGCACAGGAAGTCGGCCATTTTGGTCCAAGTGCGCGATTTAGTGGTTTTCACACACGTTGTTTGGAGAGTGATGCTCCGTCGCCCTTTTCACCAATCGCCTTCGAGCTTCTGCTATATACTCTTAAGACATAGAGGAAAAAATTCAACCGTCGGATTTTAAATAAGTATAAAGGTGTGGGCGTGGCTAAGCCTCAAACTTTGACCTTTCGCCACGCCACTCTTTTTTTCACAACTCCCTATTGGACTCCTTTTACCCAATCACCTGGAATCTCTGGTAAATAGCAGCAGACAAGTTGAGGTCACTTGGTCTCCAGTACTGGAAGGTTTTGAAAAAAGGCGGGGCTTTGGGAGCATGGCGAAATTCGCCATCACGCCATGGAAATACATTTGCCTCTCATTTCTTCATTTATCGTGATATCACCTCGAAATTTGTTGTGAGTGATCCTAGTCTGACCCCCAATAGAAATGGTCAGCTTAAGTTTGTGGGCGTGGCCTATTTTCTGAATTAGCGCCCCCTAGGACCATTAAAACTGTCAGCCCTAAGCCATGCTTTGACTGAGGATTACGAAATTTGGTACACTAATGTGGTGTCTCAGGACCTACAAAAAAGTCCCTTGGAGCCAAGTGCAAAGTCGCACAGAAAGTCGGCCATTTTGGTCCAAGTGCGCGATTTAGTTGTTTTCGCACACGTTGTTTGGAGAGTGATGCTCCGTCGCCCTTTTCACCAATCTCCTTCAAACTTCTGCTATATACTCTTAAGACATAGAGGAAAAAATTCAACTGTCGGATTTTTCAAAAGTTGAAAGGTGTGGGCGTGGCTAAGCCTCAAACTTTAACCTGTCGTTATTACATTACTTGACTTAATAACTCCAAAGTGCATGATCAGATCTATATCAAACTTTGTCTGTGTGGTCACTGACCACATCTGAAGACAATGACAATGTGGACAGCTGACATCACCTAAGCCCCGCCCCCTGATAACAGGAAGTCTATTATTTTAAGGTGAAAAGCCCATATTTGTCCCCTCTAATTTAGTGAACATGACACTAAGGTCATGCACTGTCTTCATAATGCTGTAATGACCATTCAGATCTGATAGCTTTCCAGAAAGGGAGGGGCTTTGATGCCAGGGCGAATCCTGGCGTAACGCCGTAACCTTACAATTCAATTTAATGGTGAGCTCAGAGGGGATGCTGAGTCAGGGTGAGGTGCGCATCAGGAGGCCATTTGCGGTTTCTGGTGTCGGGGTAGTTGATGTTTCTGTTCTGCCAGACGTGCCCTGGTGCCCTGGGCTGCCGGCCAGGCCGGAGCGGCGCGGAGCTGCGAGGGCCGAACGACGCTGCTTGCAGCTTTAATTAGGCCCGAGCAGCGAAAGCGCTGCGAAGGCCTCTTGTTTTTGCTATGTTTATTTTTATTTATTAGGCCCGAGCAGCGAAAGCGCTGCGAAGGCCTCTTGTTTTTGCTCTGATTATTATTATTTTTTGTTATTCCGTGCCCCCTTTGAACAGCTTTTTGGGGACCTTAACATACCCCAAAACTCACAATATTTTGCACACTTGTCAGGCCTGGTGAAAAATTTGATATTTTAAAGGTCCCAAAAAAATCGCAAAGAAAATGGCTGAACAGCGCCCCCTACAAAGTGAAAAAAAACCCTCTCCATAAAGCTTAGTTTATCGTACAGTTATGAAATTTGGTACACTTGTAGTACTCAACCGTCCGCACAGAAAAGTCTCTTGCAACCATGGTCAATATCAAACAGGAAGTCGGCCATTTTGGGTTGAAATGGCGATTTTTTGCCGTTTTTGCCGTTTTTAGGGTCCGTTTCTGATTGGATTGCTCGATCATTTTTCGCACGATCGTCTCAAAAATTGTGTAAAATTGCTCAGAAGGGATGGGCGAACAAAATGAGACAAAGATTCTGACTTTTCGTACATGTTGAAGGGGCGGGGCCAGGCCTCGAAGTTTGACTACTCGCCAAAAAATTTTAAATTGCTATAACTTCATAACTGAAAGGAATAGAATTACCAAACTTTCTGTGGTCATTCGTCATCCAGCCACAAAGTAAATTGAATGGTCGGATGATGACATCACACAAGCCCCGCCCCCTCAGGACCAAAAAGGTCAAGTTTTACTGTGAAAGGTCCCAAATTGCCCCATTTCACTTAATCACCACAAACTTGTAGCTGTTAACTCAAGACAAGTGGAGGTTGCTTGGCGTCACTTTATGGGAGTTTTCGGCAGAAGGTGGGGCTGTGGCGGCGCGGCGAAGTGAGGCGTACCGCCATGGCCTTACGTTTGCCTTCCATTTCGTCATTTCTAAAGATATCGTCACGAAACTTGTTGTGAGTGATCCTAGTCCGGCCCCTCAAAAGATCTGATGTGAACATCCGGTGGGCGTGGCCTATTTTCTGAAATAGCGCCCCCTAGGACCATTAAAACTGTCAGCCCCAAGCCATGCTTTGACTGAGGAGTACGAAATTTGGTACACTAATGTGGAGTCTCAGGACCTACAAAAAAGTCTCTTGGAGCCAAGTGCAAAGTTGCACAGGAAGTCGGCCATTTTGGTCCAAGTACGCAATTTAGTGGTTTTCGCACACGTTGTTTGGAGAGTGATGCTCCGTCGCCATTTTCACCAATCTCCTTCAAACTTCTGCCATCTGCTCTTAAGACATAGAGGAAAAAATTCAACCGTCGCATTTTTCAAAAGTTGAAAGGTGTGGGCGTGGCTAAGCCTCAAACTTTGACCTGTCGCCGCGCCACTCTTTTTTTCACAGCTCCCTACTGGACTCCTTTTACCCAATCAGCAGGAGTCTCTGGCAAATAGCAGTAGACAACTTGAGGTCACTTGGTCTCCAGTACTGGAAGGTTTCAAAAAAAGGCAGGGCTTTGGGAGCATGGCGAAAATCGCCATCACGCCATGGAAATACGTTTGCCTCTCATTTCTTCATTTATCGTGATATCATTACGAAACTTCTGGTGAGTGATCCTAGTCTGACCCCAAAGAGACATAGACAGCTGAAATATGTGGGCGTGGCCTAATTTCTGAAATAGCGCCCCCTAGGACCATTTAAACTAATAGCCCCAAGCCATGCTTTGACTGAGGATTACGAAATTTGGTACACTAATGTGGTGTCCCAGGGCCTACAAAAAAGTCTCTTGGAGCCAAGCACAAAATTCCACAGGAAGTCGGCCATTTTGGTCCAAGTACGCGATTTAGTGGTTTTCGCACACGTTGTTTGGAGAGTGATGCTCCGTCGCCCTTTTCACCAATCGCCTTCAAACTTCTGCTATATACTCTTAAGGCATAGGGGAAAAAATTCAACCGTCGGATTTTTCAAAAGTTGAAAGGTGTGGGCGTGGCTAAGCCTCAAACTTTGACCTGTCGCCGCGCCACTCTTTTTTTCACAGCTCCCTACTGGACTCCTTTTACCCAATCAGCAGGAGTCTCTGGCAAATAGCAGTAGACAACTTGAGGTCACTTGGTATCCAGTACTGGAAGGTTTCAAAAAAAGGCGGGGCTTTGGGAGCATGGCGAAAATCGCCATCACGCCATGGAAATACGTTTGCCTCTCATTTCTTCATTTATCGTGATATCGTTACGAAACTTCTGGTGAGTGATCCTAGTCTGACCCCAAAGAGACATAGACAGCTGAAATATGTGGGCGTGGCCTAATTTCTGAAATAGCGCCCCCTAGGACCATTTAAACTAATAGCCCCAAGCCATGCTTTCACTGAGGATTACGAAATTTGGTACACTAATGTGGTGTCCCAGGACCTACAAAAAAGTCTCTTGGAGCCAAGCACAAAATTGCACAGGAAGTCGGCCATTTTGGTCCAAGTACGCGATTTAGTGGTTTTCGCACACGTTGTTTGGAGAGTGATGCTCCGTCGCCCTTTTCACCAATCGCCTTCAAACTTCTGCTATATACTCTTAAGGCATAGGGGAAAAAATTCAACCGTCGGATTTTTCAAAAGTTGAAAGGTGTGGGCGTGGCTAAGCCTCAAACTTTGACCTTTCGCCATTACTTGACTTAATAACTCCCATGTGCATGATCAGATCTTTTTCGAACTTTGTCTGTGTGATCATTGACCATATCTGTAAACAATGACAATGTGGACAGCTGACATCATCTAAGCCCCGCCCCCTGACTAAAGGAAGTTATTATTTTATGCTGAAATGCCCATATTTGTCCCCTCTAATTTAGTCAACATGACACCTAGGTCATGCACTGTCTTCATGATGCTGTAATGGCCATTCAAATCTGATAGCTTTCCAGAAAGGGAGGGGCTTTGATGCCATGGCGAATTCTTGCGTATGCCGTAACCTTACAATTCAATTTAATGGTGAGCTCAGAGGGGATGCTTAGTCAGGGTGAGGTGCGGACTAGGAGGCCATTTGCTGTTTCCGGTGACGGGATGATTGACGTTTCTGTTCTGCCAGACATGCCCTGGTGCCCCGGGCTGCCGGCCAGGCCGGAGCGGCGCGGAGCTGCGAGGGCCGAACGACGCTGCTTGCAGCTTTAATTATTCTTAGCCCGCTTTGAATGGCTTTTTGGGGACCTTATCATACCCCAAAACTCACAATATTTTGCAAAGATGTCAGGCCTGGTGAAAAATTTGATATTTTAATGGTCCCAAAAAAATTGCAAAGAAAATGGCTGAACAGCGCCCCCTAGAAAGTGAAAAAAACCCTCTCCATAAAGCTTAGTTTATCGTACAATTATGAAATTTGGTACACTTGTAGTACTCACCAGTCCGCACAGAAAAGTCTCTTGCAAGTATGGTCAATATCAAACAGGAAGTCGGCCATTTTGGGTTTAAATGGCGATTTTTAGCCGTTTTTGCCGTTTTTAGGGTCCGTTTCTGATTGGATTGCTCGATAAATTTTCGCACCATCATCTCAAAAATTGTGTCAAATTGCTCAGGAGGGATGGGCGAACAAAATGAGATGAGGATTCTGAGTTTTCGTATATGTTGAAGGGGCGGGGCCAGGCCTCAAAATTTGACTACTCGCCAAAAAAATTTAAATTGCTATAACTTCATAACTGAATGGAATAGAGTTACCAAACTTTCTTTGGTCATTCGTCATCCACCCACAAAGTAATTTGAATGGTCGGATGATGACATAACACAAGCCCCGCCCCCTCAGGACCAAAAAGATCAAGTTTTACTGTGAAAGGTCCCAAATTGCCCCATTTCACTTAATCACCACGAATTTGTAGCTGGTAACTCAAGACAAGTGGGGGTTGCTTGGCGTCACTTTATGGGAGTTTTCGGCAGAGGGCGGGGCTGTGGCGGCGCGGCGAAGTCAGGCGTACCGCCGCGGCCTTACGTTTGCCTCCCATTTCGTCATTTCTAAAGATATCGTCACGAAACTTCTTGTGAGTGATCCTAGTCCGGCCCCCCAAAAGATCTGATGTGAACATCCGGTGGGCGTGGCCTATTTTCTGAAATAGCGCCCCCTAGGACGATTAAAACTGTCAGCCCCAAGCCATGCTTTGACTGAGGATTACGAAATTTGGTACACTAATGTGGTGTCTAAGGACCTACAAAAAAGTCTCTTGGAGCCAAGTGCAAAGTCGCACAGGAAGTCGGCCATTTTGGTCCAAGTGTGCGATTTAGTGGTTTTCACACACGTTGTTTGGAGAGTGATGCTCCGTCGCCCTTTTCACCAATCGCCTTCAAACTTCTGCTATATACTCTTAAGACATAGAGGAAAAAATTCAACCGTCGGATTTTAAATAAGTATAAAGGTGTGGGCGTGGCTAAGCCTCAAACTTTGACCTTTCGCCACGCCACTCTTTTTTTCACAGCTCCCTATTGGACCCATTTTACCCAATCACCAGTAATCTCTGGTAAATAGCAGCAGACAAGTTGAGGTCACTTGGTCTCCAGTACTGGAAGGTTTTGAGAAAAGGCGGGGCTTTGGGAGCATGGCGAAATTCGCCATCACGCCATGGAAATACGTTTGCCTCTCATTTCTTCATTTATCGTGATATCACCTCGAAACTTGTTGTGAGTGATCCTAGTCTGACCCCCAATAGAAATGGATGGCTGAAGTTTGTGGGCGTGGCCTATTTTCTGAAATAGCGCCCCCTATGACCATTAAAACTGTCAGCCCCAAGCCATGCTTTGACTGAGGATTGCAAAATTTGGTAGACTAATGTGGTGTCTCAGGACCTACAAAAAAGTCTCTGGGAGCCAAGTGCAAAGTCGCACAGGAAGTCGGCCATTTTGGTCCAAGTTCTCGATTTAGTGGTTTTCGCACACGTTGTTTGGACAATGATACCCCGTCGCCCTTTTCACCGATCACCTTCAAACTTCTGTTATATTTTCTTAAGACAAAGGGGAAAAAATTCAACCGTCGGATTTTAAATAAGTTTAATGGTGTGGGCGTGGCTAAGCCTCAAACTTTGACCTTTCGCAATTACATTACTTGACTTAACAACTCCAATGTGCATGATCAGATCTATATCAAACTTTGTCCGTGTGATCAATGACCAAATCTCAAGACAACGTCATTGTGGACAGGTGACATCACCTAAGCCCCGCCCCCTGACAACAGGAAGTCTATTGTTTTATGGTGAAATGCCCATATTTGTCCTCTCTAATTTAGTCAACATGACACTAAGGTCAGGCACTGTCTTCAAGATGTTGCAATGACCATTCAGATCTGATAGCTTTCCAGATAGGGAGGGGCTTTGATGCCATGGCGATTTCTGGCATGACGCCATGACCTTACGTTTGATCGTAACTTCCACAAATAGCCTCCCATCTGCACGAGACTGAACATGGCAATCAACAATCATGCCCTTTAGCCAATGAGACACAAATGGTTGGTGAAATTCGTATAATAACACCACAGCACCCCCTACACAACATTAAAACTGTAATAACTCCTACAGACGAGGTCGTAACTGCACCAAACTTGGTGTGCTCAGAGGGGATGCTCAGTCAGGGTGAGGTGCGGACGAGGTGACCGTTAGCTGTTTCTGGTGTCGGGGTGGTCAAAATTTTTGTTCCACGGACGTAACTTGGTGCCTCGGGCTGCCGGCCAGGCCGGAGCGGCGCGGAGCTGCGAGGGCCGAACGACGCTGCTTGCAGCTTTAATTAGGCCCGAGCAGCGAAAGCGCTGCGAAGGCCTCTTGTTTTTGCTCTGATTATTTTTTGTTATTCCGTGCCCCCTTTGAACAGCTTTTTGGGGACCTTAACATACCCCAAAACTCACAATATTTTGCAAACTTGTCAGGCCTGGTGAAAAATTTGATATTTTAAAGGTCACAAAAAAATCGCAAAGAAAATGGCTGAACAGCGCCCCCTAGAAAGTGAAAAAAAACCCTCTCCATAAAGCTTAGTTTATCGTACAGTTATGAAATTTGGTACACTTGTAGTACTCAACAGTCCGCACAGAAAAGTCTCTTGCAAGCATGGTCAATATCAAACAGGAAGTCGGCCATTTTGGGTTGAAATGGCGATTTTTAGCCGTTTTTGCCGTTTTTAGGGTCCGTTTCTGATTGGATTGCTCGATCATTTTTCGCACGATCAACTCAAAAATTGTGTAAAATTGCTCAGAAGGGATGGGCGAACAAAATGAGACAAGGATTCTGACTTTTCGTATATGTTGAAGGGGCGGGGCAAGGCCTCGAAGTTTGACTACTCGCCAAAAAAATTTAAATTGCTATAACTTCATAACTGAATGGAGTAGAGTTACCAAACTTTCTGTGGTCATTTGTCATCCACCCACAAAGTAAGTTGAATAGTCGGATGATGACATCACACAAGCCCCGCCCCCTCAGGACCAAAAAGGTCAAGTTTTACTGTGAAAGGTCCCAAATGGCCCCATTTCACTCAATCACCACAAATTTGTAGCTGGTAACTCAAGACAAGTGGGGGTTGCTTTGTGTCACTTCATGGGAGTTTTCGGCAGAGGGCGGGGCTGTGGCGGCGCGGCGAAGTCAGGCGTACTGCCGTGGCCTTACGTTTGCCTCCCATTTCGTCACTTCTAAAGATATCGCCACGAAACTTCTTGTGAGTGATCCTAGTCCTCCCCCACAAAATATCTGATGTGAACATCCGGTGGGCGTGGCCTATTTTCTGAAATAGCGCCCCCTAGGACCATTAAAACTGTCAGCCCCAAGCCATGCTTTGACTGAGGATTACGAAATTTGGTACACTAATGCGGTGTCTCAGGACCTACAAAAAAGTCTCTTGGAGCCAAGTGCAAAGTCGCACAGGAAGTCGGCCATTTTGGTCCAAGTGCGCGATTTAGTGGTTTTCGCACACGTTGTTTGGAGAGTGATGCTCCGTCGCCCTTTTCACCAATCTCCTTCAAACTTCTGCTATATACTCTTAAGACATAGGGGAAAAAATTCAACCGTCGGATTTTTCAAAAGTTGAAAGATGTGGGCGTGGCTAAGCCTCAAACTTTGACCTGTCGCCACGCCACTCTTTTTTTCACAGCTCCCTACTGGACTCCTTTTACCCAAACACCAGGATTCTGTGGCAAACAGCAGTAGACAAGTTGAGGTTACATTGTCTCCAGTACTGGCAGGTTTCGAAAAAAGGTGGGGCTTTGGGAGCATGGCGAAAATCGCCATCACGCCATGGAAATACGTTTGCCTCTCATTTCTTAAGTTATCGAGATATCACCTCGAAATTTGTTGTGAGTGATCCTAGTCTGACCCCCAATAGAAATGGACAGCTAAAATTTGTGGGCGTGGCCAATTTTCTGAAATAGCGCCCCCTAGGACCATTAAAACTGTCAGCCCCAAGCCATGCTTTGACTGAGGATTACGAAATTTGGTACACTAATGTGGTGTCTCAGGACCTACAAAAAAGTCTCTTGGAGCCAAGGGCAAAAACGCACAGGAAGTCGGCCATTTTGGTCCAAGTGCGCGATTTAGTGGTTTTCGCACACGTTGTTTGGAGAGTGATGCTCCGTCGCCCTTTTCACCAATCTCCTTCAAACTTCTGCTATATACTCTTAAGACATAGGGGAAAAAATTCAACCGTCGGATTTTTCAAAAGTTGAAAGATGTGGGCGTGGCTAAGCCTCAAACTTTGACCTGTCACCACGCCACTCTTTTTTCACAGCTCCCTACTGGACTCCTTTTACCCAAACACCAGGATTCTGTGGCAAACAGCAGTAGACAAATTGAGGTTACTTTGTCTCCAGTACTGGCAGGTTTCGAAAAAAGGCGGGGCTTTGGGAGCATGGCGAAAATTGCCATCACGCCATGGAAATACGTTTGCCTCTCATTTCTTAAGTTATCGAGATATCACCTCGAAATTTGTTGTGAGTGATCCTAGTCTGACCCCCAATAGAAATGGACAGCTAAAATGTGTGGGCGTGGCCAATTGTCTGAAATAGCGCCCCCTAGGACCATTAAAACTGTCAGCCCCAAGCCATGCTTTGACTGAGGATTACGAAATTTGGTACACTAATGTGGTGTCTCAGGACCTACAAAAAAGTCTCTTGGAGCCAAGGGCAAAAACGCACAGGAAGTCGGCCATTTTGGTCCAAGTGCGCGATTTAGTGGTTTTCGCACACGTTGTTTGGAGAGTGATGCTCCGTCGCCCTTTTCACCAATCTCCTTCAAACTTCTGCTATATACTCTTAAGACGTAGGGGAAAAAATTCAACCGTCGGATTTTTCAAAAGTTGAAAGGTGTGGGCGTGGCTAAGCCTCAAACTTTGACCTTTCGCCATGCCACTCTTATTTTCACAGCTCCCTATTGGACTCCTTTTACCCAATCACCAGGAATCTCAGGCAAATAGCAGTAGACCACTTGAGATCACTTGGTATGCAGTACTGGCAGGTTTCGAAAAAAGGCGGGGCTTTGTGAGCATGGCGAAAATCGCCATCACGCCATGGCAATACGTTTGCCTCTCATTTCTTCAGTTATCGTGATATTGCTACTAAACTTCTGGTGAGTGATCCTATTCTGACCCCCAAGAGAAATTCACAGCTGTGTTTGTGGGCGTGGCCTATTTTCTCAAATAGCGCCCACTAGAGCCATTAAAACTGTCAGCCCCAAGCCAAGCTTTGACTGAGGTTTACGAAATTTGGTACACTAATGTGGTGTCTCAGGACCTACAAAAAAGTCTCCTGGAGCCAAGCGCAAAGTCGCACAGGAAGTCGGCCATTTTGGTCCAAATACTCGATTTAGTGGTTTTCTCACACATTGTATGGACAGTGATGCTCCATCGTCCTTTTCACCAATCTCCTTCAAATTTCTGCTATATACTCTTAAGACATAGAGGAAAAAATTCAACCGTTGGATTTTTCAAAAGTTGAAAGGTGTGGGCGTGGCTAAGCCTCAAACTTTAACCTTTCGCCATTACATTACATGACTTAATAACTCCCAAGTGCATGAACAGATCTATTTCAAACTTTGTCTGTGTGATCACTGACCACATCTCAAGACAACGACAATGTGGACAGCTGACATCACCTAAGCCACGCCCCCTGACAACAGGAAGTATATTGTTTTATGGTCAAATACCCATATTTGTCCCATCTAATTTAGTGAACATGACACTAAGGTCATACACTGTCTTCATGATGTTGTAATGACCATTCAGATCTGATAGCTTTCCAGAAAGGGAGGGGATTTGATGCCATGGTGAATGCTGGCATGACGCCATGACCGTATATTTGACTGTAACTTCCACAAACGGCCTCCGATTTGCCCGAGACTGAACATGGCAATGAACAATCATGCCCTTTAGCCAATGAGGCACAAACGGTTGGTGAATGTTATATAATGTCACCAAAGCTGACCTCAATGGGACTTTTCTGTAGTTGGTCACAGCGCCCCCTAGATAACGTTATCCTTCAAAAACTTTAAAAAACATGGTCAGAATAGCATTAAAGTTGGTCACTGTCATCACATCACCAGTGTGGTTAAGATAGAGGATTCCCTAGTGGTGAGACATAAAATATAATGGTGGGCTCAAAGGGGATGCTGAGTCAGGGTGAGGTGCGGACGAGGTGGCCGTTAGCAGTTTCGGGTGTCGGGGTGGTCGATGTTTCTGTTTCGCAGACGTAGCCTGGTGCCCCGGGCTGCCGGCCAGGCCGGAGCGGCGCGGAGCTGCGAGGGCCGAACGACGCTGCTTGCAGCTTTAATTAGGCCCGAGCAGCGAAAGCGCTGCGAAGGCCTCTTGTTTTTGCTCTGATTATTATTATTTTTTGTTATTCCGTGCCCCCTTTGAACAGCTTTTTGGGGACCTTAACATACCCCAAAACTCACAATATTTTGCACACTTGTCAGGCCTGGTGAAAAATTTGATATTTTAAAGGTCCCAAAAAAATCGCAAAGAAAATGGCTGAACAGCGCCCCCTACAAAGTGAAAAAAACCCCTCTCCATAAAGCTTAGTTTATCGTACAGTTATGAAATTTGGTACACTTGTAGTACTCAACAGTCCGCACAGAAAAGTCTCTTGCAACCATGGTCAATATCAAACAGGAAGTCGGCCATTTTGGGTTGAAATGGCGATTTTTTGCCGTTTTTGCCGTTTTTAGGGTCCGTTTCTGATTGGATTGCTCGATCATTTTTCGCACGATCGTCTCAAAAATTGTGTAAAATTGCTCAGAAGGGATGGGCGAACAAAATGAGATAAGGATTCTGAGTTTTCGTATATGTTGAAGGGGCGGAGCCAGGCCTCGAAGTTTGACTACTCGCCAAAAATATTTAAATTGCTATAACTTCATAACTGAATGGAATAGAGTTACCAAACTTTCTGTGGTCATTCGTCATCCACCCACAAAGTAAATTGAAAGGTCGGATGATGACATCACACAAGCCCCGCCCCCTCAGGACCAAAAAGATCAAGTTTTACTGTGAAAGGTCCCAAATTGCCCCATTTCACTTAATCACCACAAATTTGTAGCTGGTAACTCAAGACAAGTGGGGGTTGCTTGGCGTCACTTTATGGGAGTTTTCGGCAGAGGGCGGGGCTGTGGTGGCGCGGCGAATTCAGGCGTACCGCCTTGGCCTTACGTTTGCCTCCCATTTCGTCATTTCCAAAGATATCGTCACGAAACTTCTTGTGAGTGATCCTAGTCCGGCCCCCCAAAAGATCTGATGTGAACATCTGGTGGGCGTGGCCTATTTTCTGAAATAGCGCCCCCTAGGACCATTAAAACTATTAGCCCCAAGCCATGCTTTGACTGAGGATTACGAAATTTGGTACACTAATGTGGTGTCTCAGGACCTACAAAAAAGTCTCTTGGAGTCAAGTTCAAAGTCGCACAGGAAGTCGGCCATTTTGGATCAAGTACGCGATTTAGTGGTTTTCGCACACGTTGTTTGGAGAGTGATGCTCCGTCGCCCTTTTCACCAATCTCCTTCAAACTTCTGCTATATACCCTTAAGACATAGGGGAAAAAATTCAACCGTCGGATTTTTCAAAAGTTGAAAGGTGTGGGCGTGGCTAAGCCTCAAACTTTGACCTGTCGCCACGCTACTCTTTTTTTCACAGCTCCCTACTGGACTCCTTTTACCCAATCACCAGGATTCTGTGGCAAACAGCAGTAGACAAGTTGAGGTTACTTGGTCTCCAGTACTGGCAGGTTTTGAAAAAAGGCGGGGCTTTGGGACCATGGCGAAAATCGCCATCACGCCATGGAAATACGTTTGTCTCTCATTTCTTCAGTTATCGTGATATTGCTACGAAACTTCTGGTGAGTGATCCTAGTCTGAGCTCCAAGAGAAATAGACAGCTGAATTTTGTGGGCGTGGCCTATGTTTTGAAATAGCGCCCCCTAGGACCATTTAAACTATTAGCCCCAAGCCATGCTTTGACTGAGGATTACGAAATTTGGTACACTAATGTGGTGTCTCAGGACCTACAAAAAAGTCTCTTGGAGTCAAGTTCAAAGTCGCACAGGAAGTCGGCCATTTTGGATCAAGTACGCGATTTAGTGGTTTTCGCACACGTTGTTTGGAGAGTGATGCTCCGTCGCCCTTTTCACCAATCTCCTTCAAACTTCTGCTATATACCCTTAAGACATAGGGGAAAAAATTTAACCGTCGGATTTTTCAAAAGTTGAAAGGTGTGGGCGTGGCTAAGCCTCAAACTTTGACCTGTCGCCACGCTACTCTTTTTTTCACAGCTCCCTACTGGACTCCTTTTACCCAATCACCAGGATTCTGTGGCAAACAGCAGTAGACAAGTTGAGGTTACTTGGTCTCCAGTACTGGCAGGTTTTGAAAAAAGGCGGGGCTTTGGGACCATGGCGAAAATCGCCATCACGCCATGGAAATACGTTTGTCTCATTTCTTCAGTTATCGTGATATTGCTACGAAACTTCTGGTGAGTGATCCTAGTCTGAGCTCCAAGAGAAATAGACAGCTGAAGTTTGTGGGCGTGGCCTATATTCTTAAATAGCGCCCCCTAGAGCCATTAAAACTTTCAGCCCCAAGCCATGCTTTGACTGAGGATTACGAAATTTGGTACACTAATGTGGGGTCTCAGGACCTACAAAAAAGTCTCTTGGAGCCAAGCGTAAAGTCGCACAGGAAGTCGGCCATTTTGGTGCAAGTACGTGATTTAGTGGTTTTCGCACACATTGTTTGGAGAGTGATGCTCCGTCGCCCTTTTCACCAATCACCTTCAAACTTCTGCAATACACTCTTAAGACATAGGGGAAAAAATTCAACCGTCGGATTTTTCAAAAGTTGAAAGGTGTGGGCGTGGCTAAGCCTCAAACGTTGACCTTTCGCCATTACTTTACTTGACTTAATAACTCCCATGTGCATGATCAGATCTTTTTCGAACTTTGTCTGTGTGCTCATTGACCATATCTGTAAACAATGACAATGTGGACAGCTGACATCACCTAAGCCCCGCCCCCTGACTACAGGAATTTATTTTTTATGCTGAAATGCCCATATTTGTCCCCTCTAATTTAGTCAACATGACCCTAAGGTCATGCACTGTCTTCATGATGCTGTAATGACCATTCAGATCTGATAGCTTTCCAGAAAGGGAGGGGCTTTGATGCCATGGCGAATTCTGGCGTAACGCCGTAATCTTAATATTCAATTTAATGGTGAGCTCAGAGGGGATGCTGAGTCAGGGTGAGGTGCAGACTAGGAGGCCATTCGCGGTTTCTGGTGTCGGGGTGGTTGACGTTTCTGTTCTGTCAGACGTGCACTGGTGCGACGGCAGACCGGAGCGGCGCGGAGCTGCGAGGGCCGAACGACGCTGCTTGCAGCTTTAATTATTTTTTGTTATTCCGTGCCCCCTTTGAACAGCTTTTTGGGGACCTTAACATACCCCAAAACTCACAATATTTTGCAAACTTGTCAGGCCTGGTGAAAAATTTGATATTTTAAAGGTCCCAAAAAAATCGCAAAGAAAATGGCTGAACAGCGCCCCCTACAAAGTGAAAAAAACCCCTCTCCATAAAGCTTAGTTTATCGTACAGTTATGAAATTTGGTACATTTATAGTACTGAACAGTCCGCACAGAAAAGTCTCTTGCATGCATGGTCAATATCAAACAGGAAGTAAGCCATTTTGGGTTGAAATGGCGATTTTTTGCCGTTTTGGCCGTTTTTAGGGTCCGTTTCTGATTGGATTGCTCGATCATTTTTCGCACGATCGTCTCAAAAATTATGTGAAATTGCTCAGGAGAGATGGAGGAACAAAATGAGACAATAAAATTGACTTTTCGTAAATACTGAAGGGGCGGGGCCAGGCCTCGAAGTTTGACTACTCGTCAAAAAAATTTAAATTGCTATAACTTCATAAATGAATGGAATAGAGATACCAAACTTTCCGTGGTCATTCATCATCCACCCACAAAGTAAACTGAATGGTCGGATGATGACGTCACACAAGCCCCGCCCCCTCAGGACCAAAAAGGTCAAGTTTTACTGTGAAAGGTCCCAAATTGCCCCATTTCACATAATCACCACAAATTTGTAGCTGGTAACTCAAGACAAGTGGGGTTTGCTTGGCGTCACTTTATGGGAGTTTTCGGCAGAGGGCGGGGCTGTGGCGGCGCGGCGAAGTCAGGCGTACCGCCGTGGCCTTACGTTTGCCTCCCATTTCGTCATTTCTAAAGATATCGTCACGAAACTTCTTGTGAGTGATCCTAGTCCGGCCCCCCAAAAGATCTGATGTGAACATCCGGTGGGCGTGGCCTATTTTCTGAAATAGCGCCCCCTAGGTCCATTAAAACTGTCAGCCTCAAGCCATGCTTTGACTGAGGATTACGAAATTTGGTATACTAATGTGGTGTCTCAGGACCTACAAAAAAGTCTCTTGGAGCCAAGTGCAAAGTCGCACAGGAAGTCTGCCATTTTGGTCCAAGTGCGCGATTTTGTGGTTTTCACACACGTTGTTTGGAGAGTGATGCTCCGTCGCCCTTTTCACCAATCGCCTTCAAACTTCTGCTATATACTCTTAAGACATAGAGGAAAAAATTCAACCGTCGGATTTTAAATAAGTATAAAGGTGTGGGCGTGGCTAAGCCTCAAACTTTGACCTTTCGCCACGCCACTCTTTTTTTCACAGCTCCCTATTGGACTCCTTTTACCCAATCACCAGGAATCTCTGGCAAATAGCAGCACACAAGTTGAGGTCACTTGGTCTCCAGTAGTGGCAGCTTTTGAAAAAAGGCGGGGCTTTGGGAGCATGGCGAAATTCGCCATCACGCCATGGAAATACGTTTGCCTCTCATTTCTTCATTTATCGTGATATCACCTCAAAATTTGTTGTGAGTGATCCTAGTCTGACCCCCAATAGAAATGGTCAGTTTAAGTTTGTGGGCGTGGCCTATTTTCTGAATTAGCGCCCCCTAGGACCATTAAAACTGTCAGCCCCAAGCCATGCTTTGACTGAGGATTACGAAATTTGGTCCACTAATGTGGTGTCTCAGGACCTACAAAAAAGTCTCTTGGAGCCAAGTGCAAAGTCGCACAGGAAGTCGGCCATTTTGGTCCAAGTACTCGATTTAGTGGTTTTCGCACACGTTGTTTGGAGAGTGATGCTCCATCGCCCTTTTCACCAATCACCTTCAAACTTCTGCTATATCCTCTTAAGACATAGAGGAAAAAATTCAACCGTCGGATTTTAAATAAGTATAAAGGTGTGGGCGTGGCTAAGCCTCAAACTTTGACCTTTCGCCACGCCACTCTTTTTTTTCACAGCTCCCTATTGGACTCCTTTTACCCAATCACCTGGAATCTCTGGTATATAGCAGCTGACAAGTTGAGGTCACTTGGTCTACAGTACTAGCAGGTTTTGAAAAAAGGCGGGGCTTTGGGAGCATGGCGAAATACGCCATCACGCCATGGCAATACGTTTGCCTCTCATTTCTTCAATTATCGTGACATCGCCACAAAATGTCTGGTGAGTGATCCTAATCTGACCCCCAATAGAAATGGGCATCTGAGATTTGTGGGCGTGGCCTATATTCTGAAATAGCGCCCTCTAGGACCATTAAAACTGTCAGCCCCAAGACAAGGTTTGACTGAGGATTACGAAAATTGGTACACTCATGTAGGGTCTCTGGACCTACAAAAAAGTCTCTTGGAGCCAAGCGCAATTTCGCACAGGAGGTCGGCCATTTTGGTCCGAGTACTCGATTTAGTGGTTTTCGCACACGTTGTTTGGACATTGATGGCCTGTTGCCCTTTACACCGATCACCTTCAAACTTATGCTATGTACTTTCAAGTCAAAGGGGAAAAAATTCAACCGTCGGATTTTAAATAAGTATAAAGGTGTGGGCGTGGCTAAGCCTAAAACTTTGACCTTTCGCCATGACATTACTTGACTTAATAACTCCCATGTGCATGATCAGATCTAATTCAAACTTTGTCTGTGTGATCACTGACCACATCTCAAGACAACGACAATGTGGACAGCTGACATCACCTAAGCCCCGCCCCCTGACAACAGGAAGTCTATTGTTTTATGGTGAAATGCCCATATTTGTCCCCTCTAATTTAGTGAAAATGACACTCAGGTCATACAGTGTCTTCATGATGTTTTAAAGACCATTCAGATCTGATAGCTTTCCAGAAAGGGAGGGGCTTTGATGCCATGGTGAATGCTGGCGTGACGCCATGACCTTACATTTGACTGTAACTTCCACAAACGGCCTCCGATTTGCCCGAAACTGAATATGGCAATGAACAATCATGCCCTTGAGCCAATGAGGCACAAACGGTTGGTGAATGTTATATAATGTCACCAAAGCTGACCTCAATGGGACTTTTCTGTAGTTGGTCACAGCGCCACCTAGATAACGTTATCCTTCGATAACTTTAAAAAACATGGTCAGAATAGCATTAAAGTTGGTCACTGTCATCACACCACCAGTGTGGTAAAGATAGAGGATTCCCTAGTGGTGAGACATAAAATATAATGGTGGGCTCAAAGGGGATGCTGAGTCAGGGTGAGTTGCGGACAAGGTGGCCGTTAGCAGTTTCTGGTGTTGGGGTGGTCGACGTTTGTGTTCTGCGGACGTGCCCTGGTGCACCGGGCTGCCGGCCAGGCCGGAGCGGCGCGGAGTTGCGAGGGCCGAACGACGCTGCTTGCAGCTTTAATTAGGCCCGAGCAGCGAAAGCGCTGCGAAGGCCTCTTGTTTTTGCTCTGTTTATTAGGCCCGAGCAGCGAAAGCGCTGCGAAGGCCTCTTGTTTTTGCTCTGATTATTCTTTCTTTTTCTTTCTTTCTTTCTTTCTTTCTTTATTATTCCGGTGCCGCTTTGAACGGATTTTTGGGGACCTTAACATACCACAAAACTCACAATATTTTGCACACTTGTCAAGCCTGGTGAAAAATTCGATATTTTAAAGGTTCCAAAAAAATCGCAAAGAAAATGGCTGAACAGCGCCCCCTACAAAGGGAAAAATACCCCTCTCCATAAAGCTTAGTTTATCGTACAGTTATGAAATTTGGTACACTTGTAGTACTCAACAGTCTGCACAGAAAAGTCTCTTGCAAGCATGGTCAATATCAAACAGGAAGTCGGCCATTTTGGGTTGAAATGGCGATTTTTAGCCGTTTTTGCCGTTTTTAGGGTCCGTTTCTGAATGGATTGCTCGATCATTTTTCGCACGATCGTCTCACAAATTGTGTAAAATTGCTCAGAAGGGATGGGCGAACAAAATGAGACAAGGATTCTGACTTTTCGTATATGGTGAAGGGGCGGGGCCAGGCCTCGAAGTTTGACTACTCGCCAAAAATATTTAAATTACTATAACTTCATAACTGAATGGAATAGAGATACCAAACTTTCTGCGGTCATTTGACATCCACCCACAAAGTAATTTGAATGGTGGGATGATGATATCACACAAGCCCCGCCCCCTCAGGACCAAAAAGGTCAAGTTTTACTGTGAAAGGTCCCAAATTGTCCCATTTCACTTAATCAACACAAATTTGTAGCTTTTATTTCAAGACAAGTGGGGGTTGCTTGGCGTCACTTTACGGGAGTTTTCGACAGAGGGCGGGGCTGTGGCGGCGCGGCGAAGTCAGGCGTACCGCCGTGACCTTACGTTTGCCTCCCATTTCGTCATTTCTAAAGATATCGTCACGAAACTTCTTGTGAGTGATCCGAGTCCGGCCCCCCAAAAGATCTGATGTGCACATCCGGTGGGCGTGGCCTATTTTCTGAAATAGCGCCCCCTAGGACCATTAAAACTGTCAGCCCCAAGCCATGCTTTGACTGAGGATTATGAAATTTGGTACACTAATGTGGTGTCTGGGGACCTACAAAAAAGTCTCTTGGACCCAAGTTCAAAGTCGTACAGGAAGTCGGCCATTTTGGTCCAAGTACGCGATTTAGTGGTTTTCGCACACGTTGTTTGGAGAGTGATGCTCCGTCGCCCTTTTCACCAATCGCCTTCAAACTTCCGCCATATGCTCTTAAGACATAGAGGAAAAAATTCAACCGTCGGATTTTAAATAAGTATAAAGGTGTGGGCGTGGCTAAGCCTCAAACTTTGACCTTTCGCCAGGCCACTCTTTTTTTCACAGCTCCCTATTGGACTCCTTTTACCCAATCACCAGGAATCTCTGGTAAATAGCAGCAGACAAGTTGAAGTCACTTGGTCTCCAGTACTGGAAGGTTTTGAAAAAAGGCGGGGCTTTGGGAGCATGGCGAAATTCGCCATCACGCCATGGAAATACGTTTGCCTCTCATTTCTTCATTTATCGTGATATCACCTCGAAATTTGTTGTGAGTGATCCTATTCTGACCCCCAATAGGCATGGTCAGCTTAAGTTTGTGGGCGTGACCTATTTTCTGAATTAGCGCCCCCTAGGACCATTAAAACTGTCAGCCCCAAGCCATGCTTTGACTGAGGATTACGAAATTTGGTACACCAATGTGGTGTCTCAGGACCTACAAAAAAGTCTCTTGGAGCCAAGTGCAAAGTCGCACAGGAAGTCGGCCATTTTGGTCCAAGTACTCGATTTAGTGGTTTTCGCACACGTTGTTTGGAGAGTGATGCTCCGTCGCCCTTTTCACCAATCGCCTTGTAACTTCTGCTAGATACTCTTAAGATATAGTGGAAAAAATTCAACCGTCGGATTTTAAATAAGTGTAAAGGTGTGGGCGTGGCTAAGCCTCAAACATTGACCTTTCGCCATTACATTACTTGACTTAATAACTCCCATGTGCACGATCAGATCTATATCAAACTTTGTCTGTGTGATCACTGACCACATCTCAAGGCAACGTCATTGTGGACAGCTGACATCACCTAAGCCCCGCCCCCTGACAACAGGAAGTCTATTGTTTTATGGTGAAATGCCCATATTTGTCCCCTCTAATTTAGTCAACATGACACTAAGGTCATGCACTGTCTTCATGATGTTGTAATGACCATTCAGTTCTGATAGCTTTCCAGATAGGAAGGGGCTTTGATGCCATGGCGAATTCTGGCATGACGCCATGACCTTACAATTCAATTTAATGGTGAGCTCAGAGGGGATGCTGAGTCAGGGCGAGGTGCGGACTGGGAGGCCATTTGCGGTTTCTGGTGTCGGGGTGGTTGACGTTTCTGTTCTGCCAGACGTGCCCTGGTGCCCCGGGCTGCCGGCCAGGCCGGAGCGGCGCGGAGCTGCGAGGGCCGAACGACGCTGCTTGCAGCTTTAATTCTTTCTTTCTTTTTTATTATTCTCGTGCCCCTTTGAACGGCTTTTTGGGGACCTTAACATACCCCAAAACTCACAATATTTTGCGAACTTGTCAAGCCTGGTGAAAAATTTGATATTTTAAAGGTCCCAAAAAAATCGCAAAGAAAATGGCTGAACAGCGCCCCCTACAAGGTGAAAAATACCCCTCTCCATAAAGCTTAGTTTATCGTACAGTTATGAAATTTGGTACACTTGTAGTACTCAACAGACCGCACAGAAAAGTCTCTTACAAACATGGTCAATATCAAACAGGAAGTCGGCCATTTTGGGTTGAAATGGCGATTTTTAGCCATTTTTGCCGTTTTTAGGGTCTGTTTCTGATTGGATTGCTCGATCATTTTTCGCACGATCATCTCAAAAATTGTGTAAAATTGCTCAGAAGGGATGGGCGAACAAAATGAGACGAGTATTCTGAGTTTTCGTATATGTTGAAGGGGCGGGGCCAGGCCTCAAAGTTTGACTACTCGCCAAAAAAATTTAAATTGCTATAACTTCATAACTGATTGGAATATAGTTACCAAACGTTCTGTGGTCATTCATCATCCACCCACAAAGTACTTTGAATGGTCGGATTATGACATCACACAAGCCCCGCCCCCTCAGGGCCAAAAAGGTCAAGTTTTACTGTGAAAGGTCCCAAAGTGTCCCATTTCACTTAATCACCACAAAACTGTAGCTGGTAACTCAAGACAAGTGGAGGTTGCTTGGCGTCACTTTATGGGAGTTTTCGGCAGAGGGCGGGGCTGCGGCGGCGCGGCGAAGTCAGGCGTACCGCCGTGGCCTTACGTTTGCTTCTCATTTGGTCAATTCTAAAGATATCGCCACGAAACTTCTTGTGAGTTATCCTAGCCCGGCCCCCCAAAAAATCTGATGAGAACATCCGGTGGGCGTGGCCTATTGTCTGAAATAGCGCCCCCTAGGACCATTAAAACTGTCAGCCCCAAGCCATGCTTTGACTGAGGATTACGAAATTTGGTACACTAATGTGGTGTCACAGGACCTACAAAAAAGTCTCTTGGAGCCAAGTGCAAAGTCGCACAGGAAGTCGGCCATTTTGGTCCAAGTGCGCGATTTAGTGGTTTTCACACACGGTGTTTGGAGAGTGATGCTCCATCGCCCTTTTCACCAATCGCCTTCAAACTTCGGCGATATACTCTTACGACATAGAGGAAAAAATTCAACCGTCGGATTTTAAATAAGTGTAAAGGTGTGGGCGTGGCTAAGCCTCAAACTTTGAACTGTCGCCAGGCCACTCTTTTTTTCACAGCTCCCTATTGGACTCCTTTTACTCAATCACCAGGAATCTCTGGCAAATAGCAGCAGACTAGTTGAGGTCACTTGGTCTCCAGTACTGGCAGGTTTTGAAAGAATGCGGGGCTTTGGTAGCATGGTGAAATTCGCCATCACGCCATGGAAATACGTTTGCCTCTCATTTCTCCATTTATCGTTATATCACCTCGAAATTTGTTGTGAGTGATCGTAGTCGGAACCCCGATAGAAATAGACAGCTGACTTTTGTGGGCGTGGCCTATTTTTTTAAATAGCGCCCCCTAGGACCACTAAAACTTTCAGCCCCAAGCCATGCTTTGAATGAGGATTACGAAATTTGGTACACTAATGTGGTGTCTCAGGATCTACAAAAAAGTCTCTTGGAGCCAAGTGCAAAGTCGCACAGGAAGTCGGCCATTTTGGTCCGAGTACTCGATTTAGTGGTTTTCGCACACGTTGTTTGGAGAGTGATGCTCCATCGCCCTTTTCACCAATCGCCTTCAAACTTCTGCTATATACTCTTAAGACATAGAGGAAAAAATTCAACCGTCGGATTTTAAATAAGTACAAAGGTGTGGGCGTGGCTAAGCCTCAAAGTTTGACCTTTCGCCATTACATTACTTGACTTAATAACTCCCATGTGCATGATCAGATCTATATCAAACTTTGTCTGTGTGATCACTGACCACATCTCAAGACAATGACAATGTGGAAAGCTGACATCACCTAAGCCCCGCCCCCTGAATACAGGAAGTCTATTGTTTTATGCTGAATTGCCCATATTTGTCACCTCCAATTTAGTCAACATGACACTAAGGTCATGCACTGTCTTCATGATGCTGTAATGACCATTCAGATCTGATAGCTTTTCAGAAAGGGAGGGGCTTTGATGCCATGGCGAATTCTAGCGTGACGCCGTGACCGTACGTTTGACTGCAACTTCCACAAACAGCCTCCGATCTGTCCGAGACTGAACATGGCAATGAACAATCATGCCCTTTAGCCAACGAAGCAAAAACGGTTGGTGAATGTTGTATGATATCACCACAGCGCCCCCTACATACCTTTAAAACAGTAATAACTCCTACAGACGAGGTCCTAACTGCACCAAACTTCCTATGTGTCATCACACAAAGGCATCCAACACAATCCTGTAGTAATTGGTTCATATCACTTTAGCTCCGCCCCTGACAGATATTAGGCCCTGAATAACACATGCATGATGCAATTCACATGATGCAATTCACACCAAACTGCACACAAATGACTGTTATCAACCTACAAACTTCTTCATGGAATATTTCCTAAATTTTGGACAGTGCCCCCTAGATTCAAAAAACCTTTGTAACTTCTGCAAAAAAGCTCCAACCTATATCAAACTTGGTGAGAGTCATCACACAACTGCAATAAACACATTGTATGTGCTCACTTGTTCAATTCACTTTAACACCGCCCACTTACATCTTTTTGTCTCTAGATGACCCCTGCAACGTTTGATTGATGCCAAATTAACAGAAAACCATCATTGATGACCAAAGATGACCTCTATGGCATTTAGTTGTAAATGGTCACAGCCTCCCCTAGATGGGTTCAAACTTTATTAACTTCTAAAGACAAAGTCAGAATGGCATTATACTTGGCTTGTGATATCACGTGACTGCACCAAACACATTGATGTGGTTGTTGGTTCAAACCCCTGTAGCTCCGCCCCTTTCAGCTCACTGGCTTTAGATAACACACACAACGTCTGATTTATGGCAAGAAAACAGAAAACCATCTATGTCAACCAAAGCTGACCTCAATGGGACTTTTCTGTAGTTGCTCACAGTGCCCCCTAGTGAACTTTAACCTTCGATAACTTTAACAAACGTGGTCAGAATAGCATAAAATTGGGTCACTGTCATCACACCACCAGTGAGGTAAAGATAGATGGTATGCCTTAGTGGTGAGACAATGGTGGGCTCAGAGGGGATGCTGAGTCAGGGTGAGGTGCGGACGTGGTGACCGTTAGCGTTTTCTGGTGTCGGGGTGGTCGACGTTTCTGTTCCACGGACGTGCCCTGGTGCCCCGGGCTGCCGGGCAGGCCGGAGCAGCGCGGAGCTGCGAGGGCCGAACGACGCTGCTTGCAGCTTTAATTTAGGCCCGAGCAGCGAAAGCGCTGCGAAGGCCTCTTGTTTTTGCTCTGTTTATTCTGTCTTTTTTATTATTCTCGTGCCCCTTTGAACGGCTTTTTGGGGACCTTAACATACCCCAAAACTCACAATATTTTGCAAACTTGTCAAGCCTGGTGAAAAATTTGATATTTTAAAGGTCCCAAAAAAATCGCAAAGAAAATGGCTGAACAGCGCCCCCTACAAGGTGAAAAATACCCCTCTCCATAAAGCTTAGTTTATCGTACAGTTATGAAATATGGTACACTTGTAGTACTCAACAGACCGCACAGAAAAGTCTCTTGCAACCATGGTCAATATCAAACAGGAAGTCGGCCATTTTGGGTTGAAATGGCGATTTTTAGCCATTTTTGCCGTTTTTAGGGTCTGTTTCTGATTGGATTGCTCGATCATTTTTCGCACGATCATCTCAAAAATTGTGTAAAATTGCTCAGAAGGGATGGGCGAACAAAATGAGACGAGGATTCTGAGTTTTCGTATATGTTGAAGGGGCGGGGCCAGGCCTCGAAGTTTGACTACTCGCCAAAAAAATTTAAATTGCTATAACTTCATAACTGATTGGAATATAGTTACCAAACGTTCTGTGGTCATTCATCATCCACCCACAAAGTAATTTGAATGGTCGGATTATGACATCACACAAGCCCCGCCCCCTCAGGGCCAAAAAGGTCAAGTTTTACTGTGAAAGGTTCCAAAGTGTCCCATTTCACTTAATCACCACAAAACTGTAGCTGGTAACTCACGACAAGTGGAGGTTGCTTGGCGTCACTTTATGGGAGTTTTCGGCAGAGGGCGGGGCTGCGGTGGCGCGGCGAAGTCAGGCGTACCGCCGTGGCCTTACGTTTGCTTCTCATTTGGTCAATTCTAAAGATATCACCACGAAACTTCTTGTGAGTGATCCTAGCCCAGCCCCCCCAAAAATCTGACGAGAACATCCGGTGGGCGTGGCCTATTGTCTGATATAGCGCCCCCTAGGACCATTAAAACTGTCAGCCCCAAGCCATGCTTTGACTGAGGATTACGAAATTTGGTACACTAATGTGGTGTCACAGGACCTACAAAAAAGTCTCTTGGAGCCAAGTGCAAAGTCGCACAGGAAGTCAGCCATTTTGGTCCAAGTGCGCGATTTAGTGGTTTTCACACACGTTGTTTGGAGAGTGATGCTCCATCGCCCTTTTCATCAATCGCCTTCAAACTTCGGCGATATACTCTTACGACATAGAGGAAAAAATTCAACCGTCGGATTTTAAATAAGTGTAAAGGTGTGGGCGTGGCTAAGCCTCAAACTTTGAACTGTCGCCACGCCACTCTTTTTTTCACAGCTCCCTATGGGACTCCTTTTACTCAATCACCAGGAATCTCTGGCAAATAGCAGCAGACTAGTTGAGGTCACTTGGTCTCCAGTACTGGCAGGTTTTGAAAGAAGGCGGGGCTTTGGTAGCATGGTGAAATTCGCCATCACGCCATGGAAATACGTTTGTCTCTCATTTCTCCATTTATCGTTATATCACCTCGAAATTTGTTGTGAGTGATCGTAGTCGGACCCCGGATAGAAATAGACAGCTGACTTTTGTGGGCGTGGCCTATTTTTTTAAATAGCGCCCCCTAGGACCACTAAAACTTTCAGCCCCAAGCCATGCTTTGAATGAGGATTACGAAATTTGGTACACTAATGTGGTGTCTCAGGATCTACAAAAAAGTCTCTTGGAGCCAAGTGCAAAGTCGCACAGGAAGTCGGCCATTTTGGTCCGAGTACTCGATTTAGTGGTTTTCACACACGTTGTTTGGAGAGTGATGCTCCGTCGCCCTTTTCACCAATCGCCTTCAAACTTCTGCTATATACTCTTAAGACATAGAGGAAAAAATTCAACCGTCGGATTTTAAATAAGTATAAAGGTGTGGGCGTGGCTAAGCCTCAAAGTTTGACCTTTCGCCATTACATTACTTGACTTAATAACTCCCATGTGCATGATCAGATCTATATCAAACTTTGTCTGTGTGATCACTGACCACATCTCAAGACAATGACAATGTGGAAAGCTGACATCACCTAAGCCCCGCCCCCTGAATACAGGAAGTCTATTGTTTTATGCTGAAATGCCCATATTTGTCACCTCCAATTTAGTCAACATGACACTAAGGTCATGCACTGTCTTCATGATGCTGTAATGACCATTCAGATCTGATAGCTTTTCAGATAGGGAGGGGCTTTGATGCCATGGCGAATTCTAGCGTGACGCCGTGACCGTACGTTTGACTGCAACTTCCACAAACAGCCTCCGATCTGTCCGAGACTGAACATGGCAATGAACAATCATGCCCTTTAGCCAACGAAGCAAAAACGGTTGGTGAATGTTGTATGATATCACCACAGCGCCCCCTACATACCTTTAAAACAGTAATAACTCCTACAGACGAGGTCCTAACTGCACCAAACTTCCTATGTGTCATCACACAAAGGCATCCAACACAATCCTGTAGTAATTGGTTCATATCACTTTAGCTCCGCCCCTGACAGATATTAGGCCCTGAATAACACATGCATGATGCAATTCACATGATGCAATTCACACCAAACTGCACACAAATGACTGTTATCAACCTACAAACTTCTTCATGGAATATTTCCTAAATTTTGGACAGTGCCCCCTAGATTCAAAAAACCTTTGTAACTTCTGCAAAAAAGCTCCAACCTATATCAAACTTGGTGAGAGTCATCACACAACTGCAATCAACACATTGTATGTGCTCACTTGTTCAATTCACTTTAACACCGCCCACTTACAGCTTTTTGTCTCTAGATGACCCATGCAACGTTTGATTGATGCCAAATTGACAGAAAACCATCATTGATGACCAAAGATGACCTCTATGGCATTTAGTTGTAAATGGTCACAGCCTCCCCTAGATGGGTTCAAACTTTATTAACTTCTAAAGACAAAGTCAGAATGGCATTATACTTGGCTTGTGATATCACGTGACTGCACCAAACACATTGATGTGGTTGTTGGTTCAAACCCCTGTAGCTCCGCCCCTTTCAGCTCACTGGCTTTAGATAACACACACAACGTCTGATTTATGGCAAGAAAACAGAAAACCATCTATGTCAACCAAAGCTGACCTCAATGGGACTTTTCTGTAGTTGCTCACAGCGCCCCCTAGTGAACTTTAACCTTCGATAACTTTAACAAACGTGGTCAGAATAGCATAAAATTGGGTCACTGTCATCACACCACCAGTGAGGTAAAGATAGATGGTATGCCTTAGTGGTGAGACAATGGTGGGCTCAGAGGGGATGCTGAGTCAGGGTGAGGTGCGGACGTGGTGACCGTTAGCGGTTTCTGGTGTCGGGGTGGTCGACGTTTCTGTTCCGCGGACGTGCCCTGGTGTCCCGGGCTGCCGGGCAGGCCGGAGCGGCGCGGAGCTGCGAGGGCCGAACAACGCTGCTTGCAGCTTTAATTATTAGGCCCGAGCAGTGAAGCTGCGAAGGCCTATTGTATCTGCTCCGTTTATTCTTTCTTTTTTTTTAGGCCCGAGCAGCGAAAGCGCTGCGAAGGCCTCTTGTTTTTGCTCTGTTTATTAGGCCCGAGCAGTGAAGCTGTGAAGGCCTATTGTATCTGCTCCGTTTATTAGGCCCGAGCAGCGAAAGCGCTGCGAAGGCCTCTTGTTTTTGCTCCGTTTATTATTATTTTTTAGGCCCGAGCAGCGAAAGCGCTGCGAAGGCCTCTTGTTTTTGCTCTGTTTATTATTGTTTTTTTTTCTTTATTTATTATTCCGGTGCCCCTTTGAATGGCTTTTTGGGGACCTTATCATACCCCAAAACTCACAATATTTTGCAAACATGTAAGGCCTGGTGAAAAATTTGATATTTCAAAGGTCCCAAAAAAATCGCACAGAAAATGACTGAACAGCGCCCCCTAGAAAGTGAAAAAAAACCTCTCCATAAAGCTTAGTTTATCGTACAGTTATGAAATTTGGTACACTTGTAGTACTTAACAGTCCGCACAGAAAAGTCTCTTGCAAGCATCGTCAATAGCAAACAGGAAGTCGGCCATTTTGGGTTGAAATGGCGATTTTTGGCCGTTTTTGCCGTTTTTAGGGTCCGTTTCTGATTGGATTGCTCGATCATTTTTCGCACGATCATCTCAAAAATGGTGTAAAATTGCTCAGAAGGGATGGGCAAACAAAATGAGACAAGGATTCTGAGTTTTCGTATATGCTGATGGGGCGGGGCCAGGCCTCGAAGTTTGACTACTCGCCAACAAAATTTTAACTGCTATATCTTCATAACTGAATGGAATAGAGTTACCAAACTTTCTGTGGTCATTCGTCATCAACCCACAAAGAAAATTGAATGGTCGGATGATTACATCACACAAGCCCCGCCCCCTCAGGACCAAAAAGGTCAAGTTTTACTGTGAAAGGTCCCAAATGGCCCCATTTCACTCAATCACCACAAATTTGTAGCTGATAACTCAAGACAAGTGGGGGTTGCTTGGCGTCACTTTATGGGAGTTTTCGGCAGAGGGCGGGGCTGTGGCGGCGCGGCAAAGTCAGGCGTACCGCCGTGGCCTTACGTTTGCCTCCCATTTCGTCATTTCTAAAGATATCGTCACAAAACTTCTTGTGAGTGATCCTAGTCCGGCCCCCCAAAAGATCTGATGTGAACATCCGGTGGGCGTGGCCTATTGTCTGAAATAGCGCCCCCTAGGAACATTAAAACTGTCAGCCCCAAGCCATGCTTTGACTGAGGATTACGAAATTTGGTACACTAATGTGGTGTCTCAGGACCTACAAAAAAGTCTCTTGGACCCAAGTGCAAAGTCGCACAGGAAGTCGGCCATTTTGGTCCAAAAGCGCAATTTAGTGGTTTTCACACACGTTGTTTGGAGAGTGATGCTCCGTCGCCCTTTTCACCAATCGCCTTCAAACTTCTGCTATATACTCTTAAGACATAGAGGAAAAAATTCAACCGTCGGATTTTAAATAAGTATAAAGGTGTGGGCGTGGCTAAGCCTCAAACTTTGACCTTTCACCAGGCCACTCTTTTTTTCACAGCTCCCTATTGGACTCCTTTTACCCAATCACCAGGAATCTCTGGTTAATAGCAGCAGACAAGTTGAGGTAACTTGATCTCCAGTACTGGAAGGTTTTGAAAAAAGGCGGGGCTTTGGGAGCATGGCGAAATTCGCCATCACGCCATGGAAATACGTTTGCCTCTCATTTCTTCATTTATCGTGATATCACCTCGAAATTTGTTGTGAGTGATCCTAGTCTGACCCCCAATAGACATGGTCAGCTTAAATTTGTGGGCATGGCCTATTTTCTGAATTAGTGCCCCCTAGGACCATTTAAACTGTCAGCCCCAAGCCATGCTTTGACTGAGGTTTACGAAATTTGGTACACCAATGTGGTGTCTCAGGACCTACAAAAAAGTCTCTTGGAGCCAAGTGCAAAGTCGCACAGGAAGTCGGCCATTTTGGTCCAAGTACTCGATTTAGTGGTTTTCGCACGCGTTGTTTGGAGAGTGATGCTCCGTCGCCCTTTTCACCAATCGCCTTGTAACTTCTGCTAGATACTCTTAAGATATAGTGGAAAAAATTCAACCGTCGGATTTTAAATAAGTTTAAAAGTGTGGGCGTGGCTAAGCCTCAAACTTTGACCTTTCGCCATTACATTACTTAATAACTCCCATGTGCACGATCAGATCTATATCAAACTTTGTCTGTGTGATCACTGACCACATCTGAAGACAATGACAATGTGGACAGCTGACATCCCCTAAGTCCCGCCCCCTACTACAGGAAGTCTATTGTTTTATGGTGAAATGCCCATGTTTGTCATGATCTGAAAGCTTTCCAGCGCCCATAGATAAGTTTAACCTACAATAACTTCAAAAAACGTGGTCAGAAAAGCATTACAGTTGGTCTGTGTCATCACACCACCAGAGTCGTAAAGGTAGAGTATGCCCTAGTTGTGGGACGTGTAATATAATGGTGGGATAAGAGGTGATGCTGAGTCAGGTTGAGGTGCGGATGAGGTGATCGTTTGCGGTGTCTGGTGTCGGGGTGGCCGACGTTTCTGTTCCGCAGATGTGCCCTGGTGCCCCGGGCTGCCGGCTAGGCCGGAGCGGCACGGAGCTGCGCGGAGCTGCGCGGAGCTGCGAGGGCCGAACGACGCTGCTTGCAGCTTTAATTAGGCCCGAGCAGCGAAGCGCTGCGAAGGCCTATTGTATCTGCTCCGTTTCTTTTTCTTTCTTTTTTTTTTTTTTTTTTTCTTTTTTTTTCTTCCGCGTCTTTGGATGGCCTTTAGGGGGTCTTAGCATATCCAAAAACTCACAAAATGCTGGCCCAATATAGAAAGTGCGTGAAATTTACGTATTTCACTGGCAACGTGAAAGTTGGTAAAAAAATGTTTCGACAGCGCCCCCTGGAAAATTTAAAATACCCCTCCGCTTTGACCTTTTTTCATAGTAGAGCGATGAAATTTGGTACACTTGTAGATCTCAACAATACGCACAGAAAAGCCTCTTGCACCCATGGTCAATATCAAACAGGAAGTCGGCCATTTTGGACTAAAGTGGCCATTTTGACCCCGTTTTGGCCATTTCTAGGGTCTATATTTGGTTGAACAGTTTGGTCATTTTTCGCACGATTGTCTCAAAAATAGTGTGCGATCGAAGAGAAGCGATGGACGAATCAAATGAGCAAATAAAATTGACTTTTCGTAAATACTGAAGGGGCGGGGCCTGGCCTCAAAGTTTGAGAACTCGCCAAAAAAATTCAAATTGCTTTAATTTCATAAATGAAAGTATTACAGCTAAAGTAATTTTCTATGGACAATCGTCATCGCCCCCCGAAGACAAATGAATGGTCGATTGATGATGTCACATAAGCCCCGCCCCCTCAGGCCTTAAAAGGTCAAGTTTTACTGGGAAATTTTCCAAAATTCGCCCTTTCAAATAATCAGCCCAAATGTGTAGCAGGTAACTGAAGACAAGTTGGGGTTGCTTGGCGTCACTTTATGGGAGTTTTCTGCAGAAGGCGGGGCTGTGGTGGCGCGGCGAAGTCAGGCGTACCGACGTGGCCTTACGTTTGCCTCCCATTTCGTCAATTCTAGAGATATCGCCACAAAACCTCTTGGGAGTGATCCTAGTTAAGCCCCCCACAAAATGTGATGTGAACATCCGGTGGGCGTGGCCTATTTTCTGAAATAGCGCCCCCTAGGACCATTAAAACTGTCAGCCCCAAGTCAAGCTTTGACTGAGGATTATGAAATTTGGCACACTAATGTGGTGTCTCAGGACCTACAAAAAAGTCTCTTGGAGCCAAGTGCAAAGTCGCACAGGAAGTCGGCCATTTTGGTCCAAGTGCGCGATTTTGTGGTTTTCACACACGTTGTTTGGAGAGTGATGCTCCGTCGCCCTTTTCACCAATCGCCTTCAAACTTCTGCTATAGACTCTTAAGACACAAAGGAAAAAATTCAACCGTCGGATTTTAAATAAGTATAAAGGTGTGGGCGTGGCAAAGCCTCAAACTTTGACCCGTCACCACGCCACTCTTTTTTTAACAGCTACCTATTGGACTCCTTTTACCCAATCGCCAGCAATCTCTGGCGAATAGCAGCTGACAAGTTGAGGTCACTTAGTCTCCAGTACTGGCAGGTTTTGAAAAAAGGCGGGGCTTTGGGAGCATGGCAAAATTCACCATCACGCCATGGCAATACGTTTGCCTCTCATTTCTTCAATTATCGTGCCATCGCAACAAAATGTCTGGTGAGTGATCCTAGACTGACCCCCAATAGATTTGGACAGCTGTAGTTTGTGGGCGTGGCCTATTTTCTGAAATGGCGCCCCCTAGGACCATTAAAACTGTCAGCACCTAGCCATGCTTTGACTGAGGAGTACGAAATCTGGTACACTAATGTGGTGTCTCCGGACCTACAAAAAAGTCTCTTGGAGCCAAGTGCAAAGTCGCACAGGAAGTCGGCCATTTTGGTCCAAGTACTCGATTTAGTGGTTTTCGCACACGTTGTTTGGAGAGTGATACACCATTGCCCTTTTCACCAATCACCTTCAAACTTCTGCTATAGACTCTTAAGACAAAGGGGAAAAAATTCAACCTACGGATTTTAAATAAGTATAAAGGTGTGGGCGTGGCTAAGCCTCAAACTTTGACCTGTCGCCACGCCACTCTTTTTTTCACAGCTCCCTATTGGACTCCTTTTAACCAATCACCAGCAATCACTGGCAAATATCAGCAGACAAGTTGAGGTCACTTGGTCTATAGTACTGGCAGGTTTCGAATAAAGGCGGGGCTTTGGGAGCATGGCGAAATTCGCCATCACGCCATGGAAATACGTTTGTCTCTCATTTCTTCAATCATTGTGACATCGCCACACAATTTCTGATGAGTGATCCTACTCTGACCCCTAATAGAAACGGATAGCTGAAGTTTGTGGGCGTGGCCTATTTTCTGAAATAGCGCCCCCTAGGACCATTAAAACTGTCAGCCCCAAGCCATGCTTTGACTGAGGATCACAAAATTTGGCACACTAATGTAGTGTCTCAGGACCTACAAAAAAGTCTCTTGGAGCCAAGCGCAATGTCGCACAGGAGGTCGGCCATTTTGGTCCAAGTACTCGATTTAGTGGTTTTCGCACACGTTATTAGGAGAATGATGTCTCGTCGCCCTTTCCACCGATCACCTTCAAACTCCTGCTATATACTCTTAAGACATAGAGGAAAACTTCAACCGTCGGATTTTAAATAAGTATAAAGGTGTGGGCGTGGCTAAGCCTCAAACTTTGACCAGTCGCCATTACGTTACTTGACTCAATAACTCCCTTGTGCATGATCAGATCAATTTCAAACTTTGTCCGTGTGATCACTGACCACATCTGAAGACAGTGACAATGTGGACAGCTGGCATCACCTAAGCCCCGCCCCCTGACTACAGGAAGTCTACTGTTTTATGGTGAAATGCCCATATTTGTCCCCTCTAATTTAGTCAACATGACACTAAGGTCATTCACTGTCTTCATGATGTTGTAATGGCTATTCAGATCTGATAGCTTTTCAGAAAGGGAGGAGCTTTGATGCCATGGCGATTTCTGGCGTGACGCTGTGACCTTACGTTTGACTGTAACTTCCACAAACAGCCTCCGATTTGCCAGAGACTGAACATCACATCACCAGTGTGGTAAAGATAGAGTATCTCCTAGTGGTGAGACGTGTAATGCTGGGCTCAGAGGGGATGCTGAATCAGGGTGAGGTGTGGACGAGGAGGCCGTTCACGGTTTCTGGTGTCGGGGTGGTTGACGTTTCTGTTCTGCCAGACGTGCCCTGGTGCCCCCGGCTGCCGGCCAGGACGGAGCGGCGGGGAGCTGGGTTTGGAGAGCGTCGGGGATGGAGCGGAGGGGGTGCGGACAGAGGGCGAGCAGCTTCGCTGCGAGGGCCGAACGACGCTGCTTGCAGCTTTAATTAGGCCCGAGCAGCGAAAGCGCTGCGAAGGCCTCTTGTTTTTGCTCCGATTATTATTCTTCTTTATTTATTATTCCGTGCGCGAAATGAATGGCTTTTTGGGGACCTTAACATACCCCAAAACTCACAATATTTTGCAAACTTGTCAGGCCTGGTGAAAAATTTGATATTTTAAAGGTCCCAAAAAAATCGCAAAGAAAATGGCTGAACAGCGCCCCCTAGAAAGTGAAAAAAAAAACCCTCTCCATAAAGCTTAATTTATTGTACAGTTATGAAATTTGGTACACTTGTAGTACTCAACAGTCCGCACAGAAAAGTCTCTTGCAAGCATGGTCAATATCAAACAGGAAGTCGGCCATTTTGGGTTGAAATGGCGATTTTTAGCCGTTTTTGCCGTTTTTAGGGTCCGTTTCTGATTGGATTGCTCGATCATTTTTTGCACGATCATCTCAAAATTTGTGTAAAATTGCTCAGAAGGGATGGGCGAACAAAATGAGACGAGAATTCTGAGTTTTCGTATATGCTGAAGGGGCGGGGCCAGGCCTCAAAGTTTGACTACTCGCCAAAAATATTTAAATTGCTATAACTTCATAACTGAATGGAATAGAGTTACCAAACTTTCTGGGGTCATTCGTCATCCACCCACAAAGTAAATTGAATGGTCGGATGATGACATCACACAAGCCCCGCCCCCTCAGGACCAAAAAGATCAAGTTTTACTGTGAAAGGTCCCAAATTGCCCCATTTCACTTAATCACCACAAATTTGTGGCTGGTAACTGAAGACAAGTGGGGGTTGCTTGGCGTCACTTTATGGGAGTTTTCGGCAGAGGGCGGGGCTGTGGCGGCGCGGCGAAGTCAGACATACCGCCGTGGCCTTACGTTTGCCTCCCATTTCGTCATTTCTAAAGATATCGTCACAAAACTTCTTGTGAGTGATCCTAGTCCGGCCCCCCAAAAGATCTGATGTCAACATCCGGTGGGCGTGGCCTATTTTCTGAAATAGCGCCCCCTAGGACCAATAAACTGTCAGCCCCAAGCCATGCTTTGACTGAGGATTACGAAATTTGGTACACTAATGTGGTGTCTCAGGACCTACAAAAAAGTCTCTTGGAGCCAAGTGCAAAGTCGCACAGGAAGTCGGCCATTTTGGTCCAAGTGCGCGATTTAGTGGTTTTCACACACGTTGTTTGGAGAGTGATGCTCCGTCGCCCTTTTCACCAATCGCCTTCAAACTGCTGCTATATACTCTTAAGACATAGAGGAAAAAATTCAACCGTCGGATTTTAAATAAGTATAAAGGTGTGGGCGTGGCTAAGCCTCAAGCTTTGACCTTTCGCCACGCCACTCTTTTTTCCACAGCTCCCTATTGGACTCCTTTTACCCAATCACCAGGAATCTCTGGTAAATAGCAGCAGACAAGTTGAGGTTACTTGGTCTCCAGTACTGGAAGGTTTTGAATAAAGGCGGGGCTTTGGGAGCATGGCGAAATTCGCCATCACGCCATGGAAATACGTTTGCCTCTCATTTCTTCATTTATCGTGATATCACCTCGAAATTTGTTGTGAGTGATCCTAGTCTGACCCCCAATAGACATGGTCAGCTTAAGTTTGTGGGCGTGGCCTATTTTCTGAATTAGCGCCCCCTAGGACCATTAAAACTGTCAGCCCCAAGCCATGCTTTGACTGAGGATTACGAAATTTGGTACACCAATGTGGTGTCTCAGGACCTACAAAAAAGTCTCTTGGAGCCAAGTGCAAAGTCGCACAGAAAGTCGGCCATTTTGGTCCAAGTACTCGATTTAGTGGTTTTCGCACACGTTGTTTGGAGAGTGATGCTCCGTCGCCCTTTTCACCGATCACCTTCAAACTTCTGTTATATCTTCTTAAGACAAAGGTGAAAAAATTCAACCGTCGGATTTTAAATAAGTATAAAGGTGTGGGCGTGGCTAAGCCTCAAACTTTGAACTGTCGCCACGCCACTCTTTTTTTCACAGCTCCCTATGGGACTCCTTTTACTCAATCACCAGGAATCTCTGGCAAATAGCAGCAGACTAGTTGAGGTCACTTGGTCTCCAGTACTGGCAGGTTTTGAAAGAATGCGGGGCTTTGGTAGCATGGTGAAATTCGCCATCACGCCATGGAAATACGTTTGCCTCTCATTTCTCCATTTATCGTTATATCACCTCGAAATTTGTTGTGAGTGATCGTAGTCGGACCCCCGATAGAAATAGACAGCTGACTTTTGTGGGCGTGGCCTATTTTTTTAAATAGCGCCCCCTAGGACCACTAAAACTTTCAGCCCCAAGCCATGCTTTGAATGAGGATTACGAAATTTGGTACACTAATGTGGTGTCTCAGGATCTACAAAAAAAGTCTCTTGGAGCCAAGTGCAAAGTCGCACAGGAAGTCGGCCATTTTGGTCCGAGTACTCGATTTAGTGGTTTTCGCACACGTTGTTTGGAGAGTGATGCTCCGTTGCCCTTTTCACCAATCGCCTTCAAACTTCTGCTGTATACTCTTAAGACATAGAGGAAAAAATTCAACCGTCGGATTTTAAATAAGTACAAAGGTGTGGGCGTGGCTAAGCCTCAAAGTTTGACCTTTCGCCATTACATTACTTGACTTAATAACTCCCATGTGCATGATCAGATCTATATCAAACTTTGTCTGTGTGATCACTGACCACATCTCAAGACAATGACAATGTGGAAAGCTGACATCACCTAAGCCCCGCCCCCTGAATACAGGAAGTCTATTGTTTTATGCTGAATTGCCCATATTTGTCACCTCCAATTTAGTCAACATGACACTAAGGTCATGCACTGTCTTCATGATGCTGTAATGACCATTCAGATCTGATAGCTTTTCAGAAAGGGAGGGGCTTTGATGCCATGGCGAATTCTAGCGTGACGCCGTGACCGTACGTTTGACTGCAACTTCCACAAACAGCCTCCGATCTGTCCGAGACTGAACATGGCAATGAACAATCATGCCCTTTAGCCAACGAAGCAAAAACGGTTGGTGAATGTTGTATGATATCACCACAGCGCCCCCTACATACCTTTAAAACAGTAATAACTCCTACAGACGAGGTCCTAACTGCACCAAACTTCCTATGTGTCATCACACAAAGGCATCCAACACAATCCTGTAGTAATTGGTTCATATCACTTTAGCTCCGCCCCTGACAGATATTAGGCCCTGAATAACACATGCATGATGCAATTCACATGATGCAATTCACACCAAACTGCACACAAATGACTGTTATCAACCTACAAACTTCTTCATGGAATATTTCCTAAATTTTGGACAGTGCCCCCTAGATTCAAAAAACCTTTGTAACTTCTGCAAAAAAGCTCCAACCTATATCAAACTTGGTGAGAGTCATCACACAACTGCAATAAACACATTGTATGTGCTCACTTGTTCAATTCACTTTAACACCGCCCACTTACAGCTTTTTGTCTCTAGATGACCCATGCAACGTTTGATTGATGCCAAATTAACAGAAAACCATCATTGATGACCAAAGATGACCTCTATGGCATTTAGTTGTAAATGGTCACAGCCTCCCCTAGATGGGTTCAAACTTTATTAACTTCTAAAGACAAAGTCAGAATGGCATTATACTTGGCTTGTGATATCACGTGACTGCACCAAACACATTGATGTGGTTGTTGGTTCAAACCCCTGTAGCTCCGCCCCTTTCAGCTCACTGGCTTTAGATAACACACACAACGTCTGATTTATGGCAAGAAAACAGAAAACCATCTATGTCAACCAAAGCTGACCTCAATGGGACTTTTCTGTAGTTGCTCACAGTGCCCCCTAGTGAACTTTAACCTTCGATAACTTTAACAAACGTGGTCAGAATAGCATAAAATTGGGTCACTGTCATCACACCACCAGTGAGGTAAAGATAGATGGTATGCCTTAGTGGTGAGACAATGGTGGGCTCAGAGGGGATGCTGAGTCAGGGTGAGGTGCGGACGTGGTGACCGTTAGCGTTTTCTGGTGTCGGGGTGGTCGACGTTTCTGTTCCACGGACGTGCCCTGGTGCCCCGGGCTGCCGGGCAGGCGGGAGCAGCGCGGAGCTGCGAGGGCCGAACGACGCTGCTTGCAGCTTTAATTAGGCCCGAGCAGCGAAAGCGCTGCGAAGGCCTCTTGTTTTTTAGGCCCGAGCAGCAAAGCGCTGCGAAGGCCTCTTGTTTTTGCTCTGTTTATTATTATTTTTTATTAGGCCCGAGCAGCGAAAGCGCTGCGAAGGCCTCTTGTTTTTGCTCTGTTTATTAGGCCCGAGCAGCGAAAGCGCTGCGAAGGCCTCTTGTTTTTGCTCTGTTTATTATTCTTTCTTTTTTTTTATTATTCTCGTGCCCCTTTGAACGGCTTTTTGGGGACCTTAACATACCCCAAAACTCACAATATTTTGCACACTTGTCAGGCCTGGTGAAAAATTTGATATTTTAAAGGTCCCAAAAAAATAGCAAAGAAAATGGCTGAACAGCGCCCCCTACAAAGTGAAAAAAACCCCTCTCCATAAAGCTTAGTTTATCGTACAGTTATGAAATTTGGTACACTTGTAGTACTCAACAGTCCGCACAGAAAAGTCTCTTGCAACCATGGTCAATATCAAACAGGAAGTCGGCCATTTTGGGTTGAAATGGCGATTTTTTGCCGTTTTTGCCGTTTTTAGGGTCCGTTTCTGATTGGATTGCTCGATCATTTTTCGCACGATCGTCTCAAAAATTGTGTAAAATTGCTCAGAAGGGATGGGCGAACAAAATGAGATAAGGATTCTGAGTTTTCGTATATGTTGAAGGGGCGGAGCCAGGCCTCGAAGTTTGACTACTCGCCAAAAATATTTAAATTGCTATAACTTCATAACTGAATGGAATAGAGTTACCAAACTTTCTGTGGTCATTCGTCATCCACCCACAAAGTAAATTGAATGGTCGGATGATGACATCACACAAGCCCCGCCCCCTCAGGACCAAAAAGATCAAGTTTTACTGTGAAAGGTCCCAAATTGCCCCATTTCACTTAATCACCACAAATTTATAGCTGGTAACTCAAGACAAGTGGGGGTTGCTTGGCGTCACTTTATGGGAGTTTTCGGCAGAGGGCGGGGCTGTGGCGGCGCGGCGAATTCAGGCGTACCGCCTTGGCCTTACGTTTGCCTCCCATTTCGTCATTTCCAAAGATATAGTCACGAAACTTCTTGTGAGTGATCCTAGTCCGGCCCCCCAAAAGATCTGATGTGAACATCTGGTGGGCGTGGCCTATTTTCTGAAATAGTGCCCCCTAGGACCATTAAAACTGTCAGCCCCAAGCCATGCTTTGACTGAGGATTACGAAATTTGGTACACTAATGTGGTGTCTCAGGACCTACAAAAAAGTCTCTTGAAGCCAAGTGCAAAGTCGCACAGGAAGTCGGCCATTTTGGTCCAAGTGCGCGATTTAGTGGTTTTCACACACGTTGTTTGGAGAGTGATACTCCGTCGCCCTTTTCACCAATCACTTTCAAACTTCTGCTATATAGTCTTAAGACATAGAGGAAAAAATTCAACCGTCGGATTTTAAATAAGTATAAAGGTGTGGGCGTGGCTAAGCCTCAAACTTTGACCTTTCGCCACGCCACTCTTTTTTTCACAGCTCCTTATTGGACTCCTTTTACCCAATCACCAGGAATCTCTGGTAAATAGCAGCAGGCAAGTTGAGGTCACTTGGTCTCCAGTACTGGAAGGTTTTGAAAAAAGGCGGGGCTTTGGGAGCATGGCGAAATTCGCCATCACGCCATGGAAATACGTTTGCCTCTCATTTCTTCATTTATCGTGATATCACCTCGACCATTGTTGTGAGTGATCCTAGTCTGACCCCCAATAGAAAAGGTCAGCTTAAGTTTGTGGGCGTGGCCTATTTTCTGTATTAGCGCCCCCTAGGACCATTAAAACTGTCAGCCCCAAGCCATGCTTTGACTGAGGATTACGAAATTTGGTACACTAATGTGGTGTCTCAGGACCTACAAAAAAGTCTCTTGGAGCCAAGTGCAAAGTCGCACAGGAAGTCGGCCATTTTGGTCCAAGTACTCGATTTAGTGGTTTTCACACACGTTGTTTGGAGAGTGATGCTCCGTCGCCCTTTTCACCAATCGCCTTCGAGCTTCTGCTATATACTCTTAAGACATAGAGGAAAAAATTCAACCGTCGGATTTTAAATAAGTATAAAGGTGTGGGCGTGGCTAAGCCTCAAACTTTGACCTTTCGCCACGCCACTCTTTTTTTCACAGCTCCCTATTGGACTCCTTTTACCCAATCACCTGGAATCTCTGGTAAATAGCAGCTGACAAGTTGAGGTCACTTGGTCTACAGTACTGGCAGGTTTTGAAAAAAGGCGAACTTTGGGAGCATGGCGAAATTCGCCATCACGCCATGGCAATACGTTTGCCTCTCATTTCTTCAATTATCGTGACATCGCCACAAAATGTCTGGTGAGTGATCCTAGTCTGACCCCCAATAGAAATGGGCATCTGAGATTTGTGGGCGTGGCCTATATTCTGAAATAGCGCCCCCTAGGACCATTAAAACTGTCAGCCCCAAGACAAGGTTTGACTGAGGATTACGAAAATTGGTACACTCATGTAGGGTCTCTGGCCCTACAAAAAAGTCTCTTGGAGCCAAGCGCAATTTCGCACAGGAGGTCGGCCATTTTGGTCCAAGTACTCGATTTAGTGGTTTTCGCACACGTTGTTTGGACATTGATGGCCCGTTGCCCTTTACACCGATCACCTTCAAACTTATGCTATGTACTTTTAAGTCAAAGGGGAAAAAATTCAACCGTCGGATTTTAAATAAGTATAAAGGTGTGGGCGTGGCTAAGCCTCAAACTTTGACCTTTCGCCATGACATTACTTGACTTAATAACTCCCATGTGCATGATCAGATCTAATTCAAACTTTGTCTGTGTGATCACTGACCACATCTCAAGACAAAGACAATGTGGACAGCTGACATCACCTAAGCCCCGCCCCCTGACAACAGGAAGTCTATTGTTTTATGGTGAAATGCCCATATTTGTCCCCTCTAATTTAATGAAAATGACACTCAGGTCATACAGTGTCTTCATGATGTTTTAAAGACCATTCAGATCTGATAGCTTTCCAGAAAGGGAGGGGCTTTGATGTCATGGTGAATGCTGGCGTGACGCCATGACCTTACATTTGACTGTAACTTCCACAAACGGCCTCCGATTTGCCCGAAACTGAATATGGCAATGAACAATCATGCCCTTTAGCCAATGAGGCACAAACGGTTGGTGAATGTTATATAATGTCACCAAAGCTGACCTCAATGGGACTTTTCTGTAGTTGGTCACAGCGCCACCTAGATAACGTTATCCTTCGATAACTTTAAAAAACATGGTCAGAATAGCATTAAAGTTGGTCACTGTCATCACACCACCAGTGTGGTAAAGATAGAGGATTCCCTAGTGGTGAGACATAAAATATAATGGTGGGCTCAAAGGGGATGCTGAGTCAGGGTGAGTTGCGGACAAGGTGGCCGTTAGCAGTTTCTGGTGTTGGGGTGGTCGACGTTTGTGTTCTGCGGACGTGCCCTGGTGCCCCGGGCTGCCGGCCAGGCCGGAGCGGCGCGGAGCTGCGAGGGCCGAACGACGCTGCTTGCAGCTTTAATTATTATTTTTCTTTATTTATTATTCCGGTGCCGCTTTGAATGGCTTTTTGGGGACCTTAACATACTCCAAAACTCACAATATTTTGCACACTTGTCAGGCCTGGTGAAAAATTTGATATTTTAAAGGTTCCAAAAAAATCGCAAAGAAAATGGCTGAACAGCGCCCCCTAGAAAATGAAAAAAAACCCTCTCCATAAAGCTTAGTTTATCGTACAGTTATGAAATTTGGTACACTTGTAGTACTCAACAGTCCACACAGAAAAGTCTCTTGCAAGCATGGTCAATATCAAACAGGAAGTCGGCCATTTTGGGTTGAAATGGCGATTTTTTGCCGTTTTGGCCGTTTTTAGGGTCCGTTTCTGATTGGATTACTCGATCATTTTTCGCACGATCATATCCAAAACTTATGTAAAATTGCTCAGAAGAGATGGGCGAACAAATTGAGACAATAAAATTGACTTTTCGTAAATACTGAAGGGGCGGGGCCAGGCCTCGAAGTTTGACTACTCGCCAAAAAATTTTAAATTGCTATAACTTCATAACTGAATGGAATAGAATTACCAAACTTTCTGTGGTCATTCGTCATCACCTCACAAAGTACATTGAATGGTCGCATGATGACATCACACAAGCCCCGCCCCCTCAGGACCAAAAAGGTTAAGCTTTATTGTGAAAGGTCCCAAATTGCCCCATTTCACTAAATCACCACAAATTCGTAGCTGGTAAGTCAAGACAAGTGGGGGTTGCTTGGCGTCACTTTATGGGAGTTTTCGGCAGAGGGCGGGGCTGTGGCGGCGCGGCGAAGTCAGACGTACCGCCGTGGCCTTACGTTTGCCTCCCATTTCGTCATTTCTAAAGATATCATCACAAAACTTCTTGTGAGTGATCCTAGTCCGGCCCCCCAAAAGATCTGATGTCAACATCCGGTGGGCGTGGCCTATTTTCTGAAATAGCGCCCCCTAGGACCATTAAAACTGTCAGCCCCAAGCCATGCTTTGACTGAGGATTACGAAATTTGGTACACTAATGTGGTGTCTCAGGACCTACAAAAAAGTCTCTTGGAGCCAAGTGCAAAGTCGCACAGGAAGTCGGCCATTTTGGTCCAAGTGCGCGATTTAGTGGTTTTCACACACGTTGTTTGGAGAGTGATGCTACGTCGCCCTTTTCACCAATCGCCTTCAAACTGCTGCTATATACTCTTAAGACATAGAGGAAAAAATTCAACCGTCGGATTTTAAATAAGTATAAAGGTGTGGGCGTGGCTAAGCCTCAAACTTTGACCTTTTGCCACGCCACTCTTTTTTTCACAGCTCCCTATTGGACTCCTTTTACCCAATCACCAGGAATCTCTGGTAAATAGCAGCAGACAAGTTGAGGTCACTTGGTCTCCAGTACTAGAAGGTTTTGAAAAAAGGCGGGGCTTTGGGAGCATGGCGAAATTCGCCATCACACCATGGAAATACGTTTGCCTCTCATTTCTTCATTTATCGTGATATCACCTCGACCATTGTTGTGAGTGATCCTAGTCAGACCCCCAATAGAAAAGGTCAGCTTAAGTTTGTGGGCGTGGCCTATTTTCTGAATTAGCGCCCCCTAGGACCATTAAAACTGTCAGTTCCAAGCCATGCTTTGACTGAGGATTACGAAATTTGGTACACTAATGTGGTGTCTCAGGACCTACAAAAAAGTCTCCTGGAGCCAAGTGCAAATTCGCACAGGAAGTCGGCCATTTTGGTCCAAGTGCGCGATTTAGTGGTTTTCACACACGTTGTTTGGAGAGTGATGCTCCGTCGCCCTTTTCACCAATCGCTTTCAAACTTCTGCTATATAGTCTTAAGACATAGAGGAAAAAATTCAACCGTCGGATTTTAAATAAGTATAAAGGTGTGGGCGTGGCTAAGCCTCAAACTTTGACCTTTCGCCACGCCACTCTTTTTTTCACAGCTCCCTATTGGACTCCTGTTACCCAATCACCAGGAATCTCTGGTAAATAGCAGCAGACAAGTTGAGGTCACTTGGTCTCCAGTACTGGAAGGTTTTGAAAAAAGGCGGGGCTTTGGGAGCATGGCGAAATTCGCCATCACACCATGGAAATACGTTTGCCTCTCATTTCTTCATTTATCGTGATATCACCTCGACCATTGTTGTGAGTGATCCTAGTCTGACCCCCAATAGAAAAGGTCAGCTTAAGTTTGTGGGCGTGGCCTATTTTCTGAATTAGCGCCCCCTAGGACCATTAAAACTGTCAGCCCCAAGCCATGCTTTGACTGAGGATTACGAAATTTGGTACACTAATGTGGTGTCTCAGGACCTACAAAAAAGTCTCTTGGAGCCAAGTGCAAAGTCGCACAGGAAGTCGGCCATTTTGGTCCAAGTACTCGATTTAGTGGTTTTCGCACACATTGTTTGGAGAGTGATGCTCCGTCGCTCTTTTCACCAATCGCCTTCAAAATTCTGCTATGTACTCTTAAGACAAAGGGGAAAAAATTCAACCGTTGGATTTTAAATAAGTATAAAGGTGTGGGCGTGGCTAAGCCTCAAAGTTTGCCCTTTCGCCGTTACATTACTTGACTTAATATGTCCCATGTGCATTATCAGATCTATATCAAACTTTGTCTGAGTGATCACTGAACACATCTCAACACAATGATAATGTGGACAGCTAACATCACCTAAGCCCCGCCCCCTGAATACAGGAAGTCTATTGTTTTATGCTGAAATGCCCATATTTGTCCCCTCTAATTTAGTCAACATTGCACTATGTTCATGCACGGTCTTCATGATGCTGTAATGACCATTCAGATCTGATAGCTTTCCAGATAGGGAGGGGCTTTAATGCCATGGCCAATTCTGGTATGACGCCGTGACCTTACGTTTGATCGTAACTTCCACAAACAGCCTCCCATCTGCAAGAGACTGAACATGGCAATCAACAATCATGCCCTTTAGCCAATGAGACACAAACGGTTGGTGAAATTTGTATAATGTCACCACAGCGTCCCCTATACACCATTAAAACTGTAATAACTCCTACAGACAAGGTCGTAACTGCACCAAACTTGGTGGACTCAGAGGGGATGCTGAGTCAGGGTGAGGTGCGCACGAGGTGACCGTTAGCGGTTTCTGGTGTCGGGCTGGCCAACGTTTCTGTTCCGCAGACGTGCCCTGGTGCCCTGGGCTGACGGCCAGGCCGGAGCGGCGCGGAGCTGCGAGGGCCGAACGACGCTGCTTGCAGCTTTAATTATTCTTAGCCCGCTTTGAACGGCTTTTTGGGGACCTTAACATACCCCAAAACTCACAATATTTTGCAAACTTGTCAGGCCTGGTGAAAAATTTGATATTTTAAAGGTCCCAAAAAAATCACAAAGAAAATGGCTGAACAGCGCCCCCTAGAAAGTGAAAAAAAAACCCTCTCCATAAAGCTTAGTTTATCGTACAGTTATGAAATTTGGTACACTTGTAGTACTCAACAGTCCGCACAGAAAAGTCTCTTGCAACCATGGTCAATATCAAACAGGAAGTCGGCCATTTTGGGTTGAAATGGCGATTTTTTGCAGTTTTTGCCGTTTTTAGGGTCCGTTCCTGATTGGATTGCTCGATCATTTTTCGCACGATCGTCTCAAAAATTGTGTAAAACTGCTAAGAAGGGATGGGCGAACAAAATGAGATGAGAATTCTGAGTTTTCGTATATGTTGAAGGGGCGGGGCCAGGCCTCGAAGTTTGACTACTCGCCAAAAATATTTAAATTGCTATAACTTCATAACTGAATGGAATAGAGTTACCAAACTTTCTGTGGTCATTCGTCATCCACCCACAAAGTAAATTGAATGGTCGGATGATGACATCACACAAGCCCCGCCCCCTCAGGACCAAAAAGATCAAGTTTTACTGTGAAAGGTCCCAAATTGCCCCATTTCACTTAATCACCACAAATTTGTAGCTGGTAACTCAAGACAAGTGGGGGTTGCTTGGCGTCACTTTATGGGAGTTTTCGGCAGAGGGCGGGGCTGTGGCGGCGCGGCGAATTCAGGCGTACCGCCGTGGCCTTACGTTTGCCTCCCATTTCGTCATTTCCAAAGATATCGTCACGAAACTTCTTGTGAGTGATCCTAGTCCGGCCCCCCAAAAGATCTGATGTGAACATCTGGTGGGCGTGGCCTATTTTCTGAAATAGCGCCCCCTAGGACCATTAAAACTGTCAGCCCCAAGCCATGCTTTGACTGAGGATTACGAAATTTGGTACACTAATGTGGTGTCTCAGGACCTACAAAAAAGTCTCTTGGAGCCAAGTGCAAAGTCGCACAGGAAGTCGGCCATTTTGGTCCAAGTGCGCGATTTAGTGGTTTTCACACACGTTGTTTGGAGAGTGATACTCCGTCGCCCTTTTCACCAATCACTTTCAAACTTCTGCCATATAGTCTTAAGACATAGAGGAAAAAATTCAACCGTCGGATTTTAAATAAGTATAAAGGTGTGGGCGTGGCTAAGCCTCAAACTTTGACCTTTCGCCACGCCACTCTTTTTTTCACAGCTCCTTATTGGACTCCTTTTACCCAATCACCAGGAATCTCTGGTAAATAGCAGCAGGCAAGTTGAGGTCACTTGGTCTCCAGTACTGGAAGGTTTTGAAAAAAGGCGGGGCTTTGGGAGCATGGCGAAATTCGCCATCACGCCATGGAAATACGTTTGCCTCTCATTTCTTCATTTATCGTGATATCACCTCGACCATTGTTGTGAGTGATCCTAGTCTGACCCCCAATAGAAAAGGTCAGCTTAAGTTTGTGGGCGTGGCCTATTTTCTGTATTAGCGCCCCCTAGGACCATTAAAACTGTCAGCCCCAAGCCATGCTTTGACTGAGGATTACGAAATTTGGTACACTAATGTGGTGTCTCAGGACCTACAAAAAAGTCTCTTGGAGCCAAGTGCAAAGTCGCACAGGAAGTCGGCCATTTTGGTCCAAGTACTCGATTTAGTGGTTTTCACACACGTTGTTTGGAGAGTGATGCTCCGTCGCCCTTTTCACCAATCGCCTTCGAGCTTCTGCTATATACTCTTAAGACATAGAGGAAAAAATTCAACCGTCGGATTTTAAATAAGTATAAAGGTGTGGGCGTGGCTAAGCCTCAAACTTTGACCTTTCGCCACGCCACTCTTTTTTTCACAGCTCCCTATTGGACTCCTTTTACCCAATCACCTGGAATCTCTGGTAAATAGCAGCTGACAAGTTGAGGTCACTTGGTCTACAGTACTGGCAGGTTTTGAAAAAAGGCGGGGCTTTGGGAGCATGGCGAAATTCGCCATCACGCCATGGCAATACGTTTGCCTCTCATTTCTTCAATTATCGTGACATCGCCACAAAATGTCTGGTGAGTGATCCTAGTCTGACCCCCAATAGAAATGGGCATCTGAGATTTGTGGGCGTGGCCTATATTCTGAAATAGCGCCCCCTAGGACCATTAAAACTGTCAGCCCCAAGACAAGGTTTGACTGAGGATTACGAAAATTGGTACACTCATGTAGGGTCTCTGGCCCTACAAAAAAGTCTCTTGGAGCCAAGCTCAATTTCGCACAGGAGGTCAGCCATTTTGGTCCAAGTACTCGATTTAGTGGTTTTCGCACACGTTGTTTGGACATTGATGGCCCGTTGCCCTTTACACCGATCACCTTCAAACTTATGCTATGTACTTTTAAGTCAAAGGGGAAAAATTTCAACCGTCGGATTTTAAATAAGTATAAAGGTGTGGGCGTGGCTAAGCCTCAAACTTTGACCTTTCGCCATGACATTACTTGACTTAATAACTCCCATGTGCATGATCAGATCTAATTCAAACTTTGTCTGTGTGATCACTGACCACATCTCAAGACAAAGACAATGTGGACAGCTGACATCACCTAAGCCCCGCCCCCTGACAACAGGAAGTCTATTGTTTTATGGTGAAATGCCCATATTTGTCCCCTCTAATTTAATGAAAATGACACTCAGGTCATACAGTGTCTTCATGATGTTTTAAAGACCATTCAGATCTGATAGCTTTCCAGAAAGGGAGGGGCTTTGATGTCATGGTGAATGCTGGCGTGACGCCATGACCTTACATTTGACTGTAACTTCCACAAACGGCCTCCGATTTGCCCGAAACTGAATATGGCAATGAACAATCATGCCCTTTAGCCAATGAGGCACAAACGGTTGGTGAATGTTATATAATGTCACCAAAGCTGACCTCAATGGGACTTTTCTGTAGTTGGTCACAGCCCACCTAGATGACGTTATCCTTCGATAACTTTAAAAAACATGGTCAGAATAGCATTAAAGTTGGTCACTGTCATCACACCACCAGTGTGGCAAAGATAGAGGATTCCCTAGTGGTGAGACATAAAATATAATGGTGGGCTCAAAGGGGATGCTGAGTCAGGGTGAGTTGCGGACAAGGTGGCCGTTAGCAGTTTCTGGTGTTGGGGTGGTCGACGTTTGTGTTCTGCGGACGTGCCCTGGTGCCCCGGGCTGCCGGCCAGGCCGGAGCGGCGCGGAGCTGCGAGGGCCGAACGACGCTGCTTGCAGCTTTAATTAGGCCCGAGCAGCGAAAGCGCTGCGAAGGCCTCTTGTTTTTGCTCTGTTTATTATTCTTTCTTTTTTTTTATTATTCTCGTGCCCCTTTGAACGGCTTTTTGGGGACCTTAACATACCCCAAAACTCACAATATTTTGCACACATGTCAGGCCTGGTGAAAAATTTGATATTTTAAAGGTCCCAAAAAAATCGCAAAGAAAATGGCTGAACAGCGCCCCCTACAAAGTGAAAAAAACCCCTCTCCATAAAGCTTAGTTTATCGTACAGTTATGAAATTTGGTACACTTGTAGTACTCAACAGTCCGCACAGAAAAGTCTCTTGCAACCATGGTCAATATCAAACAGGAAGTCGGCCATTTTGGGTTGAAATGGCGATTTTTTGCCGTTTTTGCCGTTTTTAGGGTCCGTTTCTGATTGGATTGCTCGATCATTTTTCGCACGATCGTCTCAAAAATTGTGTAAAATTGCTCAGAAGGGATGGGCGAACAAAATGAGATAAGGATTCTGAGTTTTCGTATATGTTGAAGGGGCGGAGCCAGGCCTCGAAGTTTGACTACTCGCCAAAAATATTTAAATTGCTATAACTTCATAACTGAATGGAATAGAGTTACCAAACTTTCTGTGGTCATTCGTCATCCACCCACAAAGTAAATTGAATGGTCGGATGTGACATCACACAAGCCCCGCCCCCTCAGGACCAAAAAGATCAAGTTTTACTGTGAAAGGTCCCAAATTGCCCCATTTCACTTAATCACCACAAATTTATAGCTGGTAACTCAAGACAAGTGGGGGTTGCTTGGCGTCACTTTATGGGAGTTTTCGGCAGAGGGCGGGGCTGTGGCGGCGCGGCGAATTCAGGCGTACCGCCTTGGCCTTACGTTTGCCTCCCATTTCGTCATTTCCAAAGATATCGTCACGAAACTTCTTGTGAGTGATCCTAGTCCGGCCCCCCAAAAGATCTGATATGAACATCTGGTGGGCGTGGCCTATTTTCTGAAATAGTGCCCCCTAGGACCATTAAAACTGTCAGCCCCAAGCCATGCTTTGACTGAGGATTACGAAATTTGGTACACTAATGTGGTGTCTCAGGACCTACAAAAAAGTCTCTTGAAGCCAAGTGCAAAGTCGCACAGGAAGTCGGCCATTTTGGTCCAAGTGCGCGATTTAGTGGTTTTAACACACGTTGTTTGGAGAGTGATACTCCGTCGCCCTTTTCACCAATCACTTTCAAACTTCTGCTATATAGTCTTAAGACATAGAGGAAAAAATTCAACCGTCGGATTTTAAATAAGTATAAAGGTGTGGGCGTGGCTAAGCCTCAAACTTTGACCTTTCGCCACGCCACTCTTTTTTTCACAGCTCCTTATTGGACTCCTTTTACCCAATCACCAGGAATCTCTGGTAAATAGCAGCAGGCAAGTTGAGGTCACTTGGTCTCCAGTACTGGAAGGTTTTGAAAAAAGGCGGGGCTTTGGGAGCATGGCGAAATTCGCCATCACGCCATGGAAATACGTTTGCCTCTCATTTCTTCATTTATCGTGATATCACCTCGACCATTGTTGTGAGTGATCCTAGTCTGACCCCCAATAGAAAAGGTCAGCTTAAGTTTGTGGGCGTGGCCTATTTTCTGTATTAGCGCCCCCTAGGACCATTAAAACTGTCAGCCCCAAGCCATGCTTTGACTGAGGATTACGAAATTTGGTACACTAATGTGGTGTCTCAGGACCTACAAAAAAGTCTCTTGGAGCCAAGTGCAAAGTCGCACAGGAAGTCGGCCATTTTGGTCCAAGTACTCGATTTAGTGGTTTTCACACACGTTGTTTGGAGAGTGATGCTCCGTCGCCCTTTTCACCAATCGCCTTCGAGCTTCTGCTATATACTCTTAAGACATAGAGGAAAAAATTCAACCGTCGGATTTTAAATAAGTATAAAGGTGTGGGCGTGGCTAAGCCTCAAACTTTGACCTTTCGCCACGCCACTCTTTTTTTCACAGCTCCCTATTGGACTCCTTTTACCCAATCACCTGGAATCTCTGGTAAATAGCAGCTGACAAGTTGAGGTCACTTGGTCTACAGTACTGGCAGGTTTTGAAAAAAGGCGGGGCTTTGGGAGCATGGCGAAATTCGCCATCACGCCATGGCAATACGTTTGCCTCTCATTTCTTCAATTATCGTGACATCGCCACAAAATGTCTGGTGAGTGATCCTAGTCTGACCCCCAATAGAAATGGGCATCTGAGATTTGTGGGCGTGGCCTATATTCTGAAATAGCGCCCCCTAGGACCATTAAAACTGTCAGCCCCAAGACAAGGTTTGACTGAGGATTACGAAAATTGGTACACTCATGTAGGGTCTCTGGCCCTACAAAAAAGTCTCTTGGAGCCAAGCGCAATTTCGCACAGGAGGTCGGCCATTTTGGTCCAAGTACTCGATTTAGTGGTTTTCGCACACGTTGTTTGGACATTGATGGCCCGTTGCCCTTTACACCGATCACCTTCAAACTTATGCTATGTACTTTTAAGTCAAAGGGGAAAAAATTCAACCGTCGGATTTTAAATAAGTATAAAGGTGTGGGCGTGGCTAAGCCTCAAACTTTGACCTTTCGCCATGACATTACTTGACTTAATAACTCCCATGTGCATGATCAGATCTAATTCAAACTTTGTCTGTGTGATCACTGACCACATCTCAAGACAAAGACAATGTGGACAGCTGACATCACCTAAGCCCCGCCCCCTGACAACAGGAAGTCTATTGTTTTATGGTGAAATGCCCATATTTGTCCCCTCTAATTTAATGAAAATGACACTCAGGTCATACAGTGTCTTCATGATGTTTTAAAGACCATTCAGATCTGATAGCTTTCCAGAAAGGGAGGGGCTTTGATGTCATGGTGAATGCTGGCGTGACGCCATGACCTTACATTTGACTGTAACTTCCACAAACGGCCTCCGATTTGCCCGAAACTGAATATGGCAATGAACAATCATGCCCTTTAGCCAATGAGGCACAAACGGTTGGTGAATGTTATATAATGTCACCAAAGCTGACCTCAATGGGACTTTTCTGTAGTTGGTCACAGCGCCACCTAGATAACGTTATCCTTCGATAACTTTAAAAAACATGGTCAGAATAGCATTAAAGTTGGTCACTGTCATCACACCACCAGTGTGGTAAAGATAGAGGATTCCCTAGTGGTGAGACATAAAATATAATGGTGGGCTCAAAGGGGATGCTGAGTCAGGGTGAGTTGCGGACAAGGTGGCCGTTAGCAGTTTCTGGTGTTGGGGTGGTCGACGTTTGTGTTCTGCGGACGTGCCCTGGTGCCCCGGGCTGCCGGCCAGGCCGGAGCGGCGCGGAGCTGCGAGGGCCGAACGACGCTGCTTGCAGCTTTAATTAGGCCCGAGCAGCGAAAGCGCTGCGAAGGCCTCTTGTTTTTGCTCTGATTATTATTATTTTTTGTTATTCCGTGCCCCTTTTGAACAGCTTTTTGGGGACCTTAACATACCCCAAAACTCACAATATTTTGCACACTTGTCAGGCCTGGTGAAAAATTTGATATTTTAAAGGTCCCAAAAAAATCGCAAAGAAAATGGCTGAACAGCGCCCCCTACAAAGTGAAAAAAAACCCTCTCCATAAAGCTTAGTTTATCGTACAGTTATGAAATTTGGTACACTTGTAGTACTCAACAGTCCGCACAGAAAAGTCTCTTGCAACCATGGTCAATATCAAACAGGAAGTCGGCCATTTTGGGTTGAAATGGCGATTTTTTGCCGTTTTTGCCGTTTTTAGGGTCCGTTTCTGATTGGATTGCTCGATCATTTTTCGCACGATCGTCTCAAAAATTGTGTAAAATTGCTCAGAAGGGATGGGCGAACAAAATGAGATAAGGATTCTGAGTTTTCGTATATGTTGAAGGGGCGGAGCCAGGCCTCGAAGTTTGACTACTCGCCAAAAATATTTAAATTGCTATAACTTCATAACTGAATGGAATAGAGTTACCAAACTTTCTGTGGTCATTCGTCATCCACCCACAAAGTAAATTGAATGGTCGGATGATGACATCACACAAGCCCCGCCCCCTCAGGACCAAAAAGATCAAGTTTTACTGTGAAAGGTCCCAAATTGCCCCATTTCACTTAATCACCACAAATTTGTAGCTGGTAACTCAAGACAAGTGGGGGTTGCTTGGCGTCACTTTATGGGAGTTTTCGGCAGAGGGCGGGGCTGTGGCGGCGCGGCGAATTCAGGCGTACCGCCTTGGCCTTACATTTGCCTCCCATTTCGTCATTTCCAAAGATATCGTCACGAAACTTCTTGTGAGTGATCCTAGTCCGGCCCCCCAAAAGATCTGATGTGAACATCTGGTGGGCGTGGCCTATTTTCTGAAATAGCGCCCCCTAGGACCATTAAAACTGTCAGCCCCAAGCCATGCTTTGACTGAGGATTACGAAATTTGGTACACTAATGTGGTGTCTCAGGACCTACAAAAAAGTCTCTTGAAGCCAAGTGCAAAGTCGCACAGGAAGTCGGCCATTTTGGTCCAAGTGCGCGATTTAGTGGTTTTCACACACGTTGTTTGGAGAGTGATACTCCGTCGCCCTTTTCACCAATCACTTTCAAACTTCTGCTATATAGTCTTAAGACATAGAGGAAAAAATTCAACCGTCGGATTTTAAATAAGTATAAAGGTGTGGGCGTGGCTAAGCCTCAAACTTTGACCTTTCGCCACGCCACTCTTTTTTTCACAGCTCCTTATTGGACTCCTTTTACCCAATCACCAGGAATCTCTGGTAAATAGCAGCAGGCAAGTTGAGGTCACTTGGTCTCCAGTACTGGAAGGTTTTGCAAAAAGGCGGGGCTTTGGGAGCATGGCGAAATTCGCCATCACGCCATGGAAATACGTTTGCCTCTCATTTCTTCATTTATCGTGATATCACCTCGACCATTGTTGTGAGTGATCCTAGTCTGACCCCCAATAGAAAAGGTCAGCTTAAGTTTGTGGGCGTGGCCTATTTTCTGAATTAGCGCCCCCTAGGACCATTAAAACTGTCAGCCCCAAGCCATGCTTTGACTGAGGATTACGAAATTTGGTACACTAATGTGGTGTCTCAGGACCTACAAAAAAGTCTCTTGGAGCCAAGTGCAAAGTCGCACAGGAAGTCGGCCATTTTGGTCCAAGTGCGCGATTTAGTGGTTTTCACACACGTTGTTTGGAGAGTGATGCTCCGTCGCCCTTTTCACCAATCGCCTTCGAGCTTCTGCTATATACTCTTAAGACATAGAGGAAAAAATTCAACCGTCGGATTTTAAATAAGTATAAAGGTGTGGGCGTGGCTAAGCCTCAAACTTTGACCTTTCGCCACGCCACTCTTTTTTTCACAGCTCCCTATTGGACTCCTTTTACCCAATCACCTGGAATCTCTGGTAAATAGCAGCTGACAAGTTGAGGTCACTTGGTCTACAGTACTGGCAGGTTTTGAAAAAAGGCGGGGCTTTGGGAGCATGGCGAAATTCGCCATCACGCCATGGCAATACGTTTGCCTCTCATTTCTTCAATTATCGTGACATCGCCACAAAATGTCTGGTGAGTGATCCTAGTCTGACCCCCAATAGAAATGGGCATCTGAGATTTGTGGGCGTGGCCTATATTCTGAAATAGCGCCCCCTAGGACCATTAAAACTGTCAGCCCCAAGACAAGGTTTGACTGAGGATTACGAAAATTGGTACACTCATATAGGGTCTCTGGCCCTACAAAAAAGTCTCTTGGAGCCAAGCGCAATTTCGCACAGGAGGTCGGCCATTTTGGTCCAAGTACTCGATTTAGTGGTTTTCGCACACGTTGTTTGGACATTGATGGCCCGTTGCCCTTTACACCGATCACCTTCAAACTTATGCTATGTACTTTTAAGTCAAAGGGGAAAAAATTCAACCGTCGGATTTTAAATAAGTATAAAGGTGTGGGCGTGGCTAAGCCTCAAACTTTGACCTTTCGCCATGACATTACTTGACTTAATAACTCCCATGTGCATGATCAGATCTAATTCAAACTTTGTCTGTGTGATCACTGACCACATCTCAAGACAACGACAATGTGGACAGCTGACATCACCTAAGCCCCGCCCCCTGACAACAGGAAGTCTATTGTTTTATGGTGAAATGCCCATATTTGTCCCCTCTAATTTAATGAAAATGACACTCAGGTCATACAGTGTCTTCATGATGTTTTAAAGACCATTCAGATCTGATAGCTTTCCAGAAAGGGAGGGGCTTTGATGCCATGGTGAATGCTGGCGTGACGCCATGACCTTACATTTGACTGTAACTTCCACAAACGGCCTCCGATTTGCCCGAAACTGAATATGGCAATGAACAATCATGCCCTTTAGCCAATGAGGCACAAACGGTTGGTGAATGTTATATAATGTCACCAAAGCTGACCTCAATGGGACTTTTCTGTAGTTGGTCACAGCGCCACCTAGATAACGTTATCCTTCAATAACTTTAAAAAACATGGTCAGAATAGCATTAAAGTTGGTCACTGTCATCACACCACCAGTGTGGTAAAGATAGAGGATTCCCTAGTGGTGAGACATAAAATATAATGGTGGGCTCAAAGGGGATGCTGAGTCAGGGTGAGTTGCGGACAAGGTGGCCGTTAGCAGTTTCTGGTGTTGGGGTGGTCGACGTTTGTGTTCTGCGGACGTGCCCTGGTGCCCCGGGCTGCCGGCCAGGCCGGAGCGGCGCGGAGCTGCGAGGGCCGAACGACGCTGCTTGCAGCTTTAATTAGGCCCGAGCAGTGAAGCTGCGAAGGCCTATTGTATCTGCTCCGTTTCTTCTTATTATTATTAGGCCCGAGCAGCGAAAGCGCTGCGAAGGCCTCTTGTTTTTGCTCTGTTTATTATTATTTTTTTTATTTATTATTCCGGTGCCGCTTTGAATGGCTTTTTGGGGACCTTAACATACCCCAAAACTCACAATATTTTGCATACTTGTCAGGCCTGGTGAAAAATTTGATATTTTAAAGGTCCCAAAAAAATCGCAAAGAAATTGGCTGAACAGCGCCCCCTAGAAAATGAAAAAAAACCCTCTCCATAAAGCTTAGTTTATCGTACCGTTATGAAATTTGGTACACTTATAGTACTCAATAGTCCGCACAGAAAAGTCTCTTGCAAGCATGGTCAATATCAAACAGGAAGTCGGCCATTTTGGGTTGAAATGGCGATTTTTTGCCGTTTTGGCCGTTTTTAGGGTCCGTTTCTGATTGGATTGCTCGATCATTTTTTGCACGATCATCTCAAAAATTCTGTAAAATTGCTCAGAAGAGATGGGCGAACAAAATGAGACAATAAAATTGACTTTTCGTAAATACTGAAGGGGCGGGGCCAGGCCTCGAAGTTTGACTACTCGCCAAAAATTTTTAAATTGCTATAACTTCATAACTGAATGGAATAGAGTTACCAAACTTTCTGTGGTCATTTGTCATCACCTCACAAAGTAAATTGAATGGTCGCATGATGACATCACACAAGCCCCGCCCCCTCAGGACCAAAAAGGTTAAGTTTTACTGTGAAAGGTCCCAAATTGCCCCATTTCACTAAATCACCACAAATTTGTAGCTGGTAACTCAAGACAAGTGGGGGTTGCTTGGTGTCACATTATGTGAGTTTTCGGCAGAGGGCGGGGCTGTGGCGGCGCGGCGAAGTCAGGCGTACCGCCGTGGCCTTACGTTTGCCTCCCATTTCGTCATTTCTAAAGATATCATCACGAAACTTCTTGTGAGTGATCCTAGTCTGGCCCCCCAAAAGATCTGATGTGAACATCCGGTGGGCGTGGCCTATTTTCTGAAATAGCGCCCCCTAGGACCATTAAAACTGTCAGCCCCAAGCCATGCTTTGACTGAGGATTACGAAATTTGGTACACTAATGTGGTGTCTCAGGACCTACAAAAAAGTCTCTTGGACCCAAGTGCAAAGTCGCACAGGAAGTCGGCCATTTTGGTCCAAGTACGCGATTTACTGGTTTTCGCACACCTTGTTTGGAGAGTGATGCTCCGTCGCCCTTTTCACCAATCTCCTTGAAACGTCTGCTATATACTCTTAAGACAAAGAGGAAAAAATTCAACCGTCGGATTTTTCAAAAGTTTAACGGTGTGGGCGTGGCTAAGCCTCAAACTTTGACCTGTCGCCACGCCACTCATTTTTTCACAGCTCCCTACTGGACTCCTTTTACCCAATCAGCAGGAATCTCTGGCAAACAGCAGTAGACAACTTGAGGTCACTTGGTATCCAGTACTGGCAGGTTTCAAAAAAAGGCGGGGCTTCAGGAGCATGGCGAAAATCGCCATCACGCCATGGAAGTATGTTTGCCTCTCATTTCTTCAGTTATCGTGATATTGCTACGAAACTTCTGGTGCGTGATCCTAGTCTGACCCCCAAGCGACATAGATATCTGAATTTAGTGGGCGTGGCCTATTTTCTTAAATAGCGCCCCCTAGGACCATTTAAACTAATAGCCCCAAGCTATGCTTTGACTGAGGATTACGAAATTTGGTACACTAATGTGGTGTCTCAGGACCTACAAAAAAGTCTCTTGGAGCCAAGCGGAAAGTCGCACAGGAAGTCGGCCATTTTGGTCCAAGTGCGCGATTTAGTGGTTTTCGCACACGTTGTTTGGAGAGTGATGCTCCGTCGCCCTTTTCACCAATCTCCTTCAAACTTCTGCTATATACTCTTAAGACATAGGGGAAAAAATTCAACCGTCGGATTTTTCAAAAGTTGAAAGATGTGGGCGTGGCTAAGCCTCAAACTTTGACCTGTCGCCACGCCACTCTTTTTTTCACAGCTCCCTACTGGACTCCTTTTACCCAAACACCAGGATTCTGTGGCAAACAGCAGTAGACAAGTTGAGGTTACTTTGTCTCCAGTACTGGCAGGTTTTGAAAAAAGGCGGGGCTTTGGGAGCATGGCGAAAATCGCCATCACGCCATGGAAATACGTTTGCCTCTCATTTCTTAAGTTATCGAGATATCACCTCGAAATTTGTTGTGAGTGATCCTAGTCTGACCCCCAATAGAAATGGACAGCTAAAATTTGTGGGCGTGGCCATTTTTCTGAAATAGCGCCCCCTAGGACCATTAAAACTGTCAGCCCCTAGCCATTCTTTGACTGAGGATTACGAAATTTGGTACACTAATGAGGTGTCTCCGGACCTACAAAAAAGTCTCTTGGAGCCAAGTGCAAAGTCGCACAGGAAGTCGGGCATTTTGGTCCAAGTACGCGATTTAGTTGTTTTGGCACACGTTGTTTGGAGAGTGATGCTCCGTTGCCCTTTTCACCAATCGCCTTCAAACTTCTGCTATTTACTCTTAAGACATAGGAGAAAAAATTCAACCGTCGGATTTTTCAAAAGTTGAAAGGTGTGGGCGTGGCTAAGTCTCAAACTTTGACCTTTCGCCATTACTTTACTTGACTTAATAACTCCCATGTGCATGATCAGATCTTTTTCGAACTTTGTCTGTGTGATCATTGACCATATCTTTAAACAATGACAATGTGGACAGCTGACATCACCTAAGCCCCGCCCCCTGAATACAGGAAGTCTATTGTTTTATGCTGAAATGCCCATATTTGTCCCCTCTAATTTAGTCAACATGACCCTAAGGTCATTTACGGTCTTCATGATGCTGTAATGACCATTCAGATCTGATAGCTTTCCAGATAGGGAGGGGCTTTGATGCCATGGCGAATTCTGGCGTAACGCCGTAACCTTACAATTCAATTTAATGGTGAGCTCAGAGGGGATGCTGAGTCAGGGTGAGGTGCGGACGAGGAGGCCATTTGCGGTTTCTGGTGTCGGGGTGGTTGACGTTTCTGTTCTGCCAGACGTGCCCTGGTGCCCCGGGCTGCCGGCCAGGCCGGAGCGGCGCGGAGCTGCGAGGGCCGAACGACGCTGCTTGCAGCTTTAATTAGGCCCGAGCAGTGAAGCTGCGAAGGCCTATTGTATCTGCTCCGTTTATTCTTTCTTTCTTTCTTTCTTTCTTTCTTTTTTCTTCCGCGTCTTTGAATGGCCTTTAGGGGGTCTTAGCATATTCAAAAAGTCACCAAATTCTGGCTCAATATAGAAAGTGCGTGAAATTTACGTATTTCACTGGCGATGTGAAAGTTCGTAAAAAAGTGGCTGGACAGCGCCCCCTAGAAAGTGAAAAATACCCCTCTCCATAAAGCTTAGTTTATCGTACGGTTATGAAATTTGGTATACTTGTAGTACTCCACAGTCCGCACAGAAAAGTCTCTTGCAACCATGGTCAATATCAAACAGGAAGTCGGCCATTTTGGGTTGAAATGGCGAATTTTAGCCATTTTGGCCATTTCTAGGGTCTATATTTGGTTGAACAGTTTGGTCATTTTTCGCACGATCGTCTCAAAAATAGTGTGCAATCGAACAGAAGCGATGGACGATTCAAATGAGAAAATAAAATTGACTTTTCGTAAATACTGAAGGGGCGGGGCCAGGCCTCAAAGTTCGAGCACTCGCCAAAAAAATTCAAATTGCTATAATTTCATAAATGAAAGAATTACAGTTAAAGTAACTTTCTGTGGACAATCGTCATCGCCCCCCGAAGACAAATGAATGGTCGATTGATGATGTCACATAAGCCCGCCCCCTCAGGACTTAAAAGGTCAAGTTTTACTGGGAAATTTTCTAAAATTCGCCCTTTCAAATAATCATCCCAAATTTGTACCAGTTAACTGAAGACAAGTTGGGGTTGCTTGGCGTCACTTTATGGGAGTTTTCTGCAGAAGGCGGGGCTGTGGCGGCACGGCGAAGTCAGGCGTACCACTTAGGCCTTACGTTTGCCTCCCATTTCGTCATTTCTAAAGATATCGCCACGAAACTTCTTGGGAGTGATCCTAGTCCTGCCCCCCAAAAAATGTGATGTGAAAATCCGGTGGGCGCGGCCTATTTTCTGAAATAGCGCCCCCTAGGACCATTAAAACTGTCAGCCCCAAGCCATGCTTTGACTGAGGATTACGAAATTTGGTACACTAATGTGGTGTCTCAGGACCTACAAAAAAGTCTCTTGGAGCCAAGAACCAAGTCGCACAGGAAGTCGGCCATTTTGGTCCAAGTACTCGATTTAGTGGTTTTCGCACACGTTGTTTGGAGAGTGTTGCACCATCGCCCTTTTCACCAATCACCTTCAAACTTCTGCTATAGACTCTTAAGACAAAGGGGAAAAAATTCAACCTACGGATTTTAAATAAGTATAAAGGTGTGGGCGTGGCTAAGCCTCAAACTTTGACCTGTCGCCTTGCCACTCTTTTTTTTCACCGCTCCCTATTGGACTCCTTTTAACCAATCACCACCATTCACTGGCAAATAGCAGCAGACAAGTTGAGGTCACTTGGTCTATAGTACTGGCAGGTTTCGAATAAAGGCGGGGCTTTGGGATCATGGCGAAATTCACCATCACGCCATGGAAATACGTTTGTGTCTCATTTCTTCAATCATTGTGACATCACCACACAATTTCTGATGAGTGATCTTACTCTGACCCCTAATAGAATTGGACAGCTGAAGTTTGTGGGCGTGGCCTATTTTCTGAAATAGCGCCCCCTATGACCATTAAAACTATCAGCCCCAAGCCATGCTTTGACTGAGGATCACGAAATTTGGCACACTAATGTAGTGTCTCAGGACCTACAAAAAAGTCTCTTGGAGCCAAGTACAATGTCGCACAGGAGGTCGGCCATTTTGGTCCAAGTACTCGATTTAGTGGTTTTTGCACACGTTATTAGGAGAATGATGTCTCGTCGTCCTTTCCACCGATCACCTTCAAACTCCTTCTATATACTCTTAAGACATAGAGGAAAAAATTCAACCGTCGGATTTTAAATAAGTATAAAGGTGTGGGCGTGGCTAAGCCTCAAACTTTGACCAGTCGCCATTACGTTACATGACTTAATAACTCCCATGTGCATGATCAGATCAATGTCAAACTTTGTCTGTGTGATCACTGACCACATGTGAAGACAGTGACAATGTGGACAGCTGACATCACCTAAGCCCCGCCCCCTGACTACAGGAAGTCTACTGTTTTATGGTGAAATGCCCATATTTGTCCCCTCTAATTAAGTCAACATGACACTAAGGTCATGCACTGTCTTCATGATGTTGTAATGACCATTCAGATCTGATAGCTTTTCAGAAAGGGAGGGGCTTTGATGCCATGGCGATTTCTGGCGTGACGCTGTGACCTTACGTTTGACTGTAACTTCCACAAACAGCCTCCGATTTGCCCGAGACTGAACATCACATCACCAGTGTGGTAAAGATAGAGTATCTCCTAGTGGTGAGACGTGTAATGGTGGGCTCAGAGGGGATGCTGAGTCAGGGTGAGGTGTGGACGAGGAGGCCGTTCACGGTTTCTGGTGTCGGGGTGGTTGACTTTCTGTTCTGCCAGACGTGCCCTGGTGCCCCCGGCTGCCGGCCAGGACGGAGAAGCGCGGAGCTGGGTTTGGAGAGCGTAGGGGATGGAGCGGAGGGGGTGCGGAAGGAGGGCGAGCAGCTTCGCTGCGAGGGCCGAACGACGCTGCTTGCAGCTTTAATTATTATTCTTTTTTCTTCCGCGTCTTTGAATGGCCTTTAGGGGGTCTTAGCATATCCAAAAAGTCACCAAATTCTGGCCCAATATAGAAAGTGCGTGAAATTTACGTATTTCACTGGCGATGTGAAAGTTCGTCAAAAAGTGACTGAACAGCGCCCCCTAGAAAGTGAAAAATACCCCTCTCCATAAAGCTTAGTTTATCGTACAGTTATGAAATTTGGTATACTTGTAGTACTCAACAGTCCGCACAGAAAAGTCTCTTGCAACCATGGTCAATATCAAACAGGAAGTCGGCCATTTTGGAGTAAATTGGCCATTTTGACCCCGTTTTGGCCATTTCTAGGGTCTATATTTGGTTGAACAGTTTGGTCATTTTTCGCACCATCGTCTCAAAAATTGTGCGAGATCGAACAGAAGCGATGGACGATTCAAATGAGACAATAAAATTGACTTTTCGTAAATACTGAAGGGGCGGGGCCAGGCCTCAAAGTTCGAGCACTCGCCAAAAAAATTCAAATTGCTATAATTTCATAAATGAAAGAATTACAGTTAAAGTAACTTTCTATGGACAATCGGAATCTCCCCCCGAAGACAAATGAATGGTCGATTGATGATGTCACATAAGCCCCGCCCCCTCAGGACTTAAAAGGTCAAGTTTTACTGGGAAATTTTCAAAAATTGGCCCTTTCAAATAATCATCCCAAATTTGTAGCAGGTAACTGAAGACAAGTTGGGGTTGCTTGGCGTCACTTTATGGGAGTTTTCTGCAGAAGGCGGGGCTGTGGCGGCGCGGCGAAGTCAGGCGTACCGACGTGGCCTTACGTTTGCCTTCCATTTCGTCATTTCTAGAGATATCGCCACGACACTTCTTGGGAGTGATCCTAGTCCGGCCCCCAAAAGAATCTGATGTGAACATCTGGTGGGCGTGGCCTATTTTCTGAAATAGCGCCCCCTAGGACAATTAAAACTGTCAGCCCCAAGCCATGCTTTGACTGAGGAGTACGAGAATTGGTACACTAATGTGGTGTCTCAGGACCTACAAAAAAGTCTCTTGGAGCCAAGTGCAAAGTCGCACAGGAAGTCGGCCATTTTGGTCCAAGTACTCGATTTAGTGGTTTTCGCACACGTTGTTTGGAGAGTGATGCTCCATCACCCTTTTCACCAATCACCTTCAAACATCTGCTATACATTCTTAAGACATAGAAGAAAAAATTCAACCGTCGGATTTTAAATAAGTATAAAGGTGTGGGCGTGGCTATGCCTCAAACTTTGACTTGTCGCCACGCCACTCTTTTTTTCACAGCTCCCTATTGGACTCCTTTTACTCAATCACCAGCAATCACTGGCAAATAGCAGCAGACAAGTTGAGGTCACTTGGTCTATAGTACTGGCAGGTTTCGAATAAAGGCGGGGCTTTGGGAGCATGGCGAAATTTGCCATCATGCTATGGATATACGTTTGTCTCTCATTTCTTCAATCATTGTGACATCGCCACACAATTTCTGATGAGTGATCCTACTCTGACCCATAATAGAAATGGACAGCTGAAGTTTGTGGGCGTGGCCTATTTTCTGAAATAACGCCCCCTAGGACCATTAAAACTGTCAGCCCCAAGCCATGCTTTCACTGAGGAACACGAAATTTGGCACACTAATGTGGTGTCTCAGGACCTACAAAAAAGTCTCTTGGAGCTAAGTGCAAAGTCGCACAGGAAGTCGGCCATTTTGGTCCAAGTACTCGATTTAGTGGTTTTCGCACACGTTGTTTGGAGAGTGTTGCACCATCGCCCTTTTCACCAATCACCTTCAAACTTCTGCTACATACTCTTAAGACAAAGGGGGAAAAATTCAACCATCGGATTTCAAATAAGTATAAAGGTGTGGGCGTGGCTAAGCCTCAAACTTTGACCTTTCGCCATTACATTCCTTGACTTAACAACTCCCATGTGCATGATCAGATCTATATCAAACTGTGTCTGTGTGATCATTGACCACATCTCAAGACAATGACAATGTGGACAGCTGACATCACCTAAGCCCCGCCCCCTGACTACAGGAAGTCGATTTTTTCATGGTGAAATGCCCATATTTGTCCCCTCTAATTTAGTGAACATGACACTAAGGTCATGCACTGTCTTCATGATGTTGTAATGACCATTCAGATCTGCTAGCTTTTCAGAAAGGGAGGGGATTTGATGCCATGGCGAATTCTGGCGTGACGCTGTGACCTTACATTTGACTGTAACTTCCACAAACAGCCTCCGATTTGCCCGAGACTGAACATCACATCACCAGTGTGGTAAAGATAGAGTATCTCCTAGTGGTGAGACGTGTAATGGTGGGCTCAGAGGGGATGCTGCGTCAGGGTGAGGTGTGGACGAGGAGGCCGTTCACGGTTTCTGGTGTCGGGGTGGTTGACTTTCTGCTCTGCCAGACGTGCCCTGGTGCCCCCGGCTGCCGGACAGGATGGAGAAGCGCGGAGCTGGGTTTGGAGAGGGTCGGGGATGGAGCGGAGGGGGTGCGGAAGGAGGGCGAGCAGCTTCGCTGCGAGGGCCGAACGACGCTGCTTGCAGCTTTAATTAGGCCCGAGCAGCGAAGCGCTGCGAAGGCCTATTGTATCTGCTCCGTTTATTTTTTTATTTTTTTTTCTTTCTTTTTCTTCCGCGTCTTTGGACGGCCTTTAGGGGGTCTTAGCATATCCAAAAACTCACCAAATTCTGGCCCAATATAGAAAGTGCGTGCAATTTACGTATTTCAATGGCAACGTGAAAGTTGGTAAAAAAATGTTTCAACAGCGCCCCCTGGAAAATTAAAAATACCCCTCCGCTTTGACCTTTTTTCATAGTAGAGTTATGAAATTTGCTACACTTGTAGAACTCAACAATACGCACAGAAAAGCCTCTTGCACCCATGGTCAATATCAAACAGAAAGTCGGCCATTTTGGACTAAAGTGGCCATTTTGACCACGTTTTGGCCATTTCTAGGGTTTATATTTGGTTGAACAGTTTGGTCATTTTTCGCACGATCGTCTCAAAAATAGTGTGCGATCGAACAGAAGCGATGGACGATTAAAATGAGACAATAAAATTGACTTTTCGTAAATACTGAAGGGGCGGGACCAGGCCTCAAAGTTCAAGCACTCGCCAAAAAAATTCAAATTGCTATAATTTCATAAATGAAAGAATTACAGTTAAAGTAACTTTCTATGGACAATCGGCATCGCCCCACGAAGACAAATGAATGGTCGATTGATGATGTCACATAAGCCCCGCCCCCTCAGGACTTAAAAGGTCAAGTTTTACTGGGAAATTTTCAAAAATTCGCCCTTTCAAATAATCATCCCAAATTTGTAGCAGGTAACTGAAGACAAGTTGGGGTTGCTTGGCGTCACTTTATGGGAGTTTTCTGCAGAAGGCGGGGCTGTGACGGCGCGGCGAAGTCAGGCGTACCGATGTGGCCTTACGTTTGCCTCCCATTTCGCCATTTCTAGAGATATCGCCACAAAACCTCTTGGGAGTGATCCTAGTTCGGCCCCCCACAAAATGTGATGTGAACATCCGGTGGGCGTGGCCTATTTTCTGAAATAGCGCCCCCTAGGACCATTAAAACTGTCAGCCCCAAGCCATGCTTTGACTGAGGAGTACAAAATTTGGTACACTAATGTGGTGTCTCAGGACCTAGAAAAAAGTCTCTTGGAGCCAAGTGCAAAGTCGCACAGGAAGTCGGCCATTTTGGTCCAAGGACTCGATTTAGTGGTATTCGCACACGTTGTTTGGAGAGTGTTGCACCATTGCCCTTTTCATCAATCGCCTTCAACCATCTGCTATATACTCTTAAGACATAGATGAAAAAATTCAACCGTCGAATTTTATATAAGTATAAAGGTGTGGGCGTGGCTAAGCCTCAAACTTTGACCTGTCGCCACGCCACTCTTTTTTTCACAGCTCCCTATCGGACTCCTTTTAACCAATCACCAGCAATCACTGTCAAATGGCAGCAGACAAGTTGAGGTCACTTGATCTATAGTACTGGCAGGTTTCGAATAAAGGCGGGGCTTTGGGAGCATGGCGAAATTCGCCATCACGCCATGGAAATACGTTTGTCTCTCATTTCTTCAATCATTGTGACATCGCCACACAATTTCTGATGAGTGATCCTACTCTGACCCCTAATAGAACTGCACAGCTGAAGTTTGTGGGCGTGGCCTATTTAATGAAATAGCGCCCCCTAGGACCATTAAAACTGTCAGCCCCAAGCCATGCTTTGACTGTGGATTACGAAATTTGATACACTAATGTGGGGTCTCAGGACCTACAAAAAAGTCTCTTGGAGCCAAGTGCAAAGTCGCGCAGGAAGTCGGCCATTTTGGTCCAAGTTCTCGATTTAGTGGTATTCGCACACGTTGTTTGGAGAGTGTTGCACCATTGCCCTTTTCACCAATCGCCTTCAAACATCTGCTATATACTCTTAAGACATAGATGAAAAAATTCAACCGTCGGATTTTATATAAGTATAAAGGTGTGGGCGTGGCTAAGCCTCAAACTTTGACCTGTCGCCACGCCACTCTTTTTTTCACAGCTCCCTATTGGACTCCTTTTAACCAATCACCAGCAATCACTGGCAAATGGCAGCAGACAAGCTGAGGTCACTTGATCTATAGTACTGGCAGGTTTCGAATAAAGGCGGGGCTTTGGGAGCATGGCGAAATTCGCCATCACGCCATGAAAATACGTTTGTCTCTCATTTCTTCAATCATTGTGATATCACAACAAAATGTCTGATGAGTGATCCTAGTCTGACCCCCAATAGAAATGGACAGCTGAAGTTTGTGGGCGTGGCCTATTTTCTTAAATAGCGCCCCCTAGGACCATTAAAACTGTCATCCCCAAGCCATGCTTTGACTGAGGATTACGAAATTTGATACACTAATGTGGGGTCTCAGGACCTACAAAAAAGTCTCTTGGAGCCATGTGCAAAGTCGCACAGGAAGTCAGCCATTTTGGTCCAAGTACTCGATTTAGTGGTTTTCGCACACGTTGTTTGGAGAGTGTTGCACCATCGCCCTTTTCACCAATCGCCTTCAAACTTCTGCTATATACTCTTAAGACAAAGGGAGAAAAATTCAACCATCGGATTTTATATAAGTATAAAAGTGTGGGCGTGGCTAAGCCTCAAACTTTGACCTTTCGCCATTACATTACTTGACTTAACTCCCATCTGCATGATCAGATCTATATCAAACTGTGTCTGTGTGATCATTAACCACATCTCAAGACAATGACAATGTGGACAGCTGACATCACCTAAGCCCCGCCCCCTGACTACAGGAAGTCTATTTTTTATGGTGAAATGCCCATATTTGTCCCCTCTAATTTAGTCAACATGACACTAAGGTCATGCACTGTCTTCATGATGTTGTAATGACCATTCAGATCTGCTAGCTTTTCAGAAAGGGAGGGGCTTTGATGCCATGGCGATTTCTTACTCTGACCCCTAATAGAATTGGACAGCTGAAGTTTGTGGGCGTGGCCTTTTTTCTGAAATAGCGCCCCCCTAGGACCATTAAAACTATCAGCCCCAAGCCATGCTTTGACTGAGGATCACGAAATTTGGCACACTAATGTAGTGTCTCAAGACCTACAAAAAAGTCTCTTGGAGCCAAGTACAATGTCGCACAGGAGGTCGGCCATTTTTGTCCAAGTACTCGATTTAGTGGTTTTCGCACACGTTATTAGGAGAATGATGTCTCGTCGTCCTTTCCACCGATCACCTTCAAACTCCTGCTATATACTCTTAAGACATAGAGGAAAAAATTCAACCGTTGGATTTTAAATAAGTATAAAGGTGTGGGCGTGGCTAAGCCTCAAACTTTGACCAGTCGCCATTATGTTACTTGACTTAATAACTCCCATGTGCATGATCAGATCAATTTCAAATTTTGTCTGTGTGATCACTGACCCCATCTGAAGACAGTGACAATGTGGACAGCTGACATCACCTAAGCCCGCCCCATGACTACAGGAAGTCTACTGTTTTATGGTGAAATGTCCATATTTGTCCCCTCTAATTTAGTCAAGATGACACTAAGGTCATGCACTGTCTTCATGATGTTGTAATGACCATTCAGATCTGATACCTTTTCAGAAAGGGGGGGCTTTTATGCCATGGCGATTTCTGGCGTGACGCTGTGACCTTACGTTTGACTGTAACTTCCACAAACAGCCTTCGATATGCTCGAGACTGAACATCACATCACCAGTGTGGTAAAGATAGAGAATCTCCTAGTGGTGAGACGTGTAATGGTGGGCTCAGAGGGGATGCTGAGTCAGGGTGAGGTGTGGACGCGAAGGCCGTTCACGGTTTCTGGTGTCGGGGTGGTTGACTTTCTGTTCTGCCAGACATGCTCTGGTGCCCCCGGCTGCCGGCCAGGATGGAGAAGCGCGGAGCTGGGTTTGGAGAGCGTCGCGGATGGAGCGGAGGGGTTGCGGAAGGAGGGCGAGCAGCTTCGCTGCGAGGGCCGAACGACGCTGCTTGCAGCTTTAATTAGGCCCGAGCAGCGAAAGCGCTGCGAAGGCCTCTTGTTTTTGCTCCGTTTATTATTATTTTTTTTATTTATTATTCCGGTGCCGCTTTGAATGGCTTTTTGGGGATCTTAACATACCCCAAAACTCACAATATTTTGCACACTTGTCAGGCCTGGTGAAAAATTAGATATTTTAAAGGTCCCAAAAAAATCGCAAAGAAAATGGCTGAACAGCGCCCCCTAGAAAATGAAAAAAAAACCTCTCCATAAAGCTTAGTTTATCGTACCGTTATGAAATTTGGTACACTTATAGTACTCAATAGTCCGCACAGAAAAGTCTCTTGCAAGCATGGTCAATATCAAACAGGAAGTCGGCCATTTTGGGTTGAAATGGCGATTTTTTTGCAGTTTTGGCCGTTTTTAGGGTCCGTTTCTGATTGGATTGCTCGATCATTTTTTGCACGATCATCTCAAAAATTGTGTAAAATTGCTCAGAAGAGATGGGCGAACAAAATGAGACAATAAAATTGACTTTTCGTAAATACTGAAGGGGCGGGGCCAGGCCTCGAAGTTTGACTACTCGCCAAAATTTTTTAAATTGCTATAACTTCATAACTGAATGGAATAGAGTTACCAAACTTTCTGTGGTCATTCGTCATCACCTCACAAAGTAAATTGAATGGTCGCATGATGACATCACACAAGCCCCGCCCCCTCAGGACCAAAAAGGTTAAGTTTTACTGTGAAAGGTCCCAAATTGCCCCATTTCACTAAATCACCACAAATTTGTAGCTGGTAACTCAAGACAAGTGGGGGTTGCTTGGCGTCACATTATGTGAGTTTTCGGCAGAGGGCGGGGCTGTGGCGGCGCGGCGAAGTCAGGCGTACCGCCGTGGCCTTACGTTTGCCTCCCATTTCGTCATTTCTAAAGATATCATCACGAAACTTCTTGTGAGTGATCCTAGTCTGGCCCCCCAAAAGATCTGATGTGAACATCCGGTGGGCGTGCCCTATTTTCTGAAATAGCGCCCCCTAGGACCATTAAAACTGTCAGCCCCAAGCCATGCTTTGACTGAGGATTACGAAATTTGGTACACTAATGTGGTGTCTCAGGACCTACACAAAAGTCTCTTGGACCCAAGTGCAAAGTCGCACAGGAAGTCGGCCATTTTGGTCCAAGTACGCGATTTACTGGTTTTCGCACACCTTGTTTGGAGAGTGATGCTCCGTCGCCCTTTTCACCAATCTCCTTGAAACGTCTGCTATATACTCTTAAGACAAAGAGGAAAAAATTCAACCGTCGGATTTTTCAAAAGTTTAACGGTGTGGGCGTGGCTAAGCCTCAAACTTTGACCTGTCGCCACGCCACTCATTTTTTCACAGCTCCCTACTGGACTCCTTTTACCCAATCAGCAGGAATCTCTGGCAAACAGCAGTAGACAACTTGAGGTCACTTGGTATCCAGTACTGGCAGGTTTCAAAAAAAGGCGGGGCTTCAGGAGCATGGCGAAAATCGCCATCACGCCATGGAAGTATGTTTGCCTCTCATTTCTTCAGTTATCGTGATATCGCTACGAAACTTCTGGCGCGTGATCCTAGTCTGACCCCCAAGCGACATAGACATCTGAAATTTGTGGGCGTGGCCTATTTTCTTAAATAGCGCCCCCTAGGACCATTTAAACTAATAGCCCCAAGCTACGCTTTGACTGAGGATTACGAAATTTGGTACACTAATGTGGTGTCTCAGGACCTACAAAAAAGTCTCTTGGAGCCAAGCGCAAAGTCGCACAGGAAGTCGGCCATTTTGGTCCAAGTACGCAATTTAGTGGTTTTCGCACACGTTGTTTGGAGAGTGATGCTCCGTTGCTCTTTTCACCAATCACTTTCACACTTCTGCTATATACTCTTAAGACGAAGGGGAAAAAATTCAACCGTCGGATTTTTCAAAAGTTGAAAGGTGTGGGCGTGGCTAAGCCTCAAACTTTGACCTTTCGCCACGCCACTCTTTTTTTCACATCTCCCTATTGGACTCCTTTTACCCAATCAATAGGAATCTCTGGCAAATAGCAGTAGACAAGTTGAGGTCACTTGGTATCCAGTACAGTTAGGTTTCGAAAAAAGGCGGGGCTTTGGGAGCATGGCAAAAATCGCCATCACGCCAAGGAAATACATTTGCCTCTCATTTCTTCAGTTTTCGTGATATCGCTACGAAACTTCTGGTGAGTGATCCTAGTCTGAGCCCCAAGAGAAATAGACAGCTGAAGTTTGTGGGCGTGGCCTATTTTCTTAAATAGCGCCCCCTAGAGCCATTAAAACTGTCAGCCCCAAGCCATGCTTTGACTGAGGATTACGAAATTTGGTACACTAATGTGGTCTCTCAGGACCTACAAAAAAGTCTCTTGGAGCCAAGAACAAAGTCGCACAGGAAGTCGGCCATTTTGGTCCAAGTACTCGAATTAGTGGTTTTCGCACACGTTGTTTGGAGAGTGATGCTCCGTCACCCTTTTCACCAATCGCCTTCAAACTTCTGCCATGTACTCTTAAGACGTAGGGGAAAAAATTCAACTGTCGGATTTTTCAAAAGTTGAAAGGTGTGGGCGTGGCTAAGCCTCAAACTTTGACCTTTCGCCACGCCACTCTTTTTTTCCACAGCTTCCTATTGGACTCCTTTTACCCAATCACCCATAATCTCTGGCAAATAGCAGTAGACAACTTGAGGTCACTTGGTATCCAGTACTGGCAGGTTTCGAGTAAAGGCGGGGCTTTGGCAGCATGGTGAAAATCGCCATCACGCCATGGAAATACGTTTGCCTCTCATTTCTTCAGTTATTGTGATAGCGCTACGAAACTTCTTGTAAGTGATCCTAGCCTGAGCCCCAAGAGATATCCATAGCTGAAGTTTGTGGGCGTGGCCTATTGTCTTAAATAGCGCCTCTAGGACCATTTAAACTATCAGCCCCAAGCCATGCTTTGACTGAGGATTACGAAATTTGGTACACTAATGTGGTGTCTCAGGACCTACAAAAAAGTCTCTTGGAGCCAAGCACAACATTGCACAGGAAGTCGGCCATTTTGGTCCAAGTACGCGATTTAGTGGTTTTCGCACACGTTGTTTGGAGAGTGATGCTCCGTCGCCCTTTTCACCAATCGCCTTCAAACTTCTGCTATATACTCTTAAGACATAGGGGAAAAAATTCAACCGTCGGATTTTTCAAAAGTTGAAAGATGTGGGCGTGGCTAAGCCTCAAACTTTGACCTTTCGCCATTACTTTACTTGACTTAATAACTCCCATGTGCATGATCAGATCTTTTTCGAACTTTGTCTGTGTGATCATTGACCATATCTGTAAACAATGACAATGTGGACAGCTGACATCACCTAAGCCCCGCCCCCTGACTACAGGAAGCCTATTGTTTTATGGTGAACTGCCCATATTTGTCCCCTCTAATTTAGTCAACATGAAACAAAGGTCATGCACTGTCTTCATGATGCTGTATTGACCATTCAGATCTGATAGCTTTCCAGAAAGGGAGGGGCTTTAATGCCATGGCGAATTCTGGCGTAACGCCGTAATCTTAATATTCAATTTAATGGTGAGCTCAGAGGGGATGCTGAGTCAGGGTGAGGTGCGGACTAGGAGGCCATTCGCGGTTTCTGGTGTCGGGGTGGTTGACGTTTCTGTTCTGTCAGACGTGCACTGGTGCCCCGGGCTGCCGTCCAGACCGGAGCGGCGCGGAGCTGCGAGGGCCGAACGACGCTGCTTGCAGCTTTAATTAGGCCCGAGCAGCGAAAGCGCTGCGAAGGCCTCTTGTTTTTGCTCTGTTTATTATTATTTTTTTTATTTATTATTCCGGTGCCGCTTTGAATGGCTTTTTGGGGACCTTAACATACCCCAAAACTCACAATATTTTGCATACTTGTCAGGCCTGGTGAAAAATTTGATATTTTAAAGGTCCCAAAAAAATCGCAAAGAAATTGGCTGAACAGCGCCCCCTAGAAAATGAAAAAAAACCCTCTCCATAAAGCTTAGTTTATCGTACCGTTATGAAATTTGGTACACTTATAGTACTCAATAGTCCGCACAGAAAAGTCTCTTGCAAGCATGGTCAATATCAAACAGGAAGTCGGCCATTTTGGGTTGAAATGGCGATTTTTTGCCGTTTTGGCCGTTTTTAGGGTCCGTTTCTGATTGGATTGCTCGATCATTTTTTGCACGATCATCTCAAAAATTCTGTAAAATTGCTCAGAAGAGATGGGCGAACAAAATGAGACAATAAAATTGACTTTTCGTAAATACTGAAGGGGCGGGGCCAGGCCTCGAAGTTTGACTACTCGCCAAAAATTTTTAAATTGCTATAACTTCATAACTGAATGGAATAGAGTTACCAAACTTTCTGTGGTCATTCGTCATCACCTCACAAAGTAAATTGAATGGTCGCATGATGACATCACACAAGCCCCGCCCCCTCAGGACCAAAAAGGTTAAGTTTTACTGTGAAAGGTCCCAAATTGCCCCATTTCACTAAATCACCACAAATTTGTAGCTGGTAACTCAAGACAAGTGGGGGTTGCTTGGTGTCACATTATGTGAGTTTTCGGCAGAGGGCGGGGCTGTGGCGGCGCGGCGAAGTCAGGCGTACCGCCGTGGCCTTACGTTTGCCTCCCATTTCGTCATTTCTAAAGATATCATCACGAAACTTCTTGTGAGTGATCCTAGTCTGGCCCCCCAAAAGATCTGATGTGAACATCCGGTGGGCGTGGCCTATTTTCTGAAATAGCGCCCCCTAGGACCATTAAAACTGTCAGCCCCAAGCCATGCTTTGACTGAAGATTACGAAATTTGGTACACTAATGTGGTGTCTCAGGACCTACAAAAAAGTCTCTTGGACCCAAGTGCAAAGTCGCACAGGAAGTCGGCCATTTTGGTCCAAGTACGCGATTTACTGGTTTTCGCACACCTTGTTTGGAGAGTGATGCTCCGTCGCCCTTTTCACCAATCTCCTTGAAACGTCTGCTATATACTCTTAAGACAAAGAGGAAAAAATTCAACCGTCGGATTTTTCAAAAGTTTAACGGTGTGGGCGTGGCTAAGCCTCAAACTTTGACCTGTCGCCACGCCACTCATTTTTTCACAGCTCCCTACTGGACTCCTTTTACCCAATCAGCAGGAATCTCTGGCAAACAGCAGTAGACAACTTGAGGTCACTTGGTATCCAGTACTGGCAGGTTTCAAAAAAAGGCGGGGCTTCAGGAGCATGGCGAAAATCGCCATCACGCCATGGAAGTATGTTTGCCTCTCATTTCTTCAGTTATCGTGATATTGCTACGAAACTTCTGGTGCGTGATCCTAGTCTGACCCCCAAGCGACATAGATATCTGAATTTAGTGGGCGTGGCCTATTTTCTTAAATAGCGCCCCCTAGGACCATTTAAACTAATAGCCCCAAGCTATGCTTTGACTGAGGATTACGAAATTTGGTACACTAATGTGGTGTCTCAGGACCTACAAAAAAGTCTCTTGGAGCCAAGCGGAAAGTCGCACAGGAAGTCGGCCATTTTGGTCCAAGTGCGCGATTTAGTGGTTTTTGCACACGTTGTTTGGAGAGTGATGCTCCGTCGCCCTTTTCACCAATCTCCTTCAAACTTCTGCTATATACTCTTAAGACATAGGGGAAAAAATTCAACCGTCGGATTTTTCAAAAGTTGAAAGATGTGGGCGTGGCTAAGCCTCAAACTTTGACCTGTCGCCACGCCACTCTTTTTTTCACAGCTCCCTACTGGACTCCTTTTACCCAAACACCAGGATTCTGTGGCAAACAGCAGTAGACAAGTTGAGGTTACTTTGTCTCCAGTACTGGCAGGTTTTGAAAAAAGGCGGGGCTTTGGGAGCATGGCGAAAATCGCCATCACGCCATGGAAATACGTTTGCCTCTCATTTCTTAAGTTATCGAGATATCACCTCGAAATTTGTTGTGAGTGATCCTAGTCTGACCCCCAATAGAAATGGACAGCTAAAATTTGTGGGCGTGGCCATTTTTCTGAAATAGCGCCCCCTAGGACCATTAAAACTGTCAGCCCCTAGCCATTCTTTGACTGAGGATTACGAAATTTGGTACACTAATGAGGTGTCTCCGGACCTACAAAAAAGTCTCTTGGAGCCAAGTGCAAAGTCGCACAGGAAGTCGGGCATTTTGGTCCAAGTACGCGATTTAGTTGTTTTGGCACACGTTGTTTGGAGAGTGATGCTCCGTTGCCCTTTTCACCAATCGCCTTCAAACTTCTGCTATTTACTCTTAAGACATAGGAGAAAAAATTCAACCGTCGGATTTTTCAAAAGTTGAAAGGTGTGGGCGTGGCTATGTCTCAAACTTTGACCTTTCGCCATTACTTTACTTGACTTAATAACTCCCATGTGCATGATCAGATCTTTTTCGAACTTTGTCTGTGTGATCATTGACCATATCTTTAAACAATGACAATGTGGACAGCTGACATCACCTAAGCCCCGCCCCCTGAATACAGGAAGTCTATTGTTTTATGCTGAAATGCCCATATTTGTCCCCTCTAATTTAGTCAACATGACACTAAGGTCATGCACGGTCTTCATGATGCTGTAATGACCATTCAGATCTGATAGCTTTCCAGATAGGGAGGGGCTTTGATGCCATGGCGAATTCTGGCGTAACGCCGTAACCTTACAATTCAATTTAATGGTGAGCTCAGAGGGGATGCTGAGTCAGGGTGAGGTGCGGACGAGGAGGCCATTTGCGGTTTCTGGTGTCGGGGTGGTTGACGTTTCTGTTCTGCCAGACGTGCCCTGGTGCCCCGGGCTGCCGGCCAGGCCGGAGCGGCGCGGAGCTGCGAGGGCCGAACGACGCTGCTTGCAGCTTTAATTAGGCCCGAGCAGTGAAGCTGCGAAGGCCTATTGTATCTGCTCCGTTTATTATTTTTTCTTTTTCTTCCGCGTCTTTGGGTGGCCTTTAGGGGGTCTTAGCATATCCAAAAACTCACCAAATTCTGGCCCAATATAGAAAGTGCGTGAAATTTACGTATTTCACTGGCAACGTGAAATTTGGTAAAAAAATGTTTCGACAGCGCCCCCTGGAAAATTAAAAATACCCCTCCGCTTTGACCTTTTTTCATAGTAGAGTTATGAAATTTGGTACACTTGTAGAACTCAACAATACGCACAGAAAAGCCTCTTGCACCCATGGTCAATATCAAACAGGAAGTCGGCCATTTTGGACTAAAGTGGCCATTTTGACCCCGTTTTGGCCATTTCTAGGGTCTATATTTGGTTGAACAGTTTGGTTATTTTTCGCACGATCATCTCAAATATAGTGTGCGATCGAACAGAAGCGATGGTCGATTAAAATGAGACAATAAAATTGACTTTTCGTAAGTACTGAAGGGGCGGGACCAGGCCTCAAAGTTCGGCACTCGCCAAAAAAATTCAAATTGCTATAATTTCATAAATGAAAGAATCACAGGTAACTTAACTTTCTATGGACAATCGTCATCGCCCCCCGAAGACAAATGAATCGTCGTTTGATGATGTCACATAAGCCCCGCCCCCTCAGTACTTAAAAGTTCAAGTTTTACTGGGAAATTTTCAAAAATTCGCCCTTTCAAATAATCTTCCCAAATTTGTAGCAGGTAACTGAAGACAAGTTGGGGTTGCTTGGCGTCACTTTATGGGAGTTTTCTGCAGAAGGCGGGGCTGTGGCGGCGCGGCGAAGTCAGGCGTACTGACGTGGCCTTACGTTTACCTCCCATTTCGTCAATTCTAAAGATATCGCCACGAAACTTCTTGTGAGTGATCCTAGTCCGGCCCCCCAAAAAATTTGATGTGAACATCGGGTGGGCGTGGCCTATTTTCTGAAATAGCGCCCCCTAGGACCATAACAACTGTCAGCCCCAAGCCATGCTTTGACTGAGGATTACGAAATTTGGTACACCAATGTGGTATCTCAGGACCTACAAAAAAGTCTCTTGGAGCCAAGTGCAAAGTTGCACAGGAAGTCGGCCATTTTGGTCCAAGTACTCGATTTAGTGGTTTTTGCACACGTTGTTTGGAGAGTGTTGCACCATCGCCCTTTTCACCAATCACCTTCTAACTTCTGCTATACACTCTTAAGACATAGATGAAAAAATTCAACCGTCGGATTTTAAATAAGTATAAAGGTGTGGGCGTGGCTAAGCCTCAAACTTTGACCTGTTGCCACGCCACTCTTTTTTTCACAGCTCCCTATTGGAGTCCTTTTAACCAATCACCAGCTATCACTGGCAAATAGCAGCAGACAAGTTCAGGTCACTTGATCTATAGTACTGGCAGGTTTCGAATAAAGGCGGGGCTTTGGGAGCATGGCAAAATTCGCCATCACGCCATGGAAATACGTTTGTCTCTCATTTCTTCAGTCATTGTGACATCACCACACAATTTCTGATGAGTGATCTTACTCTGACCCCTAATAGAAATGGACAGCTGAAGTTTGTGGGCGTGGCCTATTTTCTGAAATAGCGCCCCTTAGGACCATTAAAACTGTCAGCCCCAAGCCTTGCTTTGACTGAGGATCACGAAATTTGGCACACTAATGTGGTGTCTCAGGACCTACAAAAAAGTCTCTTGGAGCCAAGTGCAATATCGCACAGGAGGTCGGCCATTTTGGTCCAAGTACGCAATTTAGTGGTTTTCGCACACATTATTAGGAGAATGATGTCTCGTCGTCCTTCCCACTGATCACCTTCAAACTCCTGCTATATACTCTTAAGACATAGAGGAAAAACATCAACCGTCGGATTTTACATAAGTATAAAGGTGTGGGCGTGGCTAAGCCTCAAACTTTGACCAGTCGCCATTACGTTACTTGACTTAAATACTCCCATGTGCATGATCAGATCAATTTCAAACTTTGTCTGTGTGATCACTGACCACATCTGAAGACAGTGACAATGTGGACAGCTGACATCACCTAAGCCCCGCCCCCTGACTACAGGAAGTCTACTGTTTTATGGTGAAATGCCCATATTTGTCCCCTCTAATTTAGTCAAGATGACACTAAGGTCATGCACTGTCTTCATGATGTTGTAATGACCATTCAGATCTGATAGCTTTTCAGAAAGGGAGGGGCTTTGATGCCATGGCAATTTCTGGCGTGACGCTGTGACCTTACGTTTGACTGTACCTTCCACAAACAGCCTCCGATTTGCCCGAGACTGAACATCACATCACCAGTGTGGTAAAGATAGAGTATCTCCTAGTGGTGAGACATGTAATGGTGGGCTCAGATGGGATGCTGAGTCAGGGTGAGGTGTGGACGAGGAGACCGTTCACGGTTTCTGGTGTCGGGGTGGTTGACTTTCTGTTCCGCCAGACTTGCCCTGGTGCCCCCGGCTGCCTGCCAGGATGGAGAAGCGCGGAGCTGGGTTTGGACAGCGTCGGGGATGGAGCGGAGGGGGTGCGGAAGGAGGGCGAGCAGCTTCGCTGCGAGGGCCGAACGACGCTGCTTGCAGCTTTAATTAGGCCCGAGCAGTGAAGCTGCGAAGGCCTATTGTATCTGCTCCGTTTATTCTTTCTTTCTTTCTTTCTTTCTTTTTTCTTCCGCGTCTTTGAATGGCCTTTAGGGGGTCTTAGCATATTCAAAAAGTCACCAAATTCTGGCTCAATATAGAAAGTGCGTGAAATTTACGTATTTCACTGGCGATGTGAAAGTTCGTAAAAAAGTGGCTGGACAGCGCCCCCTAGAAAGTGAAAAATACCCCTCTCCATAAAGCTTAGTTTATCGTACGGTTATGAAATTTGGTATACTTGTAGTACTCCACAGTCCGCACAGAAAAGTCTCTTGCAACCATGGTCAATATCAAACAGGAAGTCGGCCATTTTGGGTTGAAATGGCGAATTTTAGCCATTTTGGCCATTTCTAGGGTCTATATTTGGTTGAACAGTTTGGTCATTTTTCGCACGATCGTCTCAAAAATAGTGTGCAATCGAACAGAAGCGATGGACGATTCAAATGAGAAAATAAAATTGACTTTTCGTAAATACTGAAGGGGCGGGGCCAGGCCTCAAAGTTCGAGCACTCGCCAAAAAATTTCAAATTGCTATAATTTCATAAATGAAAGAATTACAGTTAAAGTAACTTTCTGTGGACAATCGTCATCGCCCCCCGAAGACAAATGAATGGTCGATTGATGATGTCACATAAGCCCCGCCCCCTCAGGACTTAAAAGGTCAAGTTTTACTGGGAAATTTTCTAAAATTCGCCCTTTCAAATAATCATCCCAAATTTGTACCAGTTAACTGAAGACAAGTTGGGGTTGCTTGGCGTCACTTTATGGGAGTTTTCTGCAGAAGGCGGGGCTGTGGCGGCACGGCGAAGTCAGGCGTACCACTTAGGCCTTACGTTTGCCTCCCATTTCGTCATTTCTAAAGATATCGCCACGAAACTTCTTGGAAGTGATCCTAGTCCTGCCCCCCAAAAAATGTGATGTGAAAATCCGGTGGGCGTGGCCTATTTTCTGAAATAGCGCCCCCTAGGAGCATTAAAACTGTCAGCCCCAAGCCATGCTTTGACTGAGGATTACGAAATTTGGTACACTAATGTGGTGTCTCAGGACCTACAAAAAAGTCTCTTGGAGCCAAGAACCAAGTCGCACAGGATGTCGGCCATTTTGGTCCAAGTACTCGATTTAGTGGTTTTCGCACACGTTGTTTGGAGAGTGTTGCACCATCGCCCTTTTCACCAATCACCTTCAAACTTCTGCTATAGACTCTTAAGACAAAGGGGAAAAAATTCAACCTACGGATTTTAAATAAGTATAAAGGTGTGGGCGTGGCTAAGCCTCAAACTTTGACCTGTCGCCACGCCACTCTTTTTTTTCACCGCTCCCTATTGGACTCCTTTTAACCAATCACCACCATTCACTGGCAAATAGCAGCAGACAGGTTGAGGTCACTTGGTCTATAGTACTGGCAGGTTTCGAATAAAGGCGGGGCTTTGGGATCATGGCGAAATTCACCATCACGCCATGGAAATACGTTTGTGTCTCATTTCTTCAATCATTGTGACATCACCACACAATTTCTGATGAGTGATCTTACTCTGACCCCTAATAGAATTGGACAGCTGAAGTTTGTGGGCGTGGCCTATTTTCTGAAATAGCGCCCCCTAGGACCATTAAAACTATCAGCCCCAAGCCATGCTTTGACTGAGGATCACGAAATTTGGCACACTAATGTAGTGTCTCAGGACCTACAAAAAAGTCTCTTGGAGCCAAGTACAATGTCGCACAGGAGGTCGGCCATTTTGGTCCAAGTACTCGATTTAGTGGTTTTTGCACACGTTATTAGGAGAATGATGTCTCGTCGTCCTTTCCACCGATCACCTTCAAACTCCTTCTATATACTCTTAAGACATAGAGGAAAAAATTCAACCGTCGGATTTTAAATAAGTATAAAGGTGTGGGCGTGGCTAAGCCTCAAACTTTGACCAGTCGCCATTACGTTACATGACTTAATAACTCCCATGTGCATGATCAGATCAATGTCAAACTTTGTCTGTGTGATCACTGACCACATGTGAAGACAGTGACAATGTGGACAGCTGACATCACCTAAGCCCCGCCCCCTGACTACAGGAAGTCTACTGTTTTATGGTGAAATGCCCATATTTGTCCCCTCTAATTAAGTCAACATGACACTAAGGTCATGCACTGTCTTCATGATGTTGTAATGACCATTCAGATCTGATAGCTTTTCAGAAAGGGAGGGGCTTTGATGCCATGGCGATTTCTGGCGTGACGCTGTGACCTTACGTTTGACTGTAACTTCCACAAACAGCCTCCGATTTGCCCGAGACTGAACATCACATCACCAGTGTGGTAAAGATAGAGTATCTCCTAGTGGTGAGACGTGTAATGGTGGGCTCAGAGGGGATGCTGAGTCAGGGTGAGGTGTGGACGAGGAGGCCGTTCACGGTTTCTGGTGTCGGGGTGGTTGACTTTCTGTTCTGCCAGACGTGCCCTGGTGCCCCCGGCTGCCGGCCAGGACGGAGAAGCGCGGAGCTGGGTTTGGAGAGCGTAGGGGATGGAGCGGAGGGGGTGCGGAAGGAGGGCGAGCAGCTTCGCTGCGAGGGCCGAACGACGCTGCTTGCAGCTTTAATTAGGCCCGAGCAGCGAAAGCGCTGCGAAGGCCTCTTGTTTTTGCTCTGATTATTAGGCCCGAGCAGCGAAAGCGCTGCGAAGGCCTCTTGTTTTTGCTCCGATTATTATTCTTTCTTTTTTTGTTATTCCGTGCCCCCTTTGAATGGCTTTTTGGGGACCTTAACATACCCCAAAACTCACAATATTTTGCAAACTTGTCAGGCCTGGTGAAAAATTTGATATTTGAAAGGTCCCAAAAAAATCGCAAAGAAAATGGCTGAACAGCGCCCCCTACAATGTGAAAAAAAAACCCTCTCCATAAAGCTTAGTTTATCGTACAGTTATGAAATTTGGTACACTTGTAGTACTCAACAGTCCGCACAGAAAAGTCTCTTGCAAGCATGGTCAATATCAAACAGGAAGTCGGCCATTTTGGGTTGAAATGGCGATTTTTAGCCGTTTTTGCAGTTTTTAGGGTCCGTTTCTGATTGGATTGCTCGATCATTTTTCGCACGATCGTCTCAAAAATTGTGTAAAAATGCTCAGAAGGGATGGGCAAACAAAATGAGATGAGGATTCTGAGTTTTCGTATATGTTGAAGGGGCGGGGCCAGGCCTTGAAGTTTGACTACTCGCCAATTTTTTTTTAATTGCTATAACTTCATAACTGAATAGAATAAAGTTACCAAACTTTCTGTGGTCATTCGTCATCCACCCACAAAGTAATATGAATGGTTGGATGATGACATCACACAAGCCCCGCCCGCTCAGGACCAAAAAGGTCAAGTTTTACTGTGAAAGGTCCCAAATTGCCCCATTTCACTTAATCACCACAAATTTGTAGCTGGTAACTCAAGACAAGTGGGGGTTGCTTGGCATCACTTTATGGGAGTTTTCGGCAGAGGGCGGGGCTGTGGCGGCGCGGCGAAGTCAGGCGTACCGCCATGGCCTTACGTTTCACTCCCATTTCGTCATTTCTAAAGATATGGTCACGAAACTTCTTGTGAGTGTTCCTAGTCCGGCTCCCCAAAAGACCTAATGTGAACATCCGGTGGGCGTGGCCTATTTTCTGAAATAGCGCCCCCTAGGACCATTAAAACTGTCAGCCCCAAGCCATGCTTTGACTGAGGATTACGAAATTTGGTACACTAATGCGGTGTCTCAGGACCTACAAAAAAGTCTCTTGGAGCCAAGTGCAAAGTCGCACAGGAAGTCGGCCATTTTGGTCCAAGTACGCGATTTAGTGGTTTTCGCACACGTTGTTTGGAGAGTGATGGTCCGTCGCCCTTTTCACCAATCTCCTTCAAACTTCTGCTATATACTCTTAAGACATAGGGGAAAAAATTCAACCGTCGGATTTTTCAAAAGTTGAAAGGTGTGGGCGCGGCTAAGCCTCAAACTTTGACCTTTTGCCATGCCACTTTTATTTTCACAGCTCCCTATTGGACTCCTTTTACCCAATCACCAGGATTCTCTGGCAAATAGCAGCAGACAACTTGAGGTTACTTGGTCTCCAGTACTGGCAGGTTTCGAAAAAAGGCGGGGCTTTGGGAGCATGGCGAAAATCGCCATCACGCCATGGAAATACGTTTGCCTCTCATTTCTTCAGTTATCGAGATATCACCTCGAAATTTGTTGTGAGTGATCCTAGTCTGACCTGCAATAGAAATGGAGAGCTAAAATTTGTGGGCGTGGCCTATTTTCGGAAATGGCGTCCCCTAGGACCATTAAAACTGTCAGCCCCTAGCCATGCTTTGACTGAGGATTACGAAAATTGGTACACTAATGTGGTGTCTCCGGACCTACAAAAAAGTCTCTTGGAGCCAAGTGTAAAGTCGCACAGGAAGTCGGCCATTTTGGTCCAAGTACGCGATTTAGTTGTTTTGGCACACGTTGTTTGGAGAGTGATGCTCCGTTGCCCTTTTCACCAATCGCCTTCAAGCTTCTGCTATTTACTCTTAAGACATAGGGGAAAAAATTCAACCGTCGGATTTTTCAAAAGTTGAAAGGTGTGGGCGTGGCTAAGCCTCAAACATTGACCTTTCGCCATTACTTTACTTGACTTAACTCCCATGTGCATGATCAGATCTTTTTCGAACTTTGTCTGTGTGATCATTGACCATATCTTTAAACAATGACAATGTGGACAGCTGACATCACCTAAGCCCCGCCCCCTGAATACAGGAAGTTATTTTTTTATGCTGAAATGCCCATATTTGTCCCCTCTAATTTAGTCAACATGACACCAAGGTCATGCACTGTCTTCATGATGCTGTAATGACCATTCAGATATGATAGCTTTCCAGAAAGGGAGGTGCTTTGATGCCATGGCGAATTCTGGCGTAACGCCATAACCTTACAATGTAATTTAATGGTGAGCTCAGAGGGGATGCTGAGTCAGGGTGAAGTGCGGACTAGGTGGCCATTTGTGGCTTCTGGTTTCGGGGTGGTTGACGTTTCTGTACTGCTAGATGTGCCTTAGTGCCCCGGACTGCCGGCCAGGCCGGAGCGGCGCGGAGCTGCGAGGGCCGAACGACGCTGCTTGCAGCTTTAATTATTATTAGGCCCGAGCAGCGAAAGCGCTGCGAAGGCCTCTTGTTTTTGCTCTGATTATTATTATTTTTTGTTATTCCGTGCCCCCTTTGAACGGCTTTTTGGGGACCTTAACATACCCCAAAACTCACAATATTTTGCAAACTTCTCAGGCCTGGTGAAAAATTTGATATTTTAAAGGTCCCAAAAAAATCGCAAAGAAAATGGCTGAACAGCGCCCCCTACAAAGTGAAAAAAAACCCTCTCCATAAAGCTTAGTTTATCGTACAGTTATGAAATTTGGTACACTTGTAGAACTCAACAGTCCGCACAGAAAAGTCTCTTGCAAGCATGGTCAATATCAAACAGGAAGTCGGCCATTTTGGGTTGAAATGGCGATTTTTAGCCGTTTTTGCCGTTTTTAGGGTCCGTTTCTGATTGGATTGCTCGATCATTTTTCGCACGATCGTCTCAAAACTTGTGTAAAATTGCTCAGAAGGAATGGGCGAACAAAATGAGACAAGGATTCTGAGTTTTCGTATATGTTGAAGGGGCGGGGCCAGGCCTCGAAGTTTGACTACTCGCCAAAAAATTTAAAATTGCTATAACTTAATAACTGAAAGGAATAGAATTACCAAACTTTCTGTGGTCATTCGTCATCCAGCCACAAAGTAAATTGAATGGTCGGATGATGACATCACACAAGCCCCGCCCCCTCAGGACCAAAAAGGTCAAGTTTTACTGTGAAAGGTCCCAAATTGCCCCATTTCACTTAATCACCACAAACTTGTAGCTGGTAACTCAAGACAAGTGGAGGTTGCTTGGCGTCACTTTATGGGAGTTTTCGGCAGAAGGCGGGGCTGTGGCGGCGCGGCGAAGTCAGGCGTACCGCCATGGCCTTACGTTTGCCTTCCATTTCGTCATTTCTAAAGATATCGTCACGAAACTTGTTGTGAGTGATCCTAGTCCGGCCCCTCAAAAGATCTGATGTGAACATCCGGTGGGCGTGGCCTATTTTCTGAAATAGGGCCCCCTAGGACCATTAAAACTGTCAGCCCCAAGCCATGCTTTGACTGAGGAGTACGAAATTTGGTACACTAATGTGGTGTCTCAGGACCTACAAAAAAGTCTCTTGGAGCCAAGTGCAAAGTTGCACAGGAAGTCGGCCATTTTGGTCCAAGTACGCAATTTAGTGGTTTTCGCACACGTTGTTTGGAGAGTGATGCTCCGTCGCCATTTTCACCAATCTGCTTCAAACTTCTGCCATCTGCTCTTAAGACATAGAGGAAAAAATTCAACCGTCGGATTTTTCAAAAGTTGAAAGGTGTGGGCGTGGCTAAGCCTCAAACTTTGACCTGTCGCCGCACCACTCTTTTTTTCACAGCTCCCTACTGGACTCCTTTTACCCAATCAGCAGGAGTCTCTGGCAAATAGCAGTAGACAACTTGAGGTCACTTGGTATCCAGTACTGGAAGGTTTCAAAAAAAGGCAGGGCTTTGGGAGCATGGCGAAAATCGCCATCACGCCATGGAAATACGTTTGCCTCTCATTTCTTCATTTATCGTGATATCGTTACGAAACTTCTGGTGAGTGATCCTAGTCTGACCACAAAGAGACATAGACAGCTGAAATATGTGGGCGTGGCCTAATTTCTGAAATAGCGCCCCCTAGGACCATTTAAACTAATAGCCCCAAGCCATGCTTTGACTGAGGATTACGAAATTTGGTACACTAATGTGGTGTCCCTGGACCTACAAAAAAGTCTCTTGGAGCCAATCACAAAATTGCACAGGAAGTCGGCCATTTTGGTCCAAGTACGCGATTTAGTGGTTTTCGCACACGTTGTTTGGAGAGTGATGCTCCGTCGCCCTTTTCACCAATCGCCTTCAAACTTCTGCTGTATACTCTTAAGGCATAGGGGAAAAAATTCAACCGTCGGATTTTTCAAAAGTTGAAAGGTGTGGGCGTGGCTAAGCCTCAAACTTTGACCTGTCGCCGCGCCACTCTTTTTTTCACAGCTCCCTACTGGACTCCTTTTACCCAATCGGCAGGAGTCTCTGGCAAATAGCAGTAGACAACTTGAGGTCACTTGGTATCCAGTACTGGAAGGTTTCAAAAAAAGGCGGGGCTTTGGGAGCATGTCGAAAATCGCCATCACGCCATGGAAATACGTTTGCCTCTCATTTCTTCATTTATCGTGATATTGTTACGAAACTTCTGGTGAGTGATCCTAGTCTGACCCCAAAGAGACATAGACACCTGAAATATGTGGGCGTGGCCTAATTTCTGAAATAGCGCCCCCTAGGACCATTTAATTTATTAGCCCCAAGCCATGCTTTCACTGAGGATTACGAAATTTGGTACACTAATGTGGTGTCCCAGGACCTACAAAAAAGTCTCTTGGAGCCAAGCACAAAATTGCACAGGAAGTCGGCCATTTTGGTCCAAGTACGCGATTTAGTGGTTTTCGCACACGTTGTTTGGAGAGTGATGCTCCTTCGCCCTTTTTACCAATCGCCTTCAAACTTCTGCTATATACTCTTAAGGCATAGGGGAAAAAAGTCAACCGTCGGATTTTTCAAAAGTTGAAAGGTGTAGGCGTGGCTAAGCCTCAAACTTTGACCTTTCGCCATTACTTGACTTAATAACTCCCATGTGCATGATCAGATCTTTTTCGAACTTTGTCTGTGTGATCATTGACCATATCTGTAAACAATGACAATGTGGACAGCTGACATCATCTAAGCCCCGCCCCCTGACTAAAGGAAGTTATTATTTTATGCTGAAATGCCCATATTTGTCCCCTCTAATTTAGTCAACATGACACCTAGGTCATGCACTGTCTTCATGATGCTGTAATGGCCATTCAAATCTGATAGCTTTCCAGAAAGGGAGGGGCTTTAATGCCATGGCGAATTCTGGCGTAACGCCGTAACCTTACAATTCAATTTAATGGTGAGCTCAGAGGGGATGCTTAGTCAGGGTGAGGTGCGGACTAGGAGGCCATTTGCTGTTTCCGGTGACGGGATGATTGACGTTTCTGTTCTGCCAGACATGCCCTGGTGCCCCGGGCTGCCGGCCAGGCCGGAGCGGCGCGGAGCTGCGAGGGCCGAACGACGCTGCTTGCAGCTTTAATTATTATTTATTATTCCGTGCGCGAAATGAATGGCTTTTTGGGGACCTTAACATACCCCAAAACTCACAATATTTTGCACAATTGTCAGGCCTGGTGAAAAATTTGATATTTTAAAGGTCCCAAAAAAATCGCAAAGAAAATGGCTGAACAGCGCCCCCTACAAAGTGAAAAAAACCCCTCTCCATAAAGCTTAGTTTATCGTACAGTTATGAAATTTGGTACACTTGTAGTACTCAACAGTCCGCACAGAAAAGTCTCTTGCAAGCATGGTCAATATCAAACAGGAAGTCGGCCATTTTGGGATGAAATGGCGATTTTTGGCCGTTTTTGCCGTTTTTAGGGTCAGTCTCTGATTGGATTGCTCGATCAATTTTCGCACGATCGTCTCAAAAATGGTATAAAATTGCTCAGAAGAAATGGCCGAACAAAATGAGACAAGGATTCTGAGTTTTCGTATATGCTGAAGGGGCGGGGCCAGGCCTCGAAGTTTGACTACTCGCCAAAAAAATTAAAACTGCTATAACTTCATAATTGAATGGAATAGAGTTACCAAACTTTCTGTGGTCATTTGTCATCCTCCCACAAAGTAAAATGAATGGTCGGATGATGACATCACACAAGCCCCGCCCCCTCAGGACCAAAAAGGTCAAGTTTTACTATGAAAGGTCCCAAATGGCCCCATTTCACTCAATCCCCACAAATTTGTAACTGTTAACTCAAGACAAGTGGGGGTTGCTTGGCGTCACTTTATGGGAGTTTTCGACAGAGGGCGGGGCTGTGGCGGCGCGGCGAAGTCAGGCGTACCGCCGTGGCCTTACGTTTGCCTCCCATTTCGTCATTTCTAAAAATATCGTCACAAAACTTCTTGTGAGTGATCCTAGTCCGGCCCCTCAAAAGAACTGATGTGAACATCCGGTGGGCGTGGCCTATTTTCTGAAATAGCGCCCCCTAGGACCATTAAAACTGTCAGCCCCAAGCCATCCTTTGACTGAGGATTACGAAATTTGGTACACTAATGTGGTGTCTCAGGACCTACAAAAAAGTCTCTTGGACCCAAGTGCAAAGTCGTACAGGAAGTCGGCCATTTTGGTCCAAGTACGCGATTTAGTGGTTTTCGCACACGTTGTTTGGAGAGTGATGCTCCGTCGTCCTTTTCACCAATCTCCTTCAAACTTCTGCCATATGCTCTTAAGTCATCGGGGAAAAAATTCAACCGTCGGATTTTTCAAAAGTTGAAAGGTGTGGGCGTGGCTAAGCCTCAAACTTTGACCTTTCGCCACGCCACTCTTTTTTTCACAGCTTCCTATTGGACTCCTTTTACCCAATCACCAATAATCTCTGGCAAATAGCAGTAGACAACTTGAGGTCACTTGGTATCCAGTACTGGCAGGTTTCGAGTAAAGGCGGGGCTTTGGCAGCATGGCGAAAATCACCATCACGCCATGGAAATACGTTTGCCTCTCATTTCTTCAGTTATTGTGATAGCGCTACGAAACTTCTTGTAAGTGATCCTTGTCTGACCCCCAAGAGACAAACATAGCTGAAATTTGTGGGCGTGGCCTATTTTCTTAAATAGCGCCCCCTAGGACCATTTAAACTAATAGCCCCAAGCCATGCTTTGACTGAAGATTACGAAATTTGGTACACTAATGTGGGGTCTCAGGACCTACAAAAAAGTCTCTTGGAGCCAAGCGTAAAGTCGCACAGGAAGTCAGCCATTTTGGTCCAAGTACGCGATTTAGTGGTTTTCGCGCACGTTGTTTGGAGAGTGATGCTCCGTCGCCCTTTTCACCAATCACTTTCAAACTTCTACTATATACTCTTAAGACGTAGGGGAAAAAATTCAACCGTCGCATTTTTCAAAAGTTGAAAGGTGTGGGCGTGGCTAAGTCTCAAACTTTGACCTTTCGCCATTACTTTACTTGACTTAATAACTCCCATGTGCAAGATCAGATCTTTTTCAAACTTTGTCTGTGTGATCATTGACCATATCTGTAAAAAATGACAATGTGGACAGCTGACATCACCTAAGCCCCGCCCCCTGACCACAGGAAGTCTATTTTTTTATGCTGAAATGCCCATATTTGTCCCCTCTAATTTAGTCAACAAGACACCAAGGTCATGCACTGTCTTCATGATGCTGTATTGACCATTCAGATCTGATAGCTTTCCAGAAAGGGAAGGGCTTTGATGCCATGGCGAATTCTGGCGTAACGCCGCACCCTTACAATTCAATTTAATGGTGAGCTCAGAGGGGATGCTGAGTAAGGGTGAGGTGCGGACTAGGAGGCCATTTGCGGTTTCTAGTGTCGGGGCGGTTGACGTTTCTGTTCTGCCAGACGTGCCCTGGTGCCCCGGGCTGTCGGCCAGGCCGGAGCGGCGCGGAGCTGCGAGGGCCGAACGACGCTGCTTGCAGCTTTAATTAGGCCCGAGCAGCGAAAGCGCTGCGAAGGCCTCTTGTTTTTGCTCTGTTTATTATTTTTTTTATTTATTATTCCGGTGCCGCTTTGAATGGCTTTTTGGGGACCTTAACATACCCCAAAACTCACAATATTTTGCATACTTGTCAGGCCTGGTGAAAAATTTGATATTTTAAAGGTCCCAAAAAAATCGCAAAGAAATTGGCTGAACAGCGCCCCCTAGAAAATGAAAAAAAAACCCTCTCCATAAAGCTTAGTTTATCGTACCGTTATGAAATTTGGTACACTTATAGTACTCAATAGTCCGCACAGAAAAGTCTCTTGCAAGCATGGTCAATATCAAACAGGAAGTCGGCCATTTTGGGTTGAAATGGCGATTTTTTGCCGTTTTGGCCGTTTTTAGGGTCCGTTTCTGATTGGATTGCTCGATCATTTTTTGCACGATCATCTCAAAAATTGTGTAAAATTGCTCAGAAGAGATGGGCGAACAAAATGAGACAATAAAATTGACTTTTCGTAAATACTGAAGGGGCGGGGCCAGGCCTCGAAGTTTGACTACTCGCCAAAAATTTTTAAATTGCTATAACTTCATAACTGAATGGAATAGAGTTACCAAACTTTCTGTGGTCATTTGTCATCACCTCACAAAGTAAATTGAATGGTCGCATGATGACATCACACAAGCCCCGCCCCCTCAGGACCAAAAAGGTTAAGTTTTACTGTGAAAGGTCCCAAATTGCCCCATTTCACTAAATCACCACAAATTTGTAGCTGGTAACTCAAGACAAGTGGGGGTTGCTTGGTGTCACATTATGTGAGTTTTCGGCAGAGGGCGGGGCTGTGGCGGCGCGGCGAAGTCAGGCGTACCGCCGTGGCCTTACGTTTGCCTCCCATTTCGTCATTTCTAAAGATATCATCACGAAACTTCTTGTGAGTGATCCTAGTCTGGCCCCCCAAAAGATCTGATGTGAACATCCGGTGGGCGTGGCCTATTTTCTGAAATAGCGCCCCCTAGGACCATTAAAACTGTCAGCCCCAAGCCATGCTTTGACTGAAGATTACGAAATTTGGTACACTAATGTGGTGTCTCAGGACCTACAAAAAAGTCTCTTGGACCCAAGTGCAAAGTCGCACAGGAAGTCGGCCATTTTGGTCCAAGTACGCGATTTACTGGTTTTCGCACACCTTGTTTGGAGAGTGATGCTCCGTCGCCCTTTTCACCAATCTCCTTGAAACGTCTGCTATATACTCTTAAGACAAAGAGGAAAAAATTCAACCGTCGGATTTTTCAAAAGTTTAACGGTGTGGGCGTGGCTAAGCCTCAAACTTTGACCTGTCGCCACGCCACTCATTTTTTCACAGCTCCCTACTGGACTCCTTTTACCCAATCAGCAGGAATCTCTGGCAAACAGCAGTAGACAACTTGAGGTCACTTGGTATCCAGTACTGGCAGGTTTCAAAAAAAGGCGGGGCTTCAGGAGCATGGCGAAAATCGCCATCACGCCGTGGAAGTATGTTTGCCTCTCATTTCTTCAGTTATCGTGATATTGCTACGAAACTTCTGGTGCGTGATCCTAGTCTGACCCCAAGCGACATAGATATCTGAATTTAGTGGGCGTGGCCTATTTTCTTAAATAGCGCCCCCTAGGACCATTTAAACTAATAGCCCCAAGCTATGCTTTGACTGAGGATTACGAAATTTGGTACACTAATGTGGTGTCTCAGGACCTACAAAAAAGTCTCTTGGAGCCAAGCGCAAAGTCGCACAGGAAGTCGGCCATTTTGGTCCAAGTGCGCGATTTAGTGGTTTTCGCACACGTTGTTTGGAGAGTGATGCTCCGTCGCCCTTTTCACCAATCTCCTTCAAACTTCTGCTATATACTCTTAAGACATAGGGGAAAAAATTCAACCGTCGGATTTTTCAAAAGTTGAAAGATGTGGGCGTGGCTAAGCCTCAAACTTTGACCTGTCGCCACGCCACTCTTTTTTTCACAGCTCCCTACTGGACTCCTTTTACCCAAACACCAGGATTCTGTGGCAAACAGCAGTAGACAAGTTGAGGTTACTTTGTCTCCAGTACTGGAAGGTTTTGAAAAAAGGCGGGGCTTTGGGAGCATGGCGAAAATCGCCATCACGCCATGGAAATACGTTTGCCTCTCATTTCTTAAGTTATCGAGATATCACCTCGAAATTTGTTGTGAGTGATCCTAGTCTGACCCCCAATAGAAATGGACAGCTAAAATTTGTGGCCGTGGCCATTTTTCTGAAATAGCGCCCCCTAGGACCATTAAAACTGTCAGCCCTAGCCATTCTTTGACTGAGGATTACGAAATTTGGTACACTAATGAGGTGTCTCCGGACCTACAAAAAAGTCTCTTGGAGCCAAGTGCAAAGTCGCACAGGAAGTCGGGCATTTTGGTCCAAGTACGCGATTTAGTTGTTTTGGCGCACGTTGTTTGGAGAGTGATGCTCCGTTGCCCTTTTCACCAATCGCCTTCAAACTTCTGCTATTTACTCTTAAGACATAGGAGAAAAAATTCAACCGTCGGATTTTTCAAAAGTTGAAAGGTGTGGGCGTGGCTAAGTCTCAAACTTTGACCTTTCGCCATTACTTTACTTGACTTAATAACTCCCATGTGCATGATCAGATCTTTTTCGAACTTTGTCTGTGTGATCATTGACCATATCTTTAAACAATGACAATGTGGACAGCTGACATCACCTAAGCCCCGCCCCCTGAATACAGGAAGTCTATTGTTTTATGCTGAAATGCCCATATTTGTCCCCTCTAATTTAGTCAACATGACACTAAGGTCATGCACGGTCTTCATGATGCTGTAATGACCATTCAGATCTGATAGCTTTCCAGATAGGGAGGGGCTTTGATGCCATGGCGAATTCTGGCGTAACGCCGTAACCTTACAATTCAATTTAATGGTGAGCTCAGAGGGGATGCTGAGTCAGGGTGAGGTGCGGACGAGGAGGCCATTTGCGGTTTCTGGTGTCGGGGTGGTTGACGTTTCTGTTCTGCCAGACGTGCCCTGGTGCCCCGGGCTGCCGGCCAGGCCGGAGCGGCGCGGAGCTGCGAGGGCCGAACGACGCTGCTTGCAGCTTTAATTAGGCCCGAGCAGCAGAAGCGCTGCGAAGGCCTCTTGTTTTTGCTCCGATTATTATTCTTTCTTTTTTTTGTTATTCCGTGCCCCCTTTGAATGGCTTTTTGGGGACCTTAACATACCCCAAAACTCACAATATTTTGCAAACTTGTCAGGCCTGGTGAAAAATTTGATATTTTAAAGGTCCCAAAAAAATCGCAAAGAAAATGGCTGAACAGCGCCCCCTACAATGTGAAAAAAACCCCTCTCCATAAAGCTTAGTTTATCGTACAGTTATGAAATTTGGTACACTTGTAGTACTCAACAGTCCGCACAGAAAAGTCTCTTGCAAGCATGGTCAATATCAAACAGGAAGTCGGCCATTTTGGGTTGAAATGGCGATTTTTAGCCGTTTTTGCAGTTTTTAGGGTCCGTTTCTGATTGGATTGCTCGATCATTTTTCGCACGATCGTCTCAAAAATTGTGTAAAAATGCTAAGAAGGGATGGGCAAACAAAATGAGATGAGGATTCTGAGTTTTCGTATATGTTGAAGGGGCGGGGCCAGGCCTTGAAGTTTGACTACTCGCCATTTTTTTTTAAATTGCTATAACTTCATAACTGAATAGAATAAAGTTACCAACCTTTCTGTGGTCATTCATCATCCACCCACAAAGTAATATGAATGGTTGGATGATGACATCACACAAGCCCCGCCCGCTCAGGACCAAAAAGGTCAAGTTTTACTGTGAAAGGTCCCAAATTGCCCCATTTCACTTAATCACCACAAATTTGTAGCTGGTAACTCAAGACAAGTGGGGTTGCTTGGCGTCACTTTATGGGAGTTTTCGGCAGAGGGCGGGGCTGTGGCGGCGCGGCGAAGTCAGACGTACCGCCGTGGCCTTACGTTTGCCTCCCATTTCGTCATTTCTAAAGATATCGTCACAAAACTTTTTGTGAGTAATCCTAGTCTGGCCCCTCAAACAATCTGATGTCAACATCCGGTGGGCGTGGCCTATTTTCTGAAATAGCGCCCCCTAGGACCATTAAAACTGTCAGCCCCAAGCCATGCTTTGACTGAGGATTACGAAATTTGGTACACTAATGTGGTGTCTCAGGACCTACAAAAAAGTCTCTTGGAGCCTAGTGCAAAGTCGCACAGGAAGTCGGCCATTTTGGTCCAAGTACGCGATTTAGTGGTTTTCGCACACGTTGTTTGGAGAGTGATGCTCCGTCGCCCTTTTCACCATTCTCCTTCAAACTTCTGCTATGTACTCGTAAGACATAGGGAAAAAAATTCAACCGTCGGATTTTTCAAAAGTTGAAAGGTGTGGGCGTGGCTAAGCCTCAAACTTTGACCTGCCGCCACGCCACTCTTTTTTTCACAGCTCCCTACTGGACTCCTTTTACCCAATCACCAGGATTCTGTGGGAAACAGCAGTAGACAACTTGAGGTTACTTGGTCTCCAGTACTGGCAGGTTTTGAAAAAAGGCGGGGCTTTGGGAGCATGGCGAAAATCGCCATCACGCCATGGAAATACGTTTGCCTCTCATTTCTTCAGTTATCGTGATATCGCTCCGACACTTCTGGTGAGTGATCCTAGTCTGACCCCCAAGAGAAATAGACAGCTGAAGTTTGTGGGCGTGGCCTATTCTCTTAAATAGCGCCCCCTAGGACCATTTAAACTAATAGCCCCAAGCCAAGCTTTGACTGAGGATTGCGAAATTTGGTACACTAATGTGGTGTCTCAGGACCTACAAAAAAGTCTCTTGGAGCCAAGTGCAAAGTCGCACAGGAAGTCGGCCATTTTGGTCCAAGTACGCGATTTAGTGGTTTTCGCACACGTTGTTTGGAGAGTGATGCTCCGTCGCCCTTTTCACCAATCTCCTTCAAACTTCTGCTATATACTCTTAAGACATAGGGGAAAAAATTCAACCGTCGGATTTTTCAAAAGTTGAAAGGTGTGGGCGTGGCTAAGCCTCAAACTTTGACCTGTCGCCACGCCACTCTTTTTTTCACAGCTCCCTACTGGACTCCTTTTACCCAATCACCAGGATTCTGTGGGAAACAGCAGTAGACAACTTGAGGTTACTTAGTCTCCAGTACTGGCAGGTTTTGAAAAAAGGCGGGGCTTTGGGAGCATGGCGAAAATCGCCATCACGCCATGGAAATACGTTTGCCTCTCATTTCTTCAGTTATCGTGATATCGCTACGAAACTTCTGGTGAGTGATCCTAGTCTGACCCCCAAGAGAAATAGACAGCTGAAGTTTGTGGGCGTGGCCTATTCTCTTAAATAGCGCCCCCTAGGACCATTTAAACTAATAGCCCCAAGCCATGCTTTGACTGAGGATTACGAAATTTGGTACACTAATGTGGTGTCTCAGGACCTACAAAAAAGTCTCTTGGAGCCAAGGACAAAGTCGCACAGGAAGTCGGCCATTTTGGTCCAAGTACGCGATTTAGTGGTTTTCGCACACGTTGTTTGGAGAGTGATGCTCCGTCGCCCTTTTCACCAATCACTTTCAAACTTCTGCTGTATACTCTTACGACGTAGGGGAAAAAATTCAACCGTCGGATTTTTCAAAAGTTGAAAGGTGTGGGCGTGGCTAAGCCTCAAACTTTGACCTTTCGCCATTACTTTACTTGACTTAATAACTCCCATGTGCATGATCAGATCTTTTTCAAACTTTGTCTGTGTGATCATTGACCATATCTGTAAAAAATGACAATGTGGACAGCTGACATCACCTAAGCCCCGCCCCCTGACTACAGGAAGTCTATTTTTTATGCTGAAATACCCATATTTGTCCCCTCTAATTTAGTGAACATGACACTAAGGTCATACACTGTCTTCATGATGTTGTAATGACCATTCAGATCTGATAGCTTTCCAGAAAGGGAGGGGCTTTTATGCCATGGCGAATTCTGGCGTAACGCCGTAAACTTACAATTCAATTTAATGGTGAGCTCAGAGGGGATGCTGAGTCAGGGTGAGGTGCGGACTAGGAGGCCATTTGCGGATTCTGGCGTCGGGGTGGTTGACGATTCTGTTCTGCCAGACGTGCCCTGGTGCCCCGGGCTGCTGGCCAGGCCGGAGCGGCGCAGAGCTGCGAGGGCCGAACGACGCTGCTTGCAGCTTTAATTAGGCCCGAGCAGCGAAAGCGCTGCGAAGGCCTCTTGTTTTTGCTCTGTTTATTATTTTTTATTATTCCGTGTCCGCTTTGAACGGCTTTTTGGGGACCTTAACATACCCCAAAACTCACAATATTTTGCACACTTGTCAGGCCTGGTGAAAAATTTGATATTTTAAAGGTCCCAAAAAAATCGCAAAGAAAATGGCTGAACAGCGCCCCCTAGAAAGTGAAAAAAACCCCTCTCCATAAAGCTTAGTTTATTATACAGTTATGAAATTTGGTACACTTGTAGTACTCAACAGTCCGCACAGAAAAGTCTCTTGCAAGCATGGTCAATATCAAACAGGAAGTCGGCCATTTTGGGTTGAAATGGCGATTTTTTGGCGTTTTGGCCGTTTTTAGGGTCCGTTTCTGATTGGATTGCTTGATCATTTTTCGCACGACCGTCTCAAAAATGGTGTACAATTGCTCAGAAGGGATGGGCGAACAAAATGAGACAATAAAATTGACTTTTTGTAAATACTGAAGGGGCGGGGCCAGGCCTCGAAGTTTGACTACTCGCCATAAAAATTTAAACTGCTATAACTTCATAACTGAATTGAATAGAGTTACCAAACTTTCTGTGGTCATTCGTCATCCACCCACAAAGTAGATTGAATGGTCGGATGATGACATCACACAAGCCCCGCCCCCTCAGGACCAAGAAGATCAAGTTTTACTGTGAGAGGTCCCAAATTGCCCCATTTCACTTAATCGCCACGCATTTGTAGCTGGTAACTCAAGATAAGTGGGGGTTGCTTGGCATCACTTTATGGGAGTTTTCGGCAGAAGGCGGGGCTGTGGCGGCGCGGCGAAGTCAGGCGTACCGCCGTGGCCTTACGTTTGCCTCCCATTTCGTCATTTCTAAAGAAATCGTCACGAAACTTCTTGTGAGTGATCCTAGTCCGGCCCCCCAAAAGACCTGATGTGAACATCCGGTGGGCGTGGCCTATTTTCTGAAATAGCGCCCCCTAGGACCATTAAAACTGTCAGCCCCAAGCCAGGCTTTGACTGAGGATTACGAAATTTGGTACACTAATGTGGTGTCTCAGGACCTACAAAAAAGTCTCTTGGAGCCAAGTGCAAAGTCGCACAGGAAGTCGGCCATTTTGGTCCAAGTACGTGATTTAGTGGTTTTCGCACACGTTGTTTGGAGAGTGATGCTCTGTCGTCCTTTTCACCAATCGCCTTCAAACTTCTGCTATATACTCTTAAGACATAGAGGAAAAAATTCAACCGTCGGATTTTAAATAAGTATAAAGGTGTGGGCGTGGCTAAGCCTCAAACTTTGACCTTTCGCCAGGCCACTCTTTTTTTCACAGCTCCCTATTGGACTCCTTTTACCCAATCACCAGGAATCTCTGGTAAATAGCAGCAGACAAGTTGAGGTCACTTGGTCTCCAGTACTGGAAGGTTTTGAAAAAAGGCGGGGCTTTGGGAGCATGGCGAAATTCGCCATCACGCCATGGAAATACGTTTGCCTCTCATTTCTGCATTTATCGTGATATCACCTCGAAATTCGTTGTGAGTGATCCTAGTCTAACCCCCAATAGAAATGGTCAGCTTAAGTTTGTGGGCGTGGCCTATTTTCTGAATTAGCGCCCCCTAGGACCATTAAAACTGTCAGCCCCAAGCCATGCTTTGACTGAGGATTACGAAATTTGGTACACTAATGTGGTGTCTCAGGACCTACAAAAAAGTCTCTAGGAGCCAAGTGCAAAGTCGCACAGGAAGTCGGCCATTTTGGTCCAAGTACGCGATTTAGTGGTTTTCACACACGTTGTTTGGACAGTGATGCTCCGTCGCCCTTTTCTCCAATCGCCTTCAAACTTCTGCTATATACTCTTAAGACGTAGAGGAAAAAATTCAACCGTCGGATTTTAAATAAGTATAAAGGTGTGGGCGTGGCTAAGCCTCAAACTTTGACCTGTCGCCACGCCACTCTTTTTTTCACAGCTCCCTATTGGACTCCTTTTACCCAATCACCAGGAATCTCTGGCAAATATCAGAACACAAGTTGAGGTCACTTGGTCTCCAGTACTGGCAGGTTTTGAAAAAAGGCGGGGCTTTGGGAGCATGGCGAAAATCGCCATCACGCCATGGAAATACGTTTGCCTCTCATTTCTTCATTTATCGTGATATCACCTCGAAATTTGTTGTGAGTGATCCTAGTCTGACCACCGATAGAAATAGATAGCTGAAGTTTGTGGGCGTGGCCTACATTCTTAAATAGCGCCCCCTAGGACCATTTAAACTGTCAGCCCCAAGCCATGCTTTGACTGAGGATTACAAAATTTGGTACACTAATGTGGTGTCTCAGGACCTACAAAAAATTCTCTTGGAGCCAAGTGCAAAGTCGCACAGGAAGTCGGCCATTTTGGTCCAAGTACTCGATTTAGTGGTTTTCGCACACGTTTGGAGAGTGATGCTCCGTCGCCCTTTTCACCAATCGCCTTCAAACTTCTGCTATGTACTCTTAAGACAAAGGGGAAAAAAATTCAACCGTTGGATTTTAAATAAGTATAAAGGTGTGGGCGTGGCTAAGCCTCAAACTTTGACCTTTCGCCAATACATTACTTGACTTAATAACTCCCATGTGCATTATCAGATCTACATCAAACTTTGTCTGTGTGATCACTGACCACATCTCAACACAATGACAATGTGGACAGCTGACATCACCTAAGCCCCGCCCCCTGAATACAGGAAGTCTATTGTTTTATGCTGAAATGCCCATATTCGTCCCCTCTAATTTAGTGAACATGACACTAAGGTCATACACTGACTTCATGATGTTGTAATGAGTACTCAGATCTGATAGCTTTCCAAAAAGGGAGGGGCTTTGATGCCATGGTGAATGCTGGCGTGATGCCATGACCTTTCATTTGACTGTAATTTCCACAAACGGCCTCCGATTTGCCCGAAACTGAACATGGCAATGAACAATCATGCCCTTTAGCCAAGGAAGCACAAACGGTTGGTGAATGTTATATAATGTCACCAAAGCTGACCTCAATGGGACTTTTCTGTAGTTGGTCACAGCGCCCCCTAGATAGTTATCCTTCGATAACTTAAAAAAACATGGTCAGAATAGCATTAAAGTTGGTCACTGTCATCACACCACCAGTGTGGTAAAGATAGAGGATTCCCTAGTAGTGAGACATAAAATATAATGGTGGGCTCAAAGGGGATGCTGAGTCAGGGTGAGGTGAGGCAGAGGTGACCGTTAGCAGTTTCTGGTGTCGGAGTGGTCGATGTTTCTGTTTCGCAGATGTAGCCTGGTGCCCCGGGCTGCCGGCCAGGCCGGAGCGGCGCAGAGCTGCGAGGGCCGAACGACGCTGCTTGCAGCTTTAATTATTATTATTTTTTATTATTCCGTGTCCGCTTTGAACGGCTTTTTGGAGACCTTAACATACCCCAAAACTCACAATATTTTGCACACTTGTCAGGCCTGGTGAAAAATTTGATATTTTAAAGGTCCCAAAAAAATCGCAAAGAAAATGGCTGAACAGCGCCCCCTAGAAAGTGAAAAAAAACCCTCTCCATAAAGCTTAGTTTATCGTACAGTTATGAATTTTGGTACACTTGTAGTACTCAACAGTCCGCACAGAAAAGTCTCTTGCAAGCATGGTCAATATCAAACAGGAAGTCGGCCATTTTGGGTTGAAATGGCGATTTTTTGCCGTTTTTGCCGTTTTTAGGGTCCGTTTCTGATTGGATTGCTCGATCATTTTTCGCACGATCAACTCAAAAATTGTGTAAAATTGCTCAGAAGGGATGGGCGAACAAAATGAGACAAGGATTCTGACTTTTCGTATATGTTGAAGGGGCGGGGCAAGGCCTCGAAGTTTGACTACTCGCCAAAAAAATTTAAATTGCTATAACTTCATAACTGAATGGAGTAGAGTTACCAAACTTTCTGTGGTCATTTGTCATCCACCCACAAATTACGTTGAATAGTCGGATGATGACATCACACAAGCCCCGCCCCCTCAGGACCAAAAAGGTCAAGTTTTACTGTGAAAGGTCCCAAATGGCCCCATTTCACTCAATCACCACAAATTTGTAGCCTGTAACTCAAGACAAGTGGGGGTTGCTTTGTGTCACTTCATGGGAGTTTTCGGCAGAGGGCGGGGCTGTGGCGGCGCGGCGAAGTCAGGCGTACCGCCGTGGCCTTACGTTTGCCTCCCATTTCGTCATTTCTAAAGATATCATCACGAAACTTCTTGTGAGTGATCCTAGTCTGGCCCCCCAAAAGATCTGATGTGAACATCCGGTGGGCGTGGCCTATTTTCTGAAATAGCGCCCCCTAGGACCATTAAAACTGTCAGCCCCAAGCCATGCTTTGACTGAAGATTACGAAATTTGGTACACTAATGTGGTGTCTCAGGACCTACAAAAAAGTCTCTTGGACCCAAGTGCAAAGTCGCACAGGAAGTCGGCCATTTTGGTCCAAGTACGCGATTTACTGGTTTTCGCACACCTTGTTTGGAGAGTGATGCTCCGTCGCCCTTTTCACCAATCTCCTTGAAACGTCTGCTATATACTCTTAAGACAAAGAGGAAAAAATTCAACCGTCGGATTTTTCAAAAGTTTAACGGTGTGGGCGTGGCTAAGCCTCAAACTTTGACCTGTCGCCACGCCACTCATTTTTTCACAGCTCCCTACTGGACTCCTTTTACCCAATCAGCAGGAATCTCTGGCAAACAGCAGTAGACAACTTGAGGTCACTTGGTATCCAGTACTGGCAGGTTTCAAAAAAAGGCGGGGCTTCAGGAGCATGGCGAAAATCGCCATCACGCCATGGAAGTATGTTTGCCTCTCATTTCTTCAGTTATCGTGATATTGCTACGAAACTTCTGGTGCGTGATCCTAGTCTGACCCCCAAGCGACATAGATATCTGAATTTAGTGGGCGTGGCCTATTTTCTTAAATAGCGCCCCCTAGGACCATTTAAACTAATAGCCCCAAGCTATGCTTTGACTGAGGATTACGAAATTTGGTACACTAATGTGGTGTCTCAGGACCTACAAAAAAGTCTCTTGGAGCCAAGCGGAAAGTCGCACAGGAAGTCGGCCATTTTGGTCCAAGTGCGCGATTTAGTGGTTTTCGCACACGTTGTTTGGAGAGTGATGCTCCGTCGCCCTTTTCACCAATCTCCTTCAAACTTCTGCTATATACTCTTAAGACATAGGGGAAAAAATTCAACCGTCGGATTTTTCAAAAGTTGAAAGATGTGGGCGTGGCTAAGCCTCAAACTTTGACCTGTCGCCACGCCACTCTTTTTTTCACAGCTCCCTACTGGACTCCTTTTACCCAAACACCAGGATTCTGTGGCAAACAGCAGTAGACAAGTTGAGGTTACTTTGTCTCCAGTACTGGCAGGTTTTGAAAAAAGGCGGGGCTTTGGGAGCATGGCGAAAATCGCCATCACGCCATGGAAATACGTTTGCCTCTCATTTCTTAAGTTATCGAGATATCACCTCGAAATTTGTTGTGAGTGATCCTAGTCTGACCCCCAATAGAAATGGACAGCTAAAATTTGTGGGCGTGGCCATTTTTCTGAAATAGCGCCCCCTAGGACCATTAAAACTGTCAGCCCCTAGCCATTCTTTGACTGAGGATTACGAAATTTGGTACACTAATGAGGTGTCTCCGGACCTACAAAAAAGTCTCTTGGAGCCAAGTGCAAAGTCGCACAGGAAGTCGGGCATTTTGGTCCAAGTACGCGATTTAGTTGTTTTGGCACACGTTGTTTGGAGAGTGATGCTCCGTTGCCCTTTTCACCAATCGCCTTCAAACTTCTGCTATTTACTCTTAAGACATAGGAGAAAAAATTCAACCGTCGGATTTTTCAAAAGTTGAAAGGTGTGGGCGTGGCTAAGTCTCAAACTTTGACCTTTCGCCATTACTTTACTTGACTTAATAACTCCCATGTGCATGATCAGATCTTTTTCGAACTTTGTCTGTGTGATCATTGACCATATCTTTAAACAATGACAATGTGGACAGCTGACATCACCTAAGCCCCGCCCCCTGAATACAGGAAGTCTATTGTTTTATGCTGAAATGCCCATATTTGTCCCCTCTAATTTAGTCAACATGACACTAAGGTCATGCACGGTCTTCATGATGCTGTAATGACCATTCAGATCTGATAGCTTTCCAGATAGGGAGGGGCTTTGATGCCATGGCGAATTCTGGCGTAACGCCGTAACCTTACAATTCAATTTAATGGTGAGCTCAGAGGGGATGCTGAGTCAGGGTGAGGTGCGGACGAGGAGGCCATTTGCGGTTTCTGGTGTCGGGGTGGTTGACGTTTCTGTTCTGCCAGACGTGCCCTGGTGCCCCGGGCTGCCGGCCAGGCCGGAGCGGCGCGGAGCTGCGAGGGCCGAACGACGCTGCTTGCAGCTTTAATTAGGCCCGAGCAGCGAAAGCGCTGCGAAGGCCTCTTGTTTTTGCTCTGTTTATTATTATTTTTTTTATTTATTATTCCGGTGCCGCTTTGAATGGCTTTTTGGGGACCTTAACATACCCCAAAACTCACAATATTTTGCATACTTGTCAGGCCTGGTGAAAAATTTGATATTTTAAAGGTCCCAAAAAAATCGCAAAGAAATTGGCTGAACAGCGCCCCCTAGAAAATGAAAAAAAACCCTCTCCATAAAGCTTAGTTTATCGTACCGTTATGAAATTTGGTACACTTATAGTACTCAATAGTCCGCACAGAAAAGTCTCTTGCAAGCATGGTCAATATCAAACAGGAAGTCGGCCATTTTGGGTTGAAATGGCGATTTTTTGCCGTTTTGGCCGTTTTTAGGGTCCGTTTCTGATTGGATTGCTCGATCATTTTTTGCACGATCATCTCAAAAATTCTGTAAAATTGCTCAGAAGAGATGGGCGAACAAAATGAGACAATAAAATTGACTTTTCGTAAATACTGAAGGGGCGGGGCCAGGCCTCGAAGTTTGACTACTCGCCAAAAATTTTTAAATTGCTATAACTTCATAACTGAATGGAATAGAGTTACCAAACTTTCTGTGGTCATTCGTCATCACCTCACAAAGTAAATTGAATGGTCGCATGATGACATCACACAAGCCCCGCCCCCTCAGGACCAAAAAGGTTAAGTTTTACTGTGAAAGGTCCCAAATTGCCCCATTTCACTAAATCACCACAAATTTGTAGCTGGTAACTCAAGACAAGTGGGGGTTGCTTGGTGTCACATTATGTGCGTTTTCGGCAGAGGGCGGGGCTGTGGCGGCGCGGCGAAGTCAGGGGTACCGCCGTGGCCTTACGTTTGCCTCCCATTTCGTCATTTCTAAAGATATCATCACGAAACTTCTTGTGAGTGATCCTAGTCTGGCCCCCCAAAAGATCTGATGTGAACATCCGGTGGGCGTGGCCTATTTTCTGAAATAGCGCCCCCTAGGACCATTAAAACTGTCAGCCCCAAGCCATGCTTTGACTGAGGATTACGAAATTTGGTACACTAATGTAGTGTCTCAGGACCTACAAAAAAGTCTCTTGGACCCAAGTGCAAAGTCGCACAGGAAGTCGGCCATTTTGGTCCAAGTACGCGATTTACTGGTTTTCGCACACCTTGTTTGGAGAGTGATGCTCCGTCGCCCTTTTCACCAATCTCCTTGAAACGTCTGCTATATACTCTTAAGACAAAGAGGAAAAAATTCAACCGTCGGATTTTTCAAAAGTTTAACGGTGTGGGCGTGGCTAAGCCTCAAACTTTGACCTGTCGCCACGCCACTCATTTTTTCACAGCTCCCTACTGGACTCCTTTTACCCAATCAGCAGGAATCTCTGGCAAACAGCAGTAGACAACTTGAGGTCACTTGGTATCCAGTACTGGCAGGTTTCAAAAAAAGGCGGGACTTCAGGAGCATGGCGAAAATCGCCATCACGCCATGGAAGTATGTTTGCCTCTCATTTCTTCAGTTATCGTGATATTGCTACGAAACTTCTGGTGCGTGATCCTAGTCTGACCCCCAAGCGACATAGATATCTGAATTTAGTGGGCGTGGCCTATTTTCTTAAATAGCGCCCCCTAGGACCATTTAAACTAATAGCCCCAAGCTATGCTTTGACTGAGGATTACGAAATTTGGTACACTAATGTGGTGTCTCAGGACCTACAAAAAAGTCTCTTGGAGCCAAGCGCAAAGTCGCACAGGAAGTCGGCCATTTTGGTCCAAGTGCGCGATTTAGTGGTTTTCGCACACGTTGTTTGGAGAGTGATGCTCCGTCGCCCTTTTCACCAATCTCCTTCAAACTTCTGCTATATACTCTTAAGACATAGGGGAAAAAATTCAACCGTCGGATTTTTCAAAAGTTGAAAGATGTGGGCGTGGCTAAGCCTCAAACTTTGACCTGTCGCCACGCCACTCTTTTTTTCACAGCTCCCTACTGGACTCCTTTTACCCAAACACCAGGATTCTGTGGCAAACAGCAGTAGACAAGTTGAGGTTACTTTGTCTCCAGTACTGGCAGGTTTTGAAAAAAGGCGGGGCTTTGGGAGCATGGCGAAAATCGCCATCACGCCATGGAAATACGTTTGCCTCTCATTTCTTAAGTTATCGAGATATCACCTCGAAATTTGTTGTGAGTGATCCTAGTCTGACCCCCAATAGAAATGGACAGCTAAAATTTGTGGGCGTGGCCTATTGTCTGAAATAGCGCCCCCTAGGACCATTAAAACTGTCAGCCCCTAGCCATTCTTTGACTGAGGATTACGAAATTTGGTACACTAATGAGGTGTCTCCGGACCTACAAAAAAGTCTCTTGGAGCCAAGTGCAAAGTCTCACAGGAAGTCGGGCATTTTGGTCCAAGTACGCGATTTAGTTGTTTTGGCACACGTTGTTTGGAGAGTGATGCTCCGTTGCCCTTTTCACCAATCGCCTTCAAACTTCTGCTATTTACTCTTAAGACATAGGAGAAAAAATTCAACCGTCGGATTTTTCAAAAGTTGAAAGGTGTGGGCGTGGCTAAGTCTCAAACTTTGACCTTTCGCCATTACTTTACTTGACTTAATAACTCCCATGTGCATGATCAGATCTTTTTCGAACTTTGTCTGTGTGATCATTGACCATATCTTTAAACAATGACAATGTGGACAGCTGACATCACCTAAGCCCCGCCCCCTGAATACAGGAAGTCTATTGTTTTATGCTGAAATGCCCATATTTGTCCCCTCTAATTTAGTCAACATGACACTAAGGTCATGCACGGTCTTCATGATGCTGTAATGACCATTCAGATCTGATAGCTTTCCAGATAGGGAGGGGCTTTGATGCCATGGCGAATTCTGGCATAACGCCGTAACCTTACAATTCAATTTAATGGTGAGCTCAGAGGGGATGCTGAGTCAGGGTGAGGTGCGGACGAGGAGGCCATTTGCGGTTTCTGGTGTCGGGGTGGTTGACGTTTCTGTTCTGCCAGACGTGCCCTGGTGCCCCGGGCTGCCGGCCAGGCCGGAGCGGCGCGGAGCTGCGAGGGCCGAACGACGCTGCTTGCAGCTTTAATTAGGCCCGAGCAGCGAAAGCGCTGCGAAGGCCTCTTGTTTTTGCTCTGATTATTATTATTTTTTGTTATTCCGTGCCCCCTTTGAACAGCTTTTTGGGGACCTTAACATACCCCAAAACTCACAATATTTTGCACACTTGTCAGGCCTGGTGAAAAATTTGATATTTTAAAGGTCCCACAAAAATCGCAAAGAAAATGGCTGAACAGCGCCCCCTACAAAGTGAAAAAAAACCCTCTCCATAAAGCTTAGTTTATCGTACAGTTATGAAATTTGGTACACTTGTAGTACTCAACAGTCCGCACAGAAAAGTCTCTTGCAACCATGGTCAATATCAAACAGGAAGTCGGCCATTTTGGGTTGAAATGGCGATTTTTTGCCGTTTTTGCCGTTTTTAGGGTCCGTCTCTGATTGGATTGCTCGATCATTTTTCGCACGATCGTCTCAAAAATTGTGTAAAATTGCTCAGAAGGGATGGGCGAACAAAATGAGATAAGGATTCTGAGTTTTCGTATATGTTGAAGGGGCGGAGCCAGGCCTCAAAGTTTGACTACTCGCCAAAAAAATTTAAATTGCTATAACTTCATAATTGAATGGAATAGCGTTACCAAACTTTCTGTGGTCATTTGTCATCGACCCACAAAGTAAATTGAATGGTCGGTTGATGACATCACACAAGCCCCGCCCCCTCAGGACCAAAAAGGTCAAGTTTTACTGTGAAAGGTCCCAAATTGCCCCATTTCACTTAATCACCACAAATTTGGAGCTGGTAACTCAAGACAAGTGGGGGTTGCTTGGCGTCACTTTATGGGAGTTTTCGGCAGAGGGCGGGGCTGTGGCGGCGCGGCGAAGTAAGGCGTACCGCCGTGGCCTTACGTTTGCCTCCCATTTCTTTATTTCTAAAGATGTCGTCACGAAACTTCTTGTGAGTGATCCTAGTCTGGCCCCCCAAAAAATCTGACGTGAAAATCCGGTGGGCGTGGCCAATTTTCTGAAATAGCGCCCCCTAGGACCATTAAAACTGTCAGCCCCAAGCCATGCTTTGACTGAGGATTACGAAATTTGGTACACTAATGTGGTGTCTCAGGACCTACAAAAAAGTCTCTTGGAGCCAAGTGCAAAGTCGCACAGGAAGTCGGCCATTTTGGTCCAAGTGCGCGATTTAGTTGTTTTCGCACACGTTGTTTGGAGAGTGATGCTCCGTCGCCCTTTTCACCAATCTCCTTCAAACTTCTGCTATATACTCTTAAGACATAGAGGAAAAAATTCAACCGTCGGATTTTTCAAAAGTTGAAAGGTGTGGGCGTGGCTAAGCCTCAAACTTTGAACTGTCGCCACGCCACTCTTTTTTTCACAGCTCCCTACTGGACTCCTTTTACCCAAACACCAGGATTCTGTGGCAAACAGCAGTAGACAACTTGAGGTTACTTGGTCTCCAGTACTGGCAGGTTTTGAAAAAAGGCGGGGCTTTGGGAGCATGGCGAAAATCACCATCACGCCATGGAAATACGTTTGCCTCTCATTCCTTAAGTTATCGAGATATCACCTCGAAATTTGTTGTGAGTGATCCTAGTCTGACCCCCAATAGAAATGGACAGCTAAAATTTGTGGGCGTGGCCAATTTTCTGAAGTAGCGCCCTCTAGGACCATTAAAACTGCCAGCCCCTAGCCATGCTTTGACTGAGGATTACGAAATTTGGTAAACTAATGTGGAGTCTCAGGACCTACAAAAAAGTCTCTTGGAGCCAAGTCCAAAGTCGCACAGGAAGTCGGCCATTTTGGTACAAGTACGCGATTTAGTTGTTTTGGTACACGTTGTTTGGAGAGTGATGCTCCGTTGCTTTTTTCACCAATCGCTTTCACACTTCTGCTATATACTCTTAAGACGTAGGGGAAAAAATTCAACCGTCGGATTTTTCAAAAGTTGAAAGGTGTGGGCGTGGCTAAGCCTCAAACTTTGACCTGTCGCCACGCCACTCTTTTTTCACAGCTCCCTACTGGACTCCTTTTACCCAATCAGCAGGAATCTCTGGCAAATAGCAGTAGACAACGTGAGGTCACTTGGTCTCCAGTACTGGCAGGTTTCAAAAAAAGGCGGGGCTTTGGGAGCATGGCGAAAATCGCCATCACGCCATGGAAATACGTTTGCCTCTCATTTCTTCAGTTATCGTGATATCACTACGAAACTTCTGGTGAGTGATCCTAGTCTGACCCCAAGAGAAATAGACAGCTGAAGTTTGTGGGCGTGGCCTATTTCCTTAAATAGCGCCCCCTAGGACCTTTTAAACTAATAGCCCCAAGCCATGCTTTGACTGAGGATTACGAAATTTGGTACACTAATGTGTTGTCTCAGGAAAAAAAGTCTCTTGGAGCCAAGTGCAAAATCGTACAGGAAGTCGGCCATTTTGGTCCAAGTACTCAATTTAGTGGTTTTCGCAGACATTGTTTGGAGTATTATGCCCCATCGTCCTTTTCACCAATTGCCTTCAAACTCCTGCTATATCCTCTTAAGACATAGGGGAAAAAATTCAACCGTCGGATTTTTCAAAAGTTGAAAGGTGTGGGCGTGGCTAACCCTCAAACTTTGACCTTTCGCCATTACATTTCTTGGCTTAATAACTCCCATGTGCATGATCTAATCTATATCAAACTTTGTCTGTGTGATCACTGACCACATCTGAAGACAATGCCAATGTGGACAGCTGACATCCCCTAAGTCCCGCCCTCTACTACAGGAAGTCTATTGTTTTATGGTGAAATGCCCATATTTGTCATGATCTGAAAGCTTTCCAGCGGCCCTAGATAAGTTTAACCTACAATAACTTCAAACAACGTGGTCAGAAAAGCATTACAGTTGGTCTGTGTCATCAGATCCACGAGAGTCGTAAAGGTAGAGTATGCCCTAGTTGTGAGACGTGTAATATAATGGTGTCCTCAGAGGGGATGCTGAGTCAGGGTGAGGTGCGGACGAGGTGATCGTTTGCGGTTTCTGGTGTCGGGGTGGTCGACGTTTCTGTTCCGTGGACGTGCCCTATTGCCCCGGGCTGCCGGCCAGGCCGGAGCGGCGCGGAGCTGCGAGGGCCGAACGACGCTGCTTGCAGCTTTAATTATTATTATTTTTTATTATTCCGTGTCCGCTTTGAACGGCTTTTTGGAGACCTTAACATACCCCAAAACTCACAATATTTTGCACACTTGTCAGGCCTGGTGAAAAATTTGATATTTTAAAGGTCCCAAAAAAATCGCAAAGAAAATGGCTGAACAGCGCCCCCTAGAAAGTGAAAAAAAACCCTCTCCATAAAGCTTAGTTTATCGTACAGTTATGAATTTTGGTACACTTGTAGTACTCAACAGTCCGCACAGAAAAGTCTCTTGCAAGCATGGTCAATATCAAACAGGAAGTCGGCCATTTTGGGTTGAAATGGCGATTTTTTGCCGTTTTTGCCGTTTTTAGGGTCCGTTTCTGATTGGATTGCTCGATCATTTTTCGCACGATCAACTCAAAAATTGTGTAAAATTGCTCAGAAGGGATGGGCGAACAAAATGAGACAAGGATTCTGACTTTTCGTATATGTTGAAGGGGCGGGGCAAGGCCTCGAAGTTTGACTACTCGCCAAAAAAATTTAAATTGCTATAACTTCATAACTGAATGGAGTAGAGTTACCAAACTTTCTGTGGTCATTTGTCATCCACCCACAAAGTAAGTTGAATAGTCGGATGATGACATCACACAAGCCCCGCCCCCTCAGGACCAAAAAGGTCAAGTTTTACTGTGAAAGGTCCCAAATGGCCCCATTTCACTCAATCACCACAAATTTGTAGCCTGTAACTCAAGACAAGTGGGGGTTGCTTTGTGTCACTTCATGGGAGTTTTCGGCAGAGGGCGGGGCTGTGGCGGCGCGGCGAAGTCAGGCGTATTGCCGTGGCCTTACGTTTGCCTCCCATTTCGTCACTTCTAAAGATATCGCCACGAAACTTCTTGTGAGTGATCCTAGTCCTCCCCCACAAAATATCTGATGTGAACATCCGGTGGGCGTGGCCTATTTTCTGAAATAGCGCCCCCTAGGACCATTAAAACTGTCAGCCCCAAGCCATGCTTTGACTGAGGATTACGAAATTTGGTACACTAATGCGGTGTCTCAGGACCTACAAAAAAGTCTCTTGGAGCCAAGTGCAAAGTCGCACAGGAAGTCGGCCATTTTGGTCCAAGTACGCGATTTAGTGGTTTTCGCACACGTTGTTTGGAGAGTGATGCTCCGTCGCCCTTTTCACCAATCTCCTTCAAACTTCTGCTTTATACTCTTAAGACATAGGGGAAAAAATTCAACCGTCGGATTTTTCAAAAGTTGAAAGTTGTGGGCGTGGCTAAGCCTCAAACTTTGACCTTTTGCCATGCCACTCTTTTTTTCACAGCTCCCTATTGGACTCCTTTTACCCAATCACCAGGATTCTCTGGCAAATAGCAGCAGACAACTTGAGGTTACTTGGTCTCCAGTACTGGCAGGTTTCGAAAAAAGGCGGGGCTTTGGGAGCATGGCGAAAATCGCCATCACGCCATGGAAATACGTTTGCCTCTCATTTCTTCAGTTATCGAGATATCACCTCGACATTTGTTGTGAGTGATCCTAGTCTGACCTGCAATAGAAATGGAGAGCTAAAATTTGTGGGCGTGGCCTATTTTCGGAAATGGCGCCCCCTAGGACCATTAAAACTGTCAGCCCCTAGCCATGCTTTGACTGAGGATTACGAAATTTGGTACACTAATGTGGTGTCTCCGGACCTACAAAAAAGTCTCTTGGAGCCAAGTGCAAAGTCGCACAGGAAGTCGGCCATTTTGGTCCAAGTACGCGATTTAGTTGTTTTGGCACACGTTGTTTGGAGAGTGATGCTCCGTTGCCCTTTTCACCAATCGGCTTCAAACTTCAGCTATTTACTCTTAAGACATAGGAGAAAAAATTCAACCGTCGGATTTTTCAAAAGTTGAAAGGTGTGGGCGTGGCTAAGTCTCAAACTTTGACCTTTCGCCATTACTTTACTTGACTTAATAACTCCCATGTGCATGATCAGATCTTTTTCGAACTTTGTCTGTGTGATCATTGACCATATCTTTAAACAATGACAATGTGGACAGCTGACATCACCTAAGCCCCGCCCCCTGAATACAGGAAGTCTATTGTTTTATGCTGAAATGCCCATATTTGTCCCCTCTAATTTAGTCAACATGACACTAAGGTCATGCACGGTCTTCATGATGCTGTAATGACCATTCAGATCTGATAGCTTTCCAGATAGGGAGGGGCTTTGATGCCATGGCGAATTCTGGCGTAACGCCGTAACCTTACAATTCAATTTAATGGTGAGCTCAGAGGGGATGCTGAGTCAGGGTGAGGTGCGGACTAGGAGGCCATTTGCGGTTTCTGGTGTCGGGGTGGTTGACGTTTCTGTTCTGCCAGACATGCCCTGGTGCCCCGGGCTGCTGGCCAGGCCGGAGCGGCGCGGAGCTGCGAGGGCCGAACGACGCTGCTTGCAGCTTTAATTAGGCCCGAGCAGCGAAAGCGCTGCGAAGGCCTCTTGTTTTTGCTCTGATTATTCTTTTTTTGTTATTCCGTGCCCCCTTTGAACGGCTTTTTGGGGACCTTATCATACCCCAAAACTCACAATATTTTGCAAACTTGTCAGGCCTGGTGAAAAATTTGATATTTTAAAGGTTCCAAAAAAATCGCAAAGAAAATGGCTGAACAGCGCCCCCTAGAAAGTGAAAAAAAACCCTCTCCATAAAGCTTAGTTTATCGTACAGTTATGAAATTTGGTACACTTGTAGTACTCAACAGTCCGCACAGAAAAGTCTCTTGCAAGCATGGTCAATATCAAACAGGAAGTCGGCCATTTTGGGTTGAAATGGCGATTTTTAGCCGTTTTTGCCGTTTTTAGGGTCCGTTTCTGATTGGATTGCTCGATCATTTTTCGCACGATCGACTCAAAACTTGTGTAAAATTGTTCAGAAGGGATGGGCAAACAAAATGAGACAAGGATTCTGACTTTTCATATATGTTGAAGGGGCGGGGCCAGGCCTCAAAGTTTGACTACTCGCCAAAAAAATATAAATTGTTATAACTTCATAACTGAATGTAACAGAGTTAGAAAAAGTGCTGTGGTCATTCGTCATTGGCCGACAAAGGAAATTGAGTGGTCGGATGATGACATCACACAAGCCCCGCCCCCTCAGGAGCAAAAAGGTCAAGTTTTACTGTGAAAGGTCCCAAATTGCCCCATTTCACTTAATCACCACAAATTTGTAGCTGGTAACTCAAGACAAGTGGGGGTTGCTTGTTGTCACTTTATGGGAGTTTTCGGCAGAGGGCGGGGCTGTGGCGGCGCGGCGAAGTCAGGCGTACCGCCATGGCCTTACGTTTGCCTCCCATTTCGTCATTTCTAAAGATATCGTCACGAAACTTCTTGTGAGTGATCCTAGTCCGGCCCCCCAAAATATCTGATGCGAACATCCGGTGGGCGTGGCCTATTTTCTGAAATAGCGCCCCCTAGGACCATTAAAACAAAACAAAAAAGCCTCTTGGAGCCAAGTCCGAAGTCGCACAGGAAGTCGGCCATTTTGGTCCAAGTAAGCGATTTAGTGGTTTTCGCACACGTAGTTTGGAGAGTGATGCTCCGTCGCCCTTTTCACCAATCGCCTTCAAACTTCTGCTATATACTCTTAAGACATAGGGGAAAAAATTCAACCGTCGGATTTTTCAAAAGTTGAAAGGTGTGGGCGTGGCTAAGCCTCAAATTTTGACCTGTCGCCACGCCACTCTTTTTTTCACAGCTCCCTACTAGACTCATTTTACCCAATCAGCAGGAATCTCTGGCAAATAGCAGTAGACAACTTGAGGTGTCTTGGTCTCCAGTACTGGCAGGTTTCGAAAAAAGGCGGGGCTTTGGGAGCATGGCGAAAATCGCCATCACGCCATGGAAATACGTTTGCCTCTCATTTCTTAAGTTATCGAGATATCACCTCGAAATTTGTTCTGAGTGATCCTAGTCTGACCCCCAATAGAATTGGACAGCTAAAATTTGTGGGCGTGGCCAATTTTCTGAAATAGCGCCCCCTAGGACCATTTAAACTGTCAGCCCCAAGCCATGCTTTGACTGAGGATTACGAAATTTGGTACACTAATGTGGTGTCTCAGGACCTACAAAAAAGTCTCTTGGAGCCAAGGGCAAAAACGCACAGGAAGTCGGCCATTTTGGTCCAAGTGCGCGATTTAGTGGTTTTCGCACACGTTGTTTGGAGAGTGATGCTCCGTCGCCCTTTTCACCAATCTCCTTCAAACTTCTGCTATATACTCTTAAGTCATAGGGGGAAAAATTCAACCGTCGGATTTTTCAAAAGTTGAAAGGTGTGGGCGTGGCTAAGCCTCAAACTTTGAACTGTCGCTACACCACTCTTTTTTTCACAGCTCCCTACGGGACTCCTTTTAACCAATCACCAGGATTCTGTGGGAAACAGCAGGAGACAACTTGAGGTTACTTGGTCTCCAGTACTGGCAGGTTTTGAAAAAAGGCGGGGCTTTGGGAGCATGGCGAAAATAGCCATCACGCCATGGAAATACGTTTGCCTCTCATTTCTTCAGTTATCGTGATATTGCTCCGAAACTTCTGGTGAGTGATCCTAGTCTGACCCCCAAGAGAAATAGACAGCTGAAATTTGTGGGCGTGGCCTATTCTCTTAAATAGCGCCCCCTAGGACCATTTAAACCAATAGCTCCAAGCCATGCTTTGACTGAGGATTACGAAATTTGGTACACTAATGTGGTGTCTCAGGACCTACAAAAAAGTCTCTTGGAGCCAAGTGCAAAGTCGCACAGGAAGTCGGCCATTTTGGTTCAAGTACGTGATTTAGTGGTTTTTGCACATGTTGTTTGGAGAGTGATGCTCCGTCGCCCTTTTCACCAATCACCTTCAAACTTCTGCTATATACTCTTAAGACGTAGGGGAAAAAATTCAACCGTCTGATTTTTCAAAAGTTGAAAGGTGTGGGCGTGGCTCAGCTTCAAACTTTGACCTTTCGCCATGCCACTCTTATTTTCACAGCTCCCTATTGGACTCCTTTTACCCAATCACCAGGAATCTCAGGCAAATAGCAGTAGACCACTTGAGATCACTTGGTATGCAGTACTGGCAGGTTTCGAAAAAAGGCGGGGCTTTGGGAGCATGGCGAAAATCGCCATCACGCCATGGCAATACGTTTGCCTCTCATTTCTTCAGTTATCGTGATATTGCTACTAAACTTCTGGTGAGTGATCCTATTCTGACCCCCAAGAGAAATTCACAGCTGAAATTTGTGGGCGTGGCCTATTTTCTCAAATAGCGCCCACTAGAGCCATTAAAACTGTCAGCCCCAAGCCAAGCTTTGACTGAGGATTACGAAATTTGGTACACTAATGTGGTGTCTCAGGACCTACAAAAAAGTCTCTTGGAGCCAAGCGCAAAGTCGCACAGGAAGTCGGCCATTTTGGTCCAAATACTCGATTTAGTGGTTTTCTCACACATTGTATGGACAGTGATGCTCCATCGTCCTTTTCACCAATCTCCTTCAAATTTCTGCTATATACTCTTAAGACATAGAGGAAAAAATTCAACCGTCGGATTTTTCAAAAGTTGAAAGGTGTGGGCGTGGCTAAGCCTCAAACTTTAACCTTTCGCCATTACATTACATGACTTAATAACTCCCAAGTGCATGATCAGATCTATTTCAAACTTTGTCTGTGTGATCACTGACCACATCTCAAGACAACGACAATGTGGACAGCTGACATCACCTAAGCCACGCCCCCTGACAACAGGAAGTATATTGTTTTATGGTGAAATACCCATATTTGTCCCATCTAATTTAGTGAACATGACACTAAGGTCATACACTGTCTTCATGATGTTGTAATGACCATTCAGATCTGATAGCTTTCCAGAAAGGGAGGGGATTTGATGCCATGGTGAATGCTGGCATGACGCCATGACCGTATATTTGACTGTAACTTCCACAAACGGCCTCCGATTTGCCCGAGACTGAACATGGCAATGAACAATCATGCCCTTTAGCCAATGAGGCACAAACAGTTGGTGAATGTTATATAATGTCACCAAAGCTGACCTCAATGGGACTTTTCTGTAGTTGGTCACAGCGCCCCCTAGATAACGTTATCCTTCAATAACTTTAAAAAACATGGTCAGAATAGCATTAAAGTTGGTCACTGTCATCAAATCACCAGTGTGGTTAAGATAGAGGATTCCCTAGTGGTGAGACATAAAATATAATGGTGGGCTCAAAGGGGATGCTGAGTCAGGGTGAGGTGCGGACGAGGTGGCCGTTAGCAGTTTCGGGTGTCGGGGTGGTCAATGTTTCTGTTTCGCAGACGTAGCCTGGTGCCCCGGGCTGCCGGCCAGGCCGGAGCGGCGCGGAGCTGCGAGGGCCGAACGACGCTGCTTGCAGCTTTAATTATTATTATTCTTTTTTCTTCCGCGTCTTTGAATGGCCTTTAGGGGGTCTTAGCATATCCAAAAAGTCACCAAATTCTGGCCCAATATAGAAAGTGCGTGAAATTTACGTATTTCACTGGCGAAGTGAAAGTTCGTCAAAAAGTGACTGAACAGCGCCCCCTAGAAAGTGAAAAATACCCCTCTCCATAAAGCTTAGTTTATCGTACAGTTATGAAATTTGGTATACTTGTAGTACTCAACAGTCCACACAGAAAAGTCTCTTGCAACCATGGTCAATATCAAACAGGAAGTCGGCCATTTTGGAGTAAAGTGGCCATTTTGACCCCGTTTTGGCCATTTCTAGGGTCTATATTTGGTTGAACAGTTTGGTCATTTTTCGCACCATCGTCTCAAAAATTGTGCGAGATCGAACAGAAGCGATGGACGATTCAAATGAGACAATAAAATTGACTTTTCGTAAATACTGAAGGGGCGGGGCCAGGCCTCAAAGTTCGAGCACTCGCCAAAAAAATTCAAATTGCTATAATTTCATAAATGAAAGAATTACAGTTAAAGAAATGTTCTGTGGACAATTGTCATCGCCCTCCGAAGACAAATGAATGGTCGATTGATGATGTCACATAAGCCCCGCCCCCTCAGGACTTAAAAGGTCAAGTTTTACTGGGAAATTTTCCAAAATTCGCCCTTTCCAATAATCACCCCAAATTTGTAGCGGGTAACTGAAGACAAGTTGGGGTTGCTTGGCTTCACTTTATGGGAGTTTTCTGCAGAAGGCGGGGCTGTGGCGGCGCGGCGAATTCAGGCGTACCGCTTAGGCCTTACGTTTGCCTCCCATTTCGTCATTTCTAGAGATATCGCCACGAAGCTTCTTGTGAGTGATCCTAGTCTGGCCCCCCAAAAGATCTGATGTGAAATTCCGGTGGGCGTGGTCTATTTTCTGAAATAGCGCCCCCTAGGACCATTAAAACTGACAGCCCCAAGCCATGCTTTGACTGAGGATTACGAAATTTGGTACACTAATGTGGTGTCTCAGGACCTACAAAAAAGTCTCTTGGAGCCAAGTGCATTGTCGCACAGGAAGTCGGCCATTTTGGTCCAAGTGCGCAATTTAGTGGTTTTCGCACACGTTGTTTGGAGAGTGATGCTCCGTCGCCCTTTTCACCAATTGCCTTCACACTTCGGCTACATACTCTTAAGACATAGATGAAAAAATTCAACCGTCGGATTTTAAATAAGTATAAAGGTGTGGGCGTGGCTAAGCCTCAAACTTTGACCTGTCGCCACGCCACTCTTTTTTTTCACAGCTCCCTATTGGACTCCTTTTAACCAATCACCACCAAACAGTGGCGAATAGCAGCAGACAAGTTGAGGTCACTTGGTCTATAGTACTGGCAGGTTTCGAATAAAGGCGGGGCTTTGGGAGAATGGCGAAATTCGCCATCACGACATGGAAATACGTTTGTCTCTCATTTCTTCAGTCATTGTGACATCGCCATACAAGTTCTGATGAGTGATCCTACTCTGACCCCTAATAGAATTGGACAGCTGAAGTTTGTGGGCGTGGCCTATTTTCTGAAACAGCGCCCCCTAGGACCATTAAAACAGTCAGCCCCAAGCCATGCTTTGACTGAGGATCACAAAATTTGGCACACTAATGTAGTGTACCAGGACCTACAAAAAAGTCTCTTGGAGCCAAGCACAATGTCGCACAGGAGGTCGGCCATTTTGGTCCAAGTACTCAATTTAGTGGTTTTCGCACACGTTATTAGGAGAATGATATCTCCTCGCCCTTTCCACCGATCACCTTCAAACCTCTGCTATATACTCTTAAGACATAGTGGAAAAAATTCAACCGTCGGATTTTAAATAAGTATAAAGGTGTGGGCGTGGCTAAGCCTCAAACTTTGACCAGTCGCCATTACCTTATTTGACTTAACAACTCCCATGTGCATGATCAGATCAATTTCATACTTTGTCTGTGTGATCACTGACCACATCTGAAGACAGTGACAATGTGGACAGCTGACATCACCTAAGCCCCGCCCCCTGACTACAGGAAGTCAACTGTTTTATGGTGAAATGCCCATATTTGTTCCCTCTAATTTAGTCAAGATGACACTAAGGTCATGCACTGTCTTCATGATGTTGTAATGACCATTCAGATCTGATAGCTTTTCAGAAAGGCAGGGGCTTTGATGCCATGGCGATTTCTGACGTGACGCTGTGACCTTACGTTTGACTGTAACTTCCACAAACAGCCTCCGACTTGCCCGAGACTGAACATCGCATCACCAGTGTGGTAAAGATAGAGTATCTCCTAGTGGTGAGACGTGTAATGGTGGGCTCAGAGGGGATGCTGAGTCAGGGTAAGGTGTGGACGAGGAGGCCGTTCACGGTTTCTGGTGTCGGGGTGGTTGACTTTCTGTTCCGCCAGACGTTCCCTGGTGCCCCCGGCTGCCGGCCAGGATGGAGAAGCGCGGAGCTGGGTTTGGAGAGTGTCGGGGATGGAGCGGAGGGGGTGCGGAAGGAGGGCGAGCAGCTTCGCTGCGAGGGCCGAACGACGCTGCTTGCAGCTTTAATTAGGCCCGAGCAGCGAAAGCGCTGCGAAGGCCTCTTGTTTTTAGGCCCGAGCAGCGAAAGCGCTGCGAAGGCCTCTTGTTTTTGCTCTGTTTATTCTTTCTTTTTATTTATTATTCTTAGCCCGCTTTGAATGGCTTTTTGGGGACCTTACCATACCCCAAAACTCACAATATTTTGCAGACATGTCAGGCCTGGTGAAAAATTTGATATTTTAAAGGTCCCAAAAAAATCGCAAAGAAAATGGCTGAACAGCGCCCCCTAGAAAGTGAAAAAAACCCCTCTCCATAAAGCTTAGTTTATCGTACAGTTATGAAATTTGGTACACTTGTAGTACTCAACAGTCCGCACAGAAAAGTCTCTTGCAAGCATGGTCAATATCAAACAGGAAGTCGGCCATTTTGGGTTGAAATGGCGATTTTTAGCCGTTTTTGCCGTTTTTAGGGTCTGTTTCTGATTGGATTGCTCGATCATTTTTCGCACGATCAACTCAAAAATTGTGTAAAATTGCTCAGAAGGGATGGGCAAACAAAATGAGACAAGGATTCTGACTTTTCGTATATATTGAAGGGGCGGGGCCAGGCCTCGAAGTTTGACTACTCGCCAAAAAAATTTAAATTGCTATAACTTCATAACTGAATGGAATAGAGTTACCAAACTTTCTATGGTCGTTTGTCATCCACCCACAAAGTAAATTGAATAGTCGGATGATGACATCACACAAGCCCCGCCCCCTCAGGAGCAAAAAGGTCAAGTTTTACTGTGAAAGGTCCCAAATTGCCCCATTTCACTTAATCACCACAAATTTGTAGCTGGTAACTCAAGACAAGTGGGGGTTGCTTGGTATCACTTTATGGGAGTTTTCGGCATAGGGCGGGGATGTGGCGGCGCGAAGAAGACAGGCGTACCGCCGTGGCCTTACGTTTGCCTCCCATTTCGTCATTTCTAAAGATGTCGTCATGAAACTTTTTGTGAGTAATCCTAGTCTGGCCCCTCAAACAATCTGATGTCAACATCCGGTGGGCGTGGCCTATTTTCTGAAATAGCGCCCCCTAGGACCATTAAAACTGTCAGCCCCAAGCCATGCTTTGAGTGAGGATTACGAAATTTGGTACACTAATGTGGTGTCTCAGGACCTACAAAAAAGCCTCTTGGAGCCAAGTGCAAAGTCGCACAGGAAGTCGGCCATTTTGGTCCAAGTACGCGATTTAGTGGTTTTCGCACACGTTGTTTGGAGAGTGATGCTCCGTCGCCCTTTTCACCAATCTCCTTCAAACTTCTGCTATATATTCTTAAGACATAGGGGAAAAAATTCAACCGTCGGATTTTTCAAAAGTTGAAAGGTGTGGGCGTGGCTAAGCCTCAAACTTTGACCTGCCGCCACGCCACTCTTTTTTTCACAGCTCCCTACTGGACTCCTTTTACCTAATCACCAGGATTCTGTGGGAAACAGCAGTAGACAACTTGAGGTTACTTGGTCTCCAGTACTGGCAGGTTTTGAAAAAAGGCGGGGCTTTGGGAGCATGGCGAAAATCGCCATCACGCCATGGAAATACGTTTGCCTCTCATTTCTTCAGTTATCGTGATATCGCTCCGACACTTCTGGTGAGTGATCCTAGTCTGACCCCCAAGAGAAATAGACAGCTGAAGTTTGTGGGCGTGGCCTATTCTCTTAAATAGCGCCCCCAAGGACCATTTAAACTAATAGCCCCAAGCCAAGCTTTGACTGAGGATTACGAAATTTGGTACACTAATGTGGTGTCTCAGTACCTACAAAAAAGTCTCTTGGAGCCAAGCATAAAATTGCACAGGAAGTCGGCCATTTTGGTCCAAGTACGCGATTTAGTGGTTTTCGCACACGTTGTTTGGAGAGTGATGCTCCTTCGCCCTTTTCACCAATCGCCTTCAAACTTCTGCTATATACTCTTAAGGCATAGGGGTAAAAAGTCAACCGTCGGATTTTTCAAAAGTTGAAAGGTGTGGGCGTGGCTAAGCCTCAAACTTTGACCTTTCGCCATTACTTGACTTAATAACTCCCATGTGCATGATCAGATCTTTTTCGAACTTTGTCTGTTTGATCATTGACCATATCTGTAAACAATGACAATGTGGACAGCTGACATCATCTAAGCCCCGCCCCCTGACTAAAGGAAGTTATTATTTTATGCTGAAATGCCCATATTTGTCCCCTCTAATTTAGTCAACATGACACCTAGGTCATGCACTGTCTTCATGATGCTGTAATGGCCATTCAAATCTGATAGCTTTCCAGAAAGGGAGGGGCTTTGATGCCATGGCGAATTCTGGCGTAACGCCGTAACCTTACAATTCAATTTAATGGTGAGCTCAGAGGGGATGCTTAGTCAGGGTGAGGTGCGGACTAGGAGGCAATTTGCTGTTTCCGGTGACGGGATGATTGACGTTTCTGTTCTGCCAGACATGCCCTGGTGCCCCGGGCTGCCGGCCAGGCCGGAGCGGCGCGGAGCTGCGAGGGCCGAACGACGCTGCTTGCAGCTTTAATTGCTCTGTTTATTCTTTCTTTTTATTTATTATTCTTAGCCCGCTTTGAATGGCTTTTTGGGGACCTTACCATACCCCAAAACTCACAATATTTTGCAGACAAGTCAGGCCTGGTGAAAAATTTGATATTTTAAAGGTCCCAAAAAAATCGCAAAGAAAATGGCTGAACAGCGCCCCCTAGAAAGTGAAAAAAAACCCTCTCCATAAAGCTTAGTTTATCGTACAGTTATGAAATTTGGTACACTTGTAGTACTCAACAGTCCGCACAGAAAAGTCTCTTGCAAGCATGGTCAATATCAAACAGGAAGTCGGCCATTTTGGGTTGAAATGGCGATTTTTAGCCGTTTTTGCCGTTTTTAGGGTCTGTTTCTGATTGGATTGCTCGATCATTTTTCGCACGATCAACTCAAAAATTGTGTAAAATTGCTCAGAAGGGATGGGCAAACAAAATGAGACAAGGATTCTGACTTTTCGTATATATTGAAGGGGCGGGGCCAGGCCTCGAAGTTTGACTACTCGCCAAAAAAATTTAAATTGCTATAACTTCATAACTGAATGGAATAGAGTTACCAAACTTTCTATGGTCGTTTGTCATCCACCCACAAAGTAAATTGAATAGTCGGATGATGACATCACACAAGCCCCGCCCCCTCAGGAGCAAAAAGGTCAAGTTTTACTGTGAAAGGTCCCAAATTGCCCCATTTCACTTAATCACCACAAATTTGTAGCTGGTAACTCAAGACAAGTTGGGGTTGCTTGGTATCACTTTATGGGAGTTTTCGGCAGAAGGCGGGGCTGTGGCGGCGCGGCGAAGTCAGGCGTACCGCCGTGGCCTTACGTTTGCCTCCCATTTCGTCATTTCTAAAGATGTCGTCATGAAACTTTTTGTGAGTAATCCTAGTCTGGCCCCTCAAACAATCTGATGTCAACATCCGGTGGGCGTGGCCTATTTTCTGAAATAGCGCCCCCTAGGACCATTAAAACTGTCAGCCCCAAGCCATGCTTTGAGTGAGGATTACGAAATTTGGTACACTAATGTGGTGTCTCAGGACCTACAAAAAAGCCTCTTGGAGCCAAGTGCAAAGTCGCACAGGAAGTCGGCCATTTTGGTCCAAGTACGCGATTTAGTGGTTTTCGCACACGTTGTTTGGAGAGTGATGCTCCGTCGCCCTTTTCACCAATCTCCTTCAAACTTCTGCTATATATTCTTAAGACATAGGGGAAAAAATTCAACCGTCGGATTTTTCAAAAGTTGAAAGGTGTGGGCGTGGCTAAGCCTCAAACTTTGACCTGCCGCCACACCACTCTTTTTTTCACAGCTCCCTACTGGACTCCTTTTACCTAATCACCAGGATTCTGTGGGAAACAGCAGTAGACAACTTGAGGTTACTTGGTCTCCAGTACTGGCAGGTTTTGAAAAAAGGCGGGGCTTTGGGAGCATGGCGAAAATCGCCATCACGCCATGGAAATACGTTTGCCTCTCATTTCTTCAGTTATCGTGATATCGCTCCGACACTTCTGGTGAGTGATCCTAGTCTGACCCCCAAGAGAAATAGACAGCTGAAGTTTGTGGGCGTGGCCTATTCTCTTAAATAGCGCCCCCAAGGACCATTTAAACTAATAGCCCCAAGCCAAGCTTTGACTGAGGATTACGAAATTTGGTACACTAATGTGGTGTCTCAGTACCTACAAAAAAGTCTCTTGGAGCCAAGTGCAAAGTCGCACAGGAAGTCGGCCATTTTGGTCCACGTACGCGATTTAGTGGTTTTCGCACACGTTGTTTGGAGAGTGATGCTTCGTCGCCCTTTTCACCAATCTCCTTCAAACTTCTGCTATATACTCTTAAGACATAGGGGAAAAAATTCAACCGTCGGATTTTTCAAAAGTTGAAAGGTGTGGGCGTGCCTAAGCCTCAAACGTTGACCTGTCGCCACGCCACTCTTTTTTTCACAGCTCCCTACTGGACTCCTTTTACCCAATCACCAGGATTCTGTGGGAAACAGCAGTAGACAGCTTGAGGTTACTTAGTCTCCAGTACTGGCAGGTTTTGAAAAAAGGCGGGGCTTTGGGAGCATGGCGAAAATCGCCATCACGCCATGGAAATACGTTTGCCTCTCATTTCTTCAGTTATCGTGATATCGCTACGAAACTTCTGGTGAGTGATCCTAGTCTGACCCCCAAGAGAAATAGACAGCTGAAGTTTGTGGGCGTGGCCTATTCTCTTAAATAGCGCCCCCTAGGACCATTTAAACTAATAGCCCCAAGCCATGCTTTGACTGAGGATTACGAAATTTGGTACACTAATGTGGTGTCTCAGGACCTACAAAAAAGCCTCTTGGAGCCAAGCGCAAAGTCGCACAGGAAGTCGGCCATTTTGGTCCAAGTACGCGATTTAGTGGTTTTCGCACACGTTGTTTGGAGAGTGATGCTCCGTCGCCCTTTTCACCAATCACTTTCAAACTTCTGCTGTATACTCTTAAGACGTAGGGTAAAAAATTCAACCGTCGGATTTTTCAAAAGTTGAAAGGTGTGGGCGTGGCTAAGCCTCAAACTTTGACCTTTCGCCATTACTTTACTTGACTTAATAACTCCCATGAGCATGATCAGATCTTTTTCAAACTTTGTCTGTGTGATAATTGACCATATCTGTAAAAAATGACAATGTGGACAGCTGACATCACCTAAGCCCCGCCCCCTGACTACAGGAATTCTATTTTTTTATGCTGAAATGCCCATATTTGTCCCCTCTAATTTAGTCAACAAGACACCAAGGTCATGCACTGTCTTCATGATGCTGTATTGACCATTCAGATCTGATAGCTTTCCAGAAAGGGAGGGGCTTTGATGCCTTGGTGAATTCTGGCGTAACGCCGTAACCTTACAAATCATTTTAATGGTGAGCTCAGAGGGGATGCTGAGTCAGGGTGAGGTGCGGACTAGGAGGCCATTCGCGGATTCTAGTGTCGGGGTGGTTGACGTTTCTGTTCTGCCAGACGTGCCTTGGTGCCCCGGGCTGCCGGTCAGGCCGGAGCGGCGCGGAGCTGCGAGGGCCGAACGACGCTGCTTGCAGCTTTAATTCTTTCTTTCTTTCTTTCTTTATTATTCCGGTGCCGCTTTGAACGGCTTTTTGGGGACCTCATCATACCCCAAAACTCACAATATTTTGCACACTTGTCAAGCCTGGTGAAAAATTCGATATTTTAAAGGTTTCAAAAAAATCGCAAAGAAAATGGCTGAACAGCGCCCCCTATAAAGTGAAAAATACCCCTCTCCATAAAGCTTAGTTTATCGTACAGTTATGAAATTTGGTACACTTGTAGTACTCAACAGTCTGCACAGAAAAGTCTCTTGCAAGCATGGTCAATATCAAACAGGAAGTCGGCCATTTTGGGTTGAAATGGCGATTTTTAGCCGTTTTTGCCGTTTTTAGGGTCCGTTTCTGAATGTTTTGCTCGATCATTATTCGCATGATTGTCTCAAAAATTGTGTAAAATTGCTCAGAAGGGATGGGCGAACAAAATGAGACAAGGATTCTGACTTTTCGTATATGTTGAAGGGGCGGGGCCAGGCCTCGAAGTTTGACTACTCGCCAAAATTTTTTAAATTACTATAACTTCATAACTGAATGGAATAGAGATACCAAAGTTTCTGTGGTCTTTCGACATCCACCCACAAAGTAATTTGAATGGTTGGATGAAGATATCACACAAGCCCCGCCCCCTCAGGACCACAAAGGTCAAGTTTTACTGTGAAAGGTCCCAAATTGTCCCATTTCACTTAATCACCACCAATTTGTAGCTTTTAACTCAAGACAAGTGGGGGTTGCTTGGCGTCACTTTATGGGAGTTTTCGGCAGAGGGCGGGGCTGTGGCGGTGCGGCGAAGTCAGGCGTACCGCCGTGGCCTTACGTTTGCCTCCCATTTCGTCATTTCTAAAGATATTGGCACGAAACTTCTTGTGAGTGATCCTAGTCCAGCCCCCCAAAAGATCTGATGTGCACATCCAGTGGGCGTGGCCTATTTTCTGAAATAGCGCCCCCTAGGACCATTAAAACTGTCAGCCCCAAGCCATGCTTTGACTGAGGATTATGAAATTTGGTACACTAATGTGGTGTCTGGGGACCTACAAAAAAGTCTCTTGGACCCAAGTTCAAAGTAGTACAGGAAGTCGGCCATTTTGGTCCAAGTACGCGATTTAGTGGTTTTCGCACACGTTGTTTGGAGAGTGATGCTCCGTCGCCCTTTTCACCAATCGCCTTCAAACTTCCGCCATATGCTCTTAAGACATAGAGGAAAAAATTCAACCGTCGGATTTTAAATAAGTATAAAGGTGTGGGCGTGGCTAAGCCTCAAACTTTGACCTTTCGCCAGGCCACTCTTTTTTTCACAGCTCCCTATTGGACTCCTTTTACCCAATCACCAGGAATCTCTGGTAAATAGCAGCAGACAAGTTGAGGTCACATGGTCTCCAGTACTGGAAGGTTTTGAAAAAAGGCGGGGCTTTGGGAGCATGGCGAAATTCGCCATCAAGCGATGGAAATACGTTTGCCTCTCATTTCTTCATTTATCGTGATATCACCTCGAAATTTGTTGTGAGTGATCCTAGTCTGACCCCCAATAGACATGGTCAGCTTAAGTTTGTGGGCGTGGCCTATTTTCTGAATTAGCGCCCCCTAGGACCATTAAAACTGTCAGCCCCAAGCCATGCTTTGACTGAGGATTACGAAATTTGGTACACCAATGTGATGTCTCAGGACCTACAAAAAAGTCTCTTGGAGCCAAGTGCAAAGTCGCACAGGAAGTCGGCCATTTTGGTCCAAGTACTCGATTTAGTGGTTTTCGCACACGTTGTTTGGAGAATGATGTCTCATCGTCCTTTCCACCGATCACCTTCAAACTCCTGCTATACACTCTTAAGATATAGTGGAAAAAATTCAACCGTCGGATTTTAAATAAGTATAAAGGTGTGGGCGTGGCTAAGCCTCAAACATTGACCTTTCGCCATTACATTACTTGACTTAATAACTCCCATGTGCACGATCAGATCTATATCAAACTTTGTCTGTGTGATCACTGACCACATCTCAAGGCAACGTCATTGTGGACAGCTGACATCACCTAAGCCCCGCCCCCTGACAACAGGAAGTCTATTGTTTTATGGTGAAATGCCCATATTTGTCCCCTCTAATTTAGTCAACATGACACTAAGGTCATGCACTGTCTTCATGATGTTGTAATGACCATTCAGATCTGATAGCTTTCCAGATAGGGAGGGGCTTTGATGCCATGGCGAATTCTGGCATGACGCCGTGACCTTACAATTCAATTTAATGGTGAGCTCAGAGGGGATGCTGAGTCAGGGTGAGGTGCGGACTAGGAGGCCATTTGCGGTTTCTGGTGTCGGGGTGGTTGATGTTTCTGTTCTGCCAGACGTGCCCTGGTGCCCCGGGCTGCCGGCCAGGCCGGAGCGGCGCGGAGCTGCGAGGGCCGAACGATGCTGCTTGCAGCTTTAATTAGGCCCGAGCAGTGAAGCTGCGAAGGCCTATTGTATCTGCTCCGTTTCTTCTTCTTCTTATTAGGCCCGAGCAGCGAAAGCGCTGCGAAGGCCTCTTGTTTTTGCTCCGTTTATTATTATTTTTTTTATTTATTATTCCGGTGCCGCTTTGAATGGCTTTTTGGGGATCTTAACATACCCCAAAACTCACAATATTTTGCACACTTGTCAGGCCTGGTGAAAAATTAGATATTTTAAAGGTCCCAAAAAAATCGCAAAGAAAATGGCTGAACAGCGCCCCCTAGAAAATGAAAAAAAACCCTCTCCATAAAGCTTAGTTTATCGTACCGTTATGAAATTTGGTACACTTATAGTACTCAATAGTCCGCACAGAAAAGTCTCTTGCAAGCATGGTCAATATCAAACAGGAAGTCGGCCATTTTGGGTTGAAATGGCGATTTTTTGCAGTTTTGGCCGTTTTTAGGGTCCGTTTCTGATTGGATTGCTCGATCATTTTTTGCACGATCATCTCAAAAATTGTGTAAAATTGCTCAGAAGAGATGGGCGAACAAAATGAGACAATAAAATTGACTTTTCGTAAATACTGAAGGGGCGGGGCCAGGCCTCGAAGTTTGACTACTCGCCAAAATTTTTTAAATTGCTATAACTTCATAACTGAATGGAATAGAGTTACCAAACTTTCTGTGGTCATTCGTCATCACCTCACAAAGTAAATTGAATGGTCGCATGATGACATCACACAAGCCCCGCCCCCTCAGGACCAAAAAGGTTAAGTTTTACTGTGAAAGGTCCCAAATTGCCCCATTTCACTAAATCACCACAAATTTGTAGCTGGTAACTCAAGACAAGTGGGGGTTGATTGGCGTCACATTATGTGAGTTTTCGGCAGAGGGCGGGGCTGTGGCGGCGCGGCGAAGTCAGGCGTACCGCCGTGGCCTTACGTTTGCCTCCCATTTCGTCATTTCTAAAGATATCATCACGAAACTTCTTGTGAGTGATCCTAGTCTGGCCCCCCAAAAGATCTGATGTGAACATCCGGTGGGCGTGGCCTATTTTCTGAAATAGCGCCCCCTAGGACCATTAAAACTGTCAGCCCCAAGCCATGCTTTGACTGAGGATTACGAAATTTGGTACACTAATGTGGTGTCTCAGGACCTACACAAAAGTCTCTTGGACCCAAGTGCAAAGTCGCACAGGAAGTCGGCCATTTTGGTCCAAGTACGCGATTTACTGGTTTTCGCACACCTTGTTTGGAGAGTGATGCTCCGTCGCCCTTTTCACCAATCTCCTTGAAACGTCTGCTATATACTCTTAAGACAAAGAGGAAAAAATTCAACCGTCGGATTTTTCAAAAGTTTAACGGTGTGGGCGTGGCTAAGCCTCAAACTTTGACCTGTCGCCACGCCACTCATTTTTTCACAGCTCCCTACTGGACTCCTTTTACCCAATCAGCAGGAATCTCTGGCAAACAGCAGTAGACAACTTGAGGTCACTTGGTATCCAGTACTGGCAGGTTTCAAAAAAAGGCGGGGCTTCAGGAGCATGGCGAAAATCGCCATCACGCCATGGAAGTATGTTTGCCTCTCATTTCTTCAGTTATCGTGATATCGCTACGAAACTTCTGGTGCGTGATCCTAGTCTGACCCCCAAGCGACATAGACATCTGAAATTTGTGGGCGTGGCCTATTTTCTTAAATAGCGCCCCCTAGGACCATTTAAACTAATAGCCCCAAGCTACGCTTTGACTGAGGATTACGAAATTTGGTACACTAATGTGGTGTCTCAGGACCTACAAAAAAGTCTCTTGGAGCCAAGCGCAAAGTCGCACAGGAAGTCGGCCATTTTGGTCCAAGTACGCAATTTAGTGGTTTTCGCACACGTTGTTTGGAGAGTGATGCTCCGTTGCTCTTTTCACCAATCACTTTCACACTTCTGCTATATACTCTTAAGACGAAGGGGAAAAAATTCAACCGTCGGATTTTTCAAAAGTTGAAAGGTGTGGGCGTGGCTAAGCCTCAAACTTTGACCTTTCGCCACGCCACTCTTTTTTTCACATCTCCCTATTGGACTCCTTTTACCCAATCAATAGGAATCTCTGGCAAATAGCAGTAGACAAGTTGAGGTCACTTGGTATCCAGTACAGTTAGGTTTCGAAAAAAGGCGGGGCTTTGGGAGCATGGCGAAAATCGCCATCACGCCAAGGAAATACATTTGCCTCTCATTTCTTCAGTTTTCGTGATATCGCTACGAAACTTCTGGTGAGTGATCCTAGTCTGAGCCCCAAGAGAAATAGACAGCTGAAAATTGTGGGCGTGGCCTATTTTCTTAAATAGCGCCCCCTAGAGCCATTAAAACTGTCAGCCTCAAGCCATGCTTTGACTGAGGATTACGAAATTTGGTACACTAATGTGGTGTCTCAGGACCTACAAAAAAGTCTCTTGGAGCCAAGAACAAAGTCGCACAGGAAGTCGGCCATTTTGGTCCAAGTACTCGAATTAGTGGTTTTCGCACACGTTGTTTGGAGAGTGATGCTCCGTCGCCCTTTTCACCAATCGCCTTCAAACTTCTGCCATGTACTCTTAAGACGTAGGGGAAAAAATTCAACCGTCGGATTTTTCAAAAGTTGAAAGGTGTGGGCGTGGCTAAGCCTCAAACTTTGACCTTTCGCCACGCCACTCTTTTTTTCCACAGCTTCCTATTGGACTCCTTTTACCCAATCACCCATAATCTCTGGCAAATAGCAGTAGACAACTTGAGGTCACTTGGTATCCAGTACTGGCAGGTTTCGAGTAAAGGCGGGGCTTTGGCAGCATGGTGAAAATCGCCATCACGCCATGGAAATACGTTTGCCTCTCATTTCTTCAGTTATTGTGATAGCGCTACGAAACTTCTTGTAAGTGATCCTAGCCTGAGCCCCAAGAGATATCCATAGCTGAAGTTTGTGGGCGTGGCCTATTGTCTTAAATAGCGCCTCTAGGACCATTTAAACTATCAGCCCCAAGCCATGCTTTGACTGAGGATTACGAAATTTGGTACACTAATGTGGTGTCTCAGGACCTACAAAAAAGTCTCTTGGAGCCAAGCACAACATTGCACAGGAAGTCAGCCATTTTGGTCCAAGTACGCGATTTAGTGGTTTTCGCACACGTTGTTTGGAGAGTGATGCTCCGTCGCCCTTTTCACCAATCGCCTTCAAACTTCTGCTATATACTCTTAAGACATAGGGGAAAAAATTCAACCGTCGGATTTTTCAAAACTTGAAAGATGTGGGCGTGGCTAAGCCTCAAACTTTGACCTTTCACCATTACTTTACTTGACTTAATAACTCCCATGTGCATGATCAGATCTTTTTCGAACTTTGTCTGTGTGATCATTGACCATATCTGTAAACAATGACAATGTGGACAGCTGACATCACCTAAGCCCCGCCCCCTGACTACAGGAAGCCTATTGTTTTATGGTGAACTGCCCATATTTGTCCCCTCTAATTTAGTCAACATGAAACAAAGGTCATGCACTGTCTTCATGATGCTGTATTGACCATTCAGATCTGATAGCTTTCCAGAAAGAGAGGGGCTTTGATGCCATGGCGAATTCTGGCGTAACGCCGTAATCTTAATATTCAATTTAATGGTGAGCTCAGAGGGGATGCTGAGTCAGGGTGAGGTGCGGACTAGGAGGCCATTCGCGGTTTCTGGTGTCGGGGTGGTTGACGTTTCTGTTCTGTCAGACGTGCACTGGTGCCCCGGGCTGCCGTCCAGACCGGAGCGGCGCGGAGCTGCGAGGGCCGAACGACGCTGCTTGCAGCTTTAATTAGGCCCGAGCAGCGAAGCGCTGCGAAGGCCTATTGTATCTGCTCCGTTTCTTTTTTTTCTTTCTTTCTTCTTTTTTTTTCTTTTTTTTTCTTCCGCGTCTTTGGACGGCCTTTAGGGGGTCTTAGCATATCCAAAAACTCACCAAATTCTGGCCCAATATAGAAAGTGCGTGAAATTTACGTATTTCACTGGCAATGTGAAAGTTGGTATAAAAGTGTTTCAACAGCGCCCCCTGGAAAATTAAAAATACCCCTCCGCATTGACCTTTTTTCATAGTAGAGTGATAAAATTTGGTACACCTGTAGAATTCAACAATACGCACAGAAAAGCCTCTTGCACCCATGGTCAATATCAAACAGGAAGTCGGCCATTTTGGACTAAAGTGGCCATTTTTACCCCATTTTGGCCATTTCTAGGCTCTATATTTGGTTAAACAGTTTGGTCATTTTTCGCACGATTGTCTCAAAAATAATGTGCGATCGAACAGAAGCGATGGACGAATAGAATGAGAAAATAAAACTGACTTTTCGTAAATACTGAAGAGGCGGGGCCAGGCCTCAAAGTTCGAGCACTCGCCAAAAAAATTCAAATTGCTATAATTTCATAAATGAAAGAATTACAGTTAAAGTAATTTTCTATGGACAATCGTCATCGCCCCCCGAAGACAAATGAATGGTTGATTGATGATGTCACATAAGCCCCGCCCCCTCACGCCTTAAAAGGTCAAGTTTTACTGGGAAATTGTCCAAAATTCGCCCTTTCAACTAATCACCCCATATTTCTAGCAGGAAACTGAAGACAAGTTGGGGTTGCTTGGCGTCACTTTATGGGAGTTTTCTCCAGAAGGCGGGGCTGTGGCGGCGCGGCGAAGTCAGGCGTACCGACGTGGCCTTACGTTTGCCTACCATTTCGTCATTTCTAGAGATATCGCCACAAAACCTCTTGTGAGTGATCCTAGTCCAGCCTCCAAAAAAATTTGATGTGAACATCCGGTGGGCGTGGCCTATTTTCTGAAATAGCGCCCCCTAGGACCATTAAAACTGTCAGCCCCAAGCCATGCTTTGACTGAGGATTTCGAAATTTGGTACACTAATGTGGTGTCTCAGGACCTACAAAAAAGTCTCTTGGAGCCAAGTGCAAAGTTGCACAGGAAGTCAGCCATTTTGGTCCAAGTACTCGATTTACTGGTTTTCGCACACGTTGTTTGGAGAGTGATGCTCCATCGCCCTTTTCACCAATCGCCTTCAAGCTTCTGCTATATACTCTTAAGACATAAAGGAAAATTTTCAACCGTCGGATTTTAAATAAGTATAAAGGTGTGGGCGTGGCTAAGCCTCAAACTTTGACCTGTCGCCACGCCACTCTTTTTTTCACAGCTCCCTATTGGATTCCTTTTACCCAATCAACAGCAATCTCTGGCAAATAGCAGCTGACAAGTTGAGGTCACTTGGTCTGCAGTACTGGCAGGTTTCGAAAAAAGGCAGGGCTTTGGGAGCATGGCGAAATTTGCCATCACGCCATGGCAATACGTTTGCCTCTCATTTCTTCAATTATCGTAACATCGCCACAAAATGTCTGGTGAGTGATCTGAGTCTGACCCCCAATAGAACTGGACAGCTGAAGTTTGTGGGCGTGGCCTATTTTCTGAAATAGCGCCCCCTAGGACCATTAAAACTGTCAGCCCCAAGCCAAGCTTTGACTGAGGATCACGAAATTTGGTACACTAATGTAGTGTCTCAGGACCTACAAAAAAGTCTCTTGGAGCCAAGTGCAAAGTCGCACAGGAGGTCGGCCATTTTGGTCCAAGTACTTGATTTAGTGGTTTTCGCACATGTTGTTTGGACCTTGATGCCCCGTCGCCCTTTTCACCGATCACCTTCAAACATCTGCTATGTGCTCTTAAGACAAAGGGGAAAAAATTCAACCGTCGGATTTTAAATAAGTATCAAGGTGTGGGCGTGGCTAAGCCTCAAACTTTGACCTTTCGCCATTACATTACTTGACTTAACTCCCATGTGCATGATCAGATCGTATATCAAACGTTGTCTGTGTGATCACTGACCACATCTGAAGACAATGATAATGTGGACAGCTGACATCACCTATGCCCCGCCCCCTGACTATTGGAAGTCTAGTTTTATGGTGAAATGCCCATATTTGTCCCCTCTAATTTAGTCAACATGACACTAAGGTCATGCACTGTCTTCATGATGTTGTAATGACCATTCAGATCTGATAGCTTTCCAGATAGGGAGGGACTTTGATGCCATGGCGAATTCTGGCGTGACGCCATGACCTTACGTTTGACTGTAACTTCCACAAACAGCCTCCGATGTGCCCGAGACATCATGTGACTGCACCAAACACATTGATGTGGTTGTTGGTTTTAATCCCTGTAGCTCCGCCCCTTTCAGCTCACTGGTTCTAGAAAGAACACACAGTGTCTGATTAATGTCAAAATAACAGAAAACCATCTTTGTCAACCAAAGCTGACCTCAATGGGATTTTTCTGTGGTTGGTCACAACGCCCTCTAGATAAATTTAATCTACAATAACTTAAAAAAACGTGGTCATTAGGCCCGAGCAGTGAAGCTGCGAAGGCCTATTGTATCTGCTCCGTTTATTATTTTTTCTTTTTCTTCCGCGTCTTTGGGTGGCCTTTAGGGGGCCTTAGCATATCCAAAAACTCACCAAATTCTGGCCCAATATAGAAAGTGCGTGAAATTTACGTATTTCACTGGCAACGTGAAAGTCGGTTAAAACATGTTTCAACAGCGCCCCCTGGAAAATTAAAAATACCCCTCCGCTTTGACCTTTTTTCATAGTAGAGCGATGAAATTTGGTACACTTGTAGATCTCAACAATACGCACAGAAAAGCCTCTTGCACCCATGGTCAATATCATACAGGAAGTCGGCCATTTTGGACTAAAGTGGCCATTTTGACCCCGTTTTGACCATTTCTAGGGTCTATATTTGGTTCAACAGTTTGGTCATTTTTCGCACGATCGTCTAAAAAATAGTGTGCGATCGAACAGAAGCGATGGACGAATCAAATGAGACAATAAAATTGACTTTTCGTAAATACTGAAGGGGCGGGACCAGGCCTCAAATTTCGAGCACTCGCCAAAAAAATTCAAATTGCTATAATTTCATAAATGAAAGAATTACAGTTAAAGAAATGTTCTATGGACAATCGTCATCACCCTCCGAAGACAAATGAATGGTCGATTGATGATGTCACATAAGCCCCGCCCCCTCAGGACTTAAAAGGTCAAGTTTTACTGGGAAATTTTCCAAAATTCGCCCTTTCAAATAATCACCCCAAATTTGTAGCAGGTAACTGAAGACAAGTTGGGGTAGCTTGGCGTCACTCTATGGGAGTTTTCTGCAGAAGGCGGGGCTGTGGCGGCGCGGCGAAGTCAGGCGTACCGCTTAGGCCTTACGTTTGCCTCCCATTTCGTCATTTCTAAAGATATCGCCACAAAACTTCTTGGGAGTGATCCTAGTCCTGCCCCCCAAAAAATGTGATGTAAAAATCCGGTGGGCGTGGCCTATATTCTGAAATAGCGCCCTCTAGGACCATTAAAACTGTCAGCCCCAAGCCATGCTTTGACTGAGGTTTACGAAATTTTGTACACTAATGTGGTGTCTCAGGACCTACAAAAAAGTCTCTTGGAGCCAAGCACCAAGTCGCACAGGAAGTCGGCCATTTTGGTCCAAGTACTCGATTTAGTGGTTTTCGCACACATTGTTTGGAGAGTGTTGCACCATCGCCCTTTTCACCAATCACCTTCATACTTCTGCTATAGACTCTTAAGACAAAGGGGAAAAAATTCAACCTACGGATTTTAAATAAGTATAAAGGTGTGGGCGTGGCTAAGCCTCAAACTTTGACCTGTCGCCACGCCACTCTTTTTTTCACAGCTCCCTATTGGACTCCTTTTAACCAATCACCAGCAATCACTGGCAAATAGCAGCAGACAAGTTGAGGTCACTTGGTTTATAGTACTGGCAGGTTTCGAATAAAGAGGGGGCTTTGGGAGCATGGCGAAATTCACCATCAGGCCATGGAAATACGTTTGTCTCTCATTTCTTCAGTCATTGTGACATCACCACACAATTTCTGATGAGTGATCTTACTCTGACCCCTAATAGAATTGGACAGCTGAAGTTTGTGGGCGTGGCCTATTTTCTGAAATAGCGCCCCCTAGGACCATTAAAACTATCAGCCCCAAGCCATGCTTTGACTGAGGATCACGAAATTTGGCACACTAATGTAGTGTCTCAGGACCTACAAAAAAGTCTCTTGGAGCCAAGTCCAATGTCGCACAGGAGGTCGGCCATTTTGGTCCAAGTACTCGATTTAGTGGTTTTCGCACACGTTATTAGGAGAATGATGTCTCGTCGTCCTTTCCACCGATCACCTTCAAACTCCTGCTATATACTCTTAAGACATAGAGGAAATAATTCAACCGTCGGATTTTAAATAAGTTTAAAGGTGTGGGCGTGGCTAAGCCTCAAACTTTGACCAGTCGCCATTACGTTACTTGACTTAATAACTCCCATGTGCATGATCAGATCAATTTCAAACTTTGTCTGTGTGATCACTGACCACATCTGAAGACAGTGACAATGTGGACAGCTGACATCACCTAAGCCCCGCCCCCTGACTACAGGAAGTCTACTGTTTTATGGTGAAATGCCCATATTTGTCCCCTCTAATTTAGTCAACATGACACTAAGGTCATGCACTGTCTTCATGATGTTGTAATGACCATTCAGATCTGATAGCTTTTCAGAAAGGGAGGGGCTTTGATGCCATGGCGATTTCTGGCGTGACGCTGTGACCTTATGTTTGACTGTAACTTCCACAAACAGCCTCCGATTTGCCCGAGACTGAACATCACATCACCAGTGTGGTAAAGATAGAGTATCTCCTAGTGGTGAGACGTGTAATGCTGGGCTCAGAGGGGATGCTGACTCAGGGTGAGGTGTGGACGAGGAGGCCGTTCACGGTTTCTGGTGTCGGGGTGGTTGACTTTCTGTTCCGCCAGACGTGCCCTGGTGCCCCCGGCTGCCGGCCAGGACGGAGAAACGCAGAGCTGGGTTTGGAGAGCATCTGGGATGGAGCGGAGGGGGCGCGGACGGAGGACGAGCAGCTTCGCTGCGAGGGCCGAACGACGCTGCTTGCAGCTTTAATTACGCTTTCTTTCTTTCTTTCTTTTTTCTTCCGCGTCTTTGACTGGCCTTTAGGGGGTCTTAGCATATCCAAAAAGTCACCAAATTCTGGCCCAATATAGAAAGTGCGTGAAATTTACGTATTTCACTGGCGATGTGAAAGTTCATAAAAAAATGGCTGAACAGCGCCCCCTAGAAAGTGAAAAATACCCCTCTCCATAAAGCTTAGTTTATCGTACAGTTATGGAATTTGGTACACTTGTAGAACTCAACAATACACACAGAAAAGCCTCTTGCACCCATGGTCAATATCAAACAGGAAGTCGGCCATTTTGGACTAAAGTGGCCATTTTTACCCCGTTTTGGCCATTTCTAGGGTCTATATTTGGTTGAACAGTTTGGTCATTTTTCGCACCATCGTCTCAAAAATAGTGCGAGATCGAACAGAAGCGATGGACGATTCAAATGAGACAATAAAATTGACTTTTCGTAAATACTGAAGGGGCGGGGCCAGGCCTCAAAGTTCGAGCACTCGCCAAAAAAATTCAAATTGCTATAATTTCATAAATGAAAGAATTACAGTTAAAGTAACTTTCTATGGACAATCGTCATCGCCCCCCGAAGACAAATGAATGGTCGATTGATGATGTCACATAAGCCCCGCCCCCTCAGGACTTAAAAGGTCAAGTTTTACTGGGAAATTTTCTAAAATTCGCATTTTCAAGTAATCATCCCAAACTTGTAGCAGATAACTGAAGACAAGTTGGGGTTGCTTCACGGCACTTTATGGGAGTTTTCTGCAGAAGGCGGGGCTGTGGCGGCGCGGCGAAGTCAGGCGTACCGACGTGGCCTTACGTTTGCCTTCCATTTCGTCATTTCTAGAGATATCGCCACGACACTTCTTGGGAGTGATCCTAGTCCGGCCCCCAAAAGAATCTGATGTGAAGATCCGGTGGGCGTGGCCTATTTTCTGAAATAGCGCCCCCTAGGACCATTAAAACTGTCAGCCCCAAGCCATGCTTTGACTGAGGAGTACGAAATTTGGTACACTAATGTGGTGTCTCAGGACCTACAAAAAAGTCTCTTGGAGCCAAGTGCAAAGTCGCACAGGAAGTCGGCCATTTTGGTCCAAGTACTCGATTTAGTGGTTTTTCGACACATTGTTTGGAGAGTGTTGCACCATCGCCCTTTTCATCAATCGCCTTCAAACTTCTGCTATAGACTCTTAAGACAAAGGGGAAAAAATTCAACCTACGGATTTTAAATAAGTATAAAGGTGTGGGCGTGGCTAAGCCTCAAACTTTGACCTGTCGCCACGCCACTCTTTTTTTCACAGCTCCCTATTGGACTCCTTTTAACCAATCACCAGCAATCACTGGCAAATAGCAGCAGACAAGTTGAGGTCACTTGTTCTATAGTACTGGCAGGTTTCGAATAAAGGCGGGGCTTTGGGAGCATGGCGAAATTCGCCATCACGCCATGGAAATACGTTTGTCTCTCATTTCTTCAATCATTGTGACATTGCCACACAATTTCTGATGAGTGATCCTACTCTGACCCCTAATAGATTTGGACAGCTGAAGTTTGTGGGCGTGGCCTATTTTCTGAAATAGCGCCCCCTAGGACCATTAAAACTGTCAGCCCCAAGCCATGCTTTGACTGAGGAGTACAAAATTTGGTACTCTAATGTGGTGTCTCAGGACCTACAAAAAAGTCTCTTTGAGCCAAGTGCAAAGGGGCACAGGAAGTCGGCCATTTTGGTCCAAGTACTCGATTTAGTGGTTTTCGCACTCGTTGTTTGGAGAGTGTTACACCATTGCCCTTTTCACCAATCACCTTCAAACTTCTGCTATGGACCCATAAGACAAAGGGGAAAAAATTCAACCTACGGATTTTAAATAAGTATAAAGGTGTGGGCGTGGCTAAGCCTCAAACTTTGACCTGTCGCCACGCCACTCTTTTTTTCACAGCTCCCTATTGGACTCCTTTTAACCAATCACCAGCAATCACTGGCAAATAGCAGCAGACAAGTTGAGGTCACTTGGTCTATAGTACTGGCAGGTTTCGAATAAAGGCGGGGCCTTGGGAGCATGGCGAAATTCGCCATCACGCCATGGAAATACGTTTGTCTCTCATTTCTTCAATCATTGTGACATCGCCACACAATTTCTGATGAGTGATCCTACTCTGACCCCTAATAGAATTGGACAGCTGAAGTTTGTGGGCGTGGCCTATTTTCTGAAATAGTGCCCCCTAGGACCATTAAAACTGTCAGCCCCAAGCCATGGTTTGACTGAGGATCACGAAATTTGACACACTAATGTAGTGTCTCAGGACCTACAAAAAAGTCTGTTGGAGCCAAGTGCATAGTCGCACAGGAAGTCGGCCATTTTGGTCCAAGTACTCGATTTAGTGGTTTTCGCACACGTTGTTTGGAGAATGATGTCTCATCGTCCTTTCCACCGATCACCTTCAAACTCCTGCTATACACTCTTAAGACATAGAAGAAAAAATTCAACCATCGGATTTTAAATAAGTATTAAGGTGTGGGCGTGGCTAAGCCTCAAACTTTGACTTGTCGCCACGCCACTCTTTTTTTCACAGCTCCCTATTGGACTCCTTTTAACCAATCACCAGCAATCACTGGCAAATAGCAGCAGACAAGTTGAGGTCACTTGGTCTGTAGTACTGGCAGGTTTCGAATAAAGGCGGGGCTTTGGGAGCATGGCGAAATTCGCCATCACGCCATGGAAATACGTTTGTGTCTCATTTCTTCAACCATTGTGACATCGCCACACAATTTCTGATGAGTGATCTTACTCTGACCCCTAATAGAATTGGAAAGCTGAAGTTTGTGGGCGTGGCCTATTTTCTGAAATAGCGCCCCCTAGGACCATTAAAACTATCAGCCCCAAGCCAGGGTTTGAGTGAGGATCATGAAATTTGGCACACTAATGTAGTGTCTCAGGACCTACAAAAAAGTCTCTTGGAGCCAAGCGCAATGTCGCACAGGAGGTTGGCCATTTTGGTCCAAGTACTTGATTTAGTGGTTTTCGCACACGTAATTAGGAGAATGATGTCTCGTCATCCTTTCCACCGATCACCTTTAAACTCCTGCTATATACTCTTAAGACATAGAGGGAAAAATTCAACCGTCGGATTTTAAATAAGTATAAAGGTGTGGGTGTGGCTAAGCCTCAAACTTTGACCAGTCGCCATTACGTTACTTGACTTAATAACTCCCATGTGCATGATCAGATCAATTTCAAACTTTGTCTGTGTGATCACTGACCACATCTGAAGACAGTGACAATGTGGACAGCTGACATCACCTAAGCCCCGCCCCCTGACTACAGGAAGTCTACTGTTTTATGGTGAAATGCCCATATTTGTCCCCTCTAATTTAGTCAACATGACACTAAGGTAATGCACTGTCTTCATGATGTTGTAATGACCATTCAGATCTGATAGCTTTTCAGAAAGGGGGGGCTTTGATGCCATGGCGATTTCTGGCGTGACGCTGTGACCTTACGTTTGACTGTAACTTCCACAAACAGCCTGCGATTTGCCCGAGACTGAACATCACATCACCAGTTTGGTAAAGATAGAGTATCTCCTAGTGGTGAGACGTGTAATGGTGGTCTCAGAGGGGATGCTGAGTCAGGGTGAGGTGTGGACGAGGAGGCCGTTCACGGTTTCTGGTGTCGGGGTGGTTGACTTTCTGTTCTGCCAGACGTGCCCTGGTGCCCCCGGCTGCTGGCCAGGATGGAGAAGCGCGGAGCTGGGTTTGGAGGGCGTCTGGGATGGAGCGGAGGGGGTGCGGACGGAGGACGAGCAGCTTCGCTGCGAGGGCCGAACGACGCTGCTTGCAGCTTTAATTAGGCCCGAGCAGCGAAAGCGCTGCGAAGGCCTCTTGTTTTTGCTCTGTTTATTCTTTTTTATTTATTATTCTTAGCCCGCTTTGAACGGCTTTTTGGGGACCTTAACATACCCCAAAACTCACAATATTTTGCACACATGTCAGGCCTGGTGAAAAATTTGATATTTTAAAGGTCCCAAAAAAATCGCAAAGAAAATGGCTGAACAGCGCCCCCTAGAAAGTGAAAAAAACCCTCTCCATAAAGCTTAGTTTATCGTACAGTTATGAAATTTGGTACACTTGTAGTACTCAACAGTCCGCACAGAAAAGTCTCTTGCAAGCATGGTCAATATCAAACAGGAAGTCGGCCATTTTGGGTTGAAATGGCGATTTTTTGCCGTTTTGGCCGTTTTTAGGGTCCGTTTCTGATTGGATTGCTCGATCATTTTTCGCACGATCGTCTCAAAAATTGTGTAAAATTGCTCAGAAGAGATGGAGGAACAAATTGAGACAATAAAATTGACTTTTCGTAATTACTGAAGGGGCGGGGCCAGGCCTCGAAGTTTGACTACTCGCCAAAAACTTTTAAATTGCTATAACTTAATAACTGAAAGGAATAGAATTACCAAACTTTCTGTGGTCATTCGTCATCCAGCCACAAAGTAAATTGAATGGTCGGATGATGACATCACACAAGCCCCGCCCCCTCAGGACCAAAAAGGTCAAGTTTTACTGTGAAAGGTCCCAAATTGCCCCATTTCACTTAATCACCACAAACTTGTAGCTGGTAACTCAAGACAAGTGGAGGTTGCTTGGCGTCACTTTATGGGAGTTTTCGGCAGAAGGCGGGGCTGTGGCGGCGCGGCGAAGTCAGGCGTACCGCCATGGCCTTACGTTTGCCTTCCATTTCGTCATTTCTAAAGATATCGTCATGAAACTTGTTGTGAGTGATCCTAGTCCGGCCCCTCAAAAGATCTGATGTGAACATCCGGTGGGCGTGGCCTATTTTCTGAAATAGCGCCCCCTAGGACCATTAAAACTGTCAGCCCCAAGCCATGCTTTGACTGAGGAGTACGAAATTTGGTACACTAATGTGGTGTCTCAGGACCTACAAAAAAGTCTCTTGGAGCCAAGTGCAAAGTTGCACAGGAAGTCGGCCATTTTGGTCCAAGTACGCAATTTAGTGGTTTTCGCACACGTTGTTTGGAGAGTGATGCTCCGTCGCCATTTTCACCAATCTCCTTCAAACTTCTGCCATCTGCTCTTAAGACATAGAGGAAAAAATTCAACCGTCGGATTTTTCAAAAGTTGAAAGGTGTGGGCGTGGCTAAGCCTCAAACTTTGACCTGTCGCCGCACCACTCTTTTTTTCACAGCTCCCTACTGGACTCCTTTTACCCAATCAGCAGGAGTCTCTGGCAAATAGCAGTAGACAACTTGAGGTCACTTGGTATCCAGTACTGGAAGGTTTCAAAAAAAGGCAGGGCTTTGGGAGCATGGCGAAAATCGCCATCACGCCATGGAAATACGTTTGCCTCTCATTTCTTCATTTATCGTGATATCGTTACGAAACTTCTGGTGAGTGATCCTAGTCTGACCACAAAGAGACATAGACAGCTGAAATATGTGGGCGTGGCCTAATTTCTGAAATAGCGCCCCCTAGGACCATTTAAACTAATAGCCCCAAGCCATGCTTTGACTGAGGATTACGAAATTTGGTGCACTAATGTGGTGTCCCAGGACCTACAAAAAAGTCTCTTGGAGCCAATCACAAAATTGCACAGGAAGTCGGCCATTTTGGTCCAAGTACGCGATTTAGTGGTTTTCGCACACGTTGTTTGGACAGTGATGCTCCGTCGCCCTTTTCACCAATCGCCTTCAAACTTCTGCTATATACTCTTAAGGCATAGGGGAAAAAATTCAACCGTCGGATTTTTCAAAAGTTGAAAGGTGTGGGCGTGGCTAAGCCTCAAACTTTGACCTGTCGCCGCACCACTCTTTTTTTCACAGCTCCCTACTGGACTCCTTTTACCCAATCAGCAGGAGTCTCTGGCAAATAGCAGTAGACAACTTGAGGTCACTTGGTATCCAGTACTGGAAGGTTTCAAAAAAAGGCGGGGCTTTGGGAGCATGGCGAAAATCGCCAGCACGCCATGGAAATACGTTTGCCTCTCATTTCTTCATTTATCGTGATATTGTTACGAAACTTCTGGTGAGTGATCCTAGTCTGACCCCAAAGAGACATAGACAGCTGAAATATGTGGGCGTGGCCTAATTTCTGAAATAGCGCCCCCTAGGACCATTTAAACTATTAGCCCCAAGCCATGCTTTCACTGAGGATTACGAAATTTGGTACACTAATGTGGTGTCCAAGGACCTACAAAAAAGTCTCTTGGAGCCAAGCACAAAATTGCACAGGAAGTCGGCCATTTTGGTCCAAGTACGCGATTTAGTGGTTTTCGCACACGTTGTTTGAAGAGTGATGCTCCTTCGCCCTTTTCACCAATCGCCTTCAAACTTCTGCTATATACTCTTAAGGCATAGGGGAAAAAAGTCAACCGTCGGATTTTTGTAAAGTTGAAAGGTGTGGGCGTGGCTAAGCCTCAAACTTTGACCTTTCGCCATTACTTGACTTAATAACTCCCATGTGCATGATCAGATCTTTTTCGAACTTTGTCTGTGTGATCATTGACCATATCTGTAAACAATGACAATGTGGACAGCTGACATCATCTAAGCCCCGCCCCCTGACTAAAGGAAGTTATTATTTTATGCTGAAATGCCCATATTTGTCCCCTCTAATTTAGTCAACATGACACCTAGGTCATGCACTGTCTTCATGATGCTGTAATGGCCATTCAAATATGATAGCTTTCCAGAAAGGGAGGGGCTTTGATGACATGGCGAATTCTGGCGTAACGCCGTAACCTTACAATTCAATTTAATGGTGAGCTCAGAGGGGATGCTTAGTCAGGGTGAGGTGCGGACTAGGAGGCCATTTGCTGTTTCCGGTGACGGGATGATTGACGTTTCTGTTCTGCCACACATGCCCTGGTGCCCCGGGCTGCCGGCCAGGCCGGAGCGGCGCGGAGCTGCGAGGGCCGAACGACGCTGCTTGCAGCTTTAATTATTAGGCCCGAGCAGCGAAAGCGCTGCGAAGGCCTCTTGTTTTTGCTCTGTTTATTATTTTTTATTATTCCGTGTCCGCTTTGAACGGCTTTTTGGGGACCTTAACATACCCCAAAACTCACAATATTTTGCACACTTGTCAGGCCTGGTGAAAAATTTGATATTTTAAAGGTCCCAAAAAAATCGCAAAGAAAATGGCTGAACAGCGCCCCCTAGAAAGTGAAAAAAACCCCTCTCCATAAAGCTTAGTTTATCGTACAGTTATGAAATTTGGTACACTTGTAGTACTCAACAGTCCGCACAGAAAAGTCTCTTGCAAGCATGGTCAATATCAAACAGGAAGTCGGCCATTTTGGGTTGAAATGGCGATTTTTTGCCATTTTTGCCGTTTTCAGGGTCCGTTTCTGATTGGATTGCTCGATCATTTTTCGCACGATCGTCTCAAAAATTGTGTAAAATTGCTCAGAAGGGATGGGTGAAAAAAATGAGACAAGGATTCTGACTTTTCGTATATGTTGAAGGGGCGGGGCCAGGCCTCGAAGTTTGACTGCTCGCCAAAAAAATTTAAATTGCTATATCTTCATATCTGTATGGAATAGAGTTACCAAACTTTCTGTGGTCATTTGTCATCCACCCACAAAGTAAATTGAATGGTCGGATGATGACGTCACACAAGCCCCGCCCCCTCAGGACCAAAAAGGTCAAGTTTTACTGTGAAAGGTCCCAAATGGCCCCATTTCACTCAATCACCACAAATTTGTAGCTGGTAACTCAAGACAAGTGGGGGTTGCTTTGCGTCACTTTATGGGAGTTTTCGGCAGAGGGCGGGGCTGTGGCGGCGCAACGAATTCAGGCGTACCGCCGTGGCCTTACGTTTGCCTCCCATTTCGTCATTTCTAAAGATATCGTCACGAAGCTTCTTGTGAGTGATCCTAGTCCGGCCCCCCAAAAGATCTGATTGGAAGATCCGGTGGGCGTGGCCTATTTTCTGAAATAGCGCCCCCTAGGACCATTAAAACTGTCAGCCCCAAGCCATGCTTTGACTGAGGATTACGAAATTTGGTACACTAATGTGGTGTCTCAGGACCTACAAAAAAGTCTCTTGGAGCCAAGTGCAAAGTCGCACAGGAAGTCGGCCATTTTGGTCCAAGTGCGCGATTTAGTGGTTTTCACACACGTTGTTTGGAGAGTGATGCTCCGTCGCCCTTTTCACCAATCGCTTTCAAACTTCTGCTATATACTCTTAAGACATAGAGGAAAAAATTCAACCGTCGGATTTTAAATAAGTTTAAAGGTGTGGGCGTGGCTAAGCCTCAAACTTTGACCTTTCGCCACACCACTCTTTTTTTCACAGCTCCCTATTGGACTCCTTTTACCCAATCACCAGGAATCTCTGGTAAAAGGCAGCAGACAAGTTGAGGTCACTTGGTCTTCAGTACTGGAAGGTTTTGAAAAAAGGCGGGGCTTTGGGAGCATGGTGAAATTCGCCATCACGCCATGGAAATACGTTTGCCTCTCATTTCTTCATTTATCGTGATATCACCTCGAAATTTGTTGTGAGTGATCCTAGTCTGACCCCCAATAGAAATGGTCAGCTTAAGTTTGTGGGCGTGGCCTATTTTTTGAATTAGCGCCCCCTAGGACCATTAAAACTGTCAGCCCCAAGCCATGCTTTGACTGAGGATTACGAAATTTGGTACACTAATGTGGTGTCTCAGGACCTACAAAAAAGTCTCTTGGAGCCAAGTGCAAAGTCGCTCAGGAAGTCGGCCATTTTGGTCCAAGTACTCGATTTAGTGGTTTTCGCACACGTTGTTTGGAGAGTGATGCTCCATCGCCCTTTTCACCAATCACCTTCAAATTTCTGCTATATACTCTTAAGACATAGAGGAAAAAATTCAACCGTCGGATTTTAAATAAGTATAAAGATGTGGGCGTGGCTAAGCCTCAAAGTTTGACCTTTCGCCATTACATTACTTGACTTAATAACTCCCATGTGCACAATCAGATCTATTTCAAATTTTGTCTGTGTGATCACTGACCACATCTCAAGGCAACATTATTGTGGACAGCTGACATCACCTAAGCCCCGCCCCCTGACAACAGGAAGTCTATTGTTTTATGGTGAAATGCCCATATTTGTCACCTGTAACTTAGTGAACATGACACTAAGGTCATACACTGTCTTCATAATGTTGTAATTACCATTAAGACTTGAAAGATTTCCAGAAAGGGAGGGGCTTTGATGCAATGGCGAATGCTGCCATGACGCCATGACCTTACGTTTGACTGTAACTTCCACAAACAGCCTCCAATTTGCCCGAGACTGAACATGGCAATGAACAATCATGCCCTTTAGCCAGTGAGGCACAAACGGTTGGTGAATGTTATATAATGTCACCAAAGCTGACCTCAATGGGACTTTTCTGTAGTTGGTCACAGCGCCGCCTAGTTAACTTTAACCTTCGGTAACTTTAAAAAACATGGTCAAAATAGCATTAAAGTTGGTCACTGTCATCACACCACCAGTGTGGCAAAGATGGGGTATGCCCTAGTGGTGAGACGTGTAATATAATGGTGGGCTCAGAGGGGATGCTGAGTCAGGGTGAGGTGCAGACGAGGTGACCGTTAGCGGTTTCATGTGTCGGGGTGGTCGACGTTTCTGTTCCGGGGATGTGCCCTGGTGCCCCTGGCTGCCGGCCGGGCCGGAGCGGCGCGGAGCTGCGAGGGCCGAACGACGCTGCTTGCAGCTTTAATTAGGCCCGAGCAGTGAAGCTGCGAAGGCCTATTGTATCTGCTCCGTTTATTATTACGCTTTCTTTCTTTCTTTTTTCTTCCGCGTCTTTGACTGGCCTTTAGGGGGTCTTAGCATATCCAAAAAGTCACCAAATTCTGGCCCAATATTGAAAGTGCGTGAAATTTACGTATTTCACTGGCAATGTGAAAGTTCATAAAAGAATGGCTGAACAGCGCCCCCTAGAAAGTGAAAAATACCCCTCTCCATAAAGCTTAGTTTATCGTACAGTTATGAAATTTGGTACACTTGTAGAACTCAACAATACGCACAGAAAAGCCTCTTGCATCCATGGTCAATATCAAACAGGAAGTCGGCCATTTTGGACTAAAGTGGCCATTTTGACCCTGTTTCGGCCATTTCTTGGGTCTATATTTGGTTGAACAGTTTGGTCATTTTTCGCACGATCGTCTCAAAAATAGTGTGCGATCGAACAGAAGCGACGGACGATTAAAATGAGACAATAAAATTGACTTTTCGTAAATACTGAAGGGGCGGGACCAGGCCTCAAAGTTCGAGCACTCGCCAAAAAAATTCAAATTGCTATAATTTCATAAATGAAAGAATTACAGTTAAAGTAACTTTCTATGGACAATCATCATCGCCCCCCGAAGACAAATGAATGGTCAATTGATGATGTCACATAAGCCCCGCCCCTTCAGGACTTAAAAGGTCAAGTTTTACTGGGAAATTTTCCAAAATTTGCCCTTTCAAATAATCATCCCAAATTTGTATCAGGTAACTGAAGACAAGTTGGGGTTGCTTGGCGTCACTTTATGGGAGTTTTCTGCAGAAGGCGGGGCTGTGGCGGCGCGGCGAACTCAGGCGTACCACTTAGGCCTTACGTTTGCCTCCCATTTCGTCATTTCTAGAGATATCGCCACGAAACTTCTTGTGAGTGATGCTAGTCCGGCCCCCCAAAAAATCTGATGTGACATTCCGGTGGGCGTGGTCTATTTGTTGAAATAGCGCCCCCTAGGACCATTAAAACTGACAGCCCCAAGCCATGCTTTGACTGAGGATTACGAAATGTGGTACACTAATGTGGTGTCTCAGGACCTACAAAAAAGTCTCTTGGAGCCAAGTGCAAAGTCGCACAGGAAGTCGGCCATTTTGGTCCAAGTGCGTGATTTAGTGGTTTTCGCACACGTTGTTTGGAGAGTGATGCTCCGTCGCCCTTTTCACCAATCGCCTTCACACTTCTGCTATATACTCTTAAGACATAGATGAAAAAATTCAACCGTCGGATTTTAAATAAGTATAAAGGTGTGGGCGTGGCTAAGCCTCAAACTCTGACTTGTCGCCACGCCACTCTTTTTTTCACAGTTCCCTATTGGACTCCTTTTATCCAATCACCACCAAACAGTGGCAAATAGCAGCAGACAAGTTGAGGTCACTAGGTCTATAGTACTGGCAGGTTTCGAATAAAGGCGGGGCTTTGGGAGCATGGCGAAATTCGCCATCACGCCATGGAAATACGTTTGTCTCTCATTTCTTCAATCATTGTGACATTGCCACACAATTTCTGATGAGTGATCCTACTCTGACCCCTAATATAATTGGACAGCTGAAGTTTGTGGGCGTGGCCTATTTTCCAAAACAGTGCCCCCTAGGACCATTAAAACAGTCAGCCCCAAGCCATGCTTTGACTGAGGATCACAAAATTTGGCACACTAATGTAGTGTCTCAGGACCTACAAAAAAGTCTCTTGGAGCCAAGCGCAATGTCGCACAGGAGGTCGGCCATTTTGGTGCAATTACTCAATTAAGTGGTTTTCGCACACGTTATAAGGAGAATGATATCTCCTCGCCCTTTCCACCGATCACCTTCAAACTCCTGCTATATACTCTTAAGACATAGAGGAAAAAATTCAACCGTCGGATTTTAAATAAGTATAAAGGTATGGGCGTGGCTAATTCTCAAACTTTGACCAGTCGCCATTACTTTATTTGACTTAATAACTCCCATGTGCATGATCAGATCAATTTCATACTTTGTCTGTGTGATCACTGACCACATCTGAAGACAGTGACAATGTGGACAGCTGACATCACCTAAGCCCCGCCCCCTGACTAAAGGAAGTCTATTGTTTTATGGTGAACTGCCCATATTTGTCCCCTCTAATTTAGTCAAGATGACACTAAGGTCATGCACTGTCTTCATGATGTTGTAATGACCATTCAGATCTGATAGCTTTTCAGAAAGTGAGGGGCTTTGATGCCATGGCGATTTCTGGCGTGACGCTGTGACCTTACGTTTGACTGTAACTTCCACAAACAGCCTCCGATTTGCCCGAGACTGAACATCACATCACCAGTGTGGTAAAGATAGAGTATCTCCTAGGGGTGAGACATGTAATGGTGGGCTCAGAAGGGATGCTGAGTCAGGGTGAGGTGTGGACGAGGAGGCCTTTCACGGTTTCCGGTGTTGGGGTGGCTGACTTTCTGTTCCGACAGGCATGCCCTGATGCCCTCGGCTGCCGGCCAGGATGGAGAAGCGCGGAGCCGGGTTTGGAGAGCGTCGGGGATGGAGCGGAGGGGGTGCTGAAGGAGGGCGAGCAGCTTCGCTGCGAGGGCCGAACGACGCTGCTTGCAGCTTTAATTATTATTCTTTTTTCTTCCGCGTCTTTGAATGGCCTTTAGGGGGTCTTAGCATATCCAAAAAGTCACCAAATTCTGGCCCAATATAGAAAGTGCGTGAAATTTACGTATTTCACTGGCGATGTGAAAGTTCGTAAAAAAGTGGCTGGACAGCGCCCCCTAGAAAGTGAAAAATACCCCTCTCCATAAAGCTTAGTTTATCGTACAGTTATGAAATTTGGTATAATTGTAGTACTCAACAGTCCGCACAGAAAAGTCTCTTGCAACCATGGTCAATATCAAACAGGAAGTCGGCCATTTTGGAGTAAAGTGGCCATTTTGACCCCGTTTTGGCCATTTCTAGGGTCTATATTTGGTTGAACAGTTTGGTCATTTTTCGCACCATCGTCTCAAAAATTGTGCGAGATCGAACAGAAGCGATGGACGATTCAAATGAGACAATAAAATTGACTTTTCGTAAATACTGAAGGGGCGGGGCCAGGCCTCAAAGTTCGAGCACTCGCCAAAAAAATTCAAATTGCTATAATTTCATAAATGAAAGAATTACAGTTAAAGAAATGTTCTGTGGACAATTGTCATCGCCCTCCGAAGACAAATGAATGGTCGATTGATGATGTCACATAAGCCCCTCCCCCTCAGGACTTAAAAGGTCAAGTTTTACTGGGAAATTTTCCAAAATTCGCCCTTTCCAATAATCACCCCAAATTTGTAGCGGGAAACTGAAGACAAGTTGGGGTTGCTTGGCTTCACTTTATGGGAGTTTTCTGCAGAAGGCGGGGCTGTGGCGGCGCGGCGAATTCAGGCGTACCGCTTAGGCCTTACGTTTGCCTCCCATTTCGTCATTTCTAGAGATATCGCCACGAAGCTTCTTGTGAGTGATCCTAGTCTGGCCCCCCAAAAGATCTGATGTGAAATTCCGGTGGGCGTGGTCTATTTTCTGAAATAGCGCCCCCTAGGACCATTAAAACTGACAGCCCCAAGCCATGCTTTGACTGAGGATTACGAAATTTGGTACACTAATGTGGTGTCTCAGGACCTACAAAAAAGTCTCTTGGAGCCAAGTGCATTGTCGCACAGGAAGTCGGCCATTTTGGTCCAAGTGCGCAATTTAGTGGTTTTCACACACGTTGTTTGGAGAGTGATGCTCCGTCGCCCTTTTCACCAATTGCCTTCACACTTCGGCTACATACTCTTAAGACATAGATGAAAAAATTCAACCGTCGGATTTTAAATAAGTATAAAGGTGTGGGCGTGGCTAAGCCTCAAACTTTGACCTGTCGCCACGCCACTCTTTTTTTTCACAGCTCCCTATTGGACTCCTTTTAACCAATCACCACCAAACAGTGGCGAATAGCAGCAGACAAGTTGAGGTCACTTGGTCTATAGTACTGGCAGGTTTCGAATAAAGGCGGGGCTTTGGGAGAATGGCGAAATTCGCCATCACGACATGGAAATACGTTTGTCTCTCATTTCTTCAGTCATTGTGACATCGCCATACAAGTTCTGATGAGTGATCCTACTCTGACCCCTAATAGAATTGGACAGCTGAAGTTTGTGGGCGTGGCCTATTTTCTGAAACAGCGCCCCCTAGGACCATTAAAACAGTCAGCCCCAAGCCATGCTTTGACTGAGGATCACAAAATTTGGCACACTAATGTAGTGTTCCAGGACCTACAAAAAAGTCTCTTGGAGCCAAGCACAATGTCGCACAGGAGGTCGGCCATTTTGGTCCAAGTACTCAATTTAGTGGTTTTCGCACACGTTATTAGGAGAATGATATCTCCTCGCCCTTTCCACCGATCACCTTCAAACCTCTGCTATATACTCTTAAGACATAGAGGAAAAAATTCAACCGTCGGATTTTAAATAAGTATAAAGGTGTGGGCGTGGCTAAGCCTCAAACTTTGACCAGTCGCCATTACGTTACTTGACTTAATAACTCCCATGTGCATGATCAGATCAATTTCAAACTTTGTCTGTCTGATCACTGACCACATCTGAAGACAGTGACAATGTGGACAGCTGGCATCACCTAAGCCCCGCCCCCTGACTACAGGAAGTCTACTGTTTTATGGTGAAATGCCCATATTTGTCCCCTCTAATTTAGTCAACATGACACTAAGGTCATGCACTGTCTTCATGATGTTGTAATGACTATTCAGATCTGATAGCTTTTCAGAAAGGGAGGGGCTTTGATGCCATGGCGATTTCTGGCGTGACGCTGTGACCTTACGTTTGACTGTAACTTCCACAAACAGCCTCCGATTTGCCCGAGACTGAACATCACATCACCAGTGTGGTAAAGATAGAGTATCTCCTAGTGGTGAGACGTGTAATGCTGGGCTCAGAGGGGATGCTGAATCAGGGGGAGGTGTGGACGAGGAGGCCGTTCACGGTTTCTGGTGTCGGGGCGGTTGACTTTCTGTTCTGCCAGACGTGCCCTGGTGCCCCCGGCTGCCGGCCAGGATGGACAAGCGCGGAGCTGGGTTTGGAGAGCGTCGGGGATGGAGCGGAGGGGGTGCGGAAGGAGGGCGAGCAGCTTCGCTGCGAGGGCCGAACGACGCTGCTTGCAGCTTTAATTAGGCCCGAGCAGCGAAAGCGCTGCGAAGGCCTCTTGTTTTTGCTCTGATTAGGCCCGAGCAGCGAAAGCGCTGCGAAGGCCTCTTGTATTTGCTCTGTTTATTCTTTTTTATTTATTATTCTTAGCCCGCTTTGAACGGCTTTTTGGGGACCTTAACATACCCCAAAACTCACAATATTTTGCACACATGTCAGGCCTGGTGAAAAATTTGATATTTTAAAGGTCCCAAAAAAATCGCAAAGAAAATGGCTGAACAGCGCCCCCTACAAAGTGAAAAAAAACCCTCTCCATAAAGCTTAGTTTATCGTACAGTTATGAAATTTGGTACACTTGTAGTACTCAACAGTCCGCACAGAAAAGTCTCTTGCAAGCATGGTCAATATCAAACAGGAAGTCGGCCATTTTGGGTTGAAATGGCGATTTTTTGCCGTTTTTGCCGTTTTTAGGGTCCGTTTCTGATTGGATTGCTCGATCATTTTTCGCACGATCGTCTCAAAAGTGGTGTAAATTTGCTCAGAAGAGATGGGCGAACAAAATGAGACAAGGATTCTGAGTTTTCGTATATGTTGAAGGGGCAGGGCCAGGCCTCGAAGTTTGACTACTCGCCAAAAAAATTTAAATTGCTATAACTTCATAATTGAATAAAATAGAGTTACCACACTTTCTGTGGTCATTCGTCATCCACCCACAAAGTAATTTGAATGGTCGATTTATGACATCACACAAGCCCCGCCCCCTCAGGACCAAAAAGGTCAAGTTTTACTGTGAAAGGTCCCAAATTGCCCCATTTAACTTAATCACCACAACTTTGTAGCTGGTAGTTTAAGACAAGTGGGGGATGCTTGGCGTCACTTTATGGGAGTTTTCGGCAGAAGGCGGGGCTGCGGCGGCGCGGCAAAGTCAGGCGTACCGCCGTGTCCTTACGTTTGCCTCCCATTTCGTCATTTCTAAAGATATCATCACGAAACTTCTTGTGAATGATCCTAGTCCGACCCCCAAAAGGATCTGATGGGAACATCCGGTGGGCGTGGCCTAATGTCTGAAATAGCGCCCCCTAGGACCATTAAAACTGTCAGCCCCAAGCCATGCTTTGACTGAGGATTACGAAATTTGGTACACTAATGTAGTGTCTCAGGATCTACAAAAAAGTCTCTTGGACCCAAGTGCAAAGTCGCACAGGAAGTCGGCCATTTTGGTCCAAGTACGCGATTTAGTGGTTTTCGCACACGTTGTTTGGAGAGTGATGCTCCGTCGCCCTTTTCACCAATCGCCTTCAAACTTCTGCTATATACTCTAAAGACATAGGGTAAAAAATTCAACCGTCGGATTTTTCAAAAGTTGAAAGGTGTGGGCGTGGCTAAGCCTCAAACTTTAACCTGTCGCCACACCACTCTTTTTTTCACAGCTCCCTACTGGACTCCTTTTACCCAATCACCAGGAATCTCTGGCAAATAGCAGTAGACAACTTGAGGTCACTTGGTCTCCAGTACTGGCAGGTTTCGAAAAAAGGCGGGGCTTTGGGAGCATGGCGAAAATCGCCATCACGCCATGGAAATACGTTTGCCTCTCATTTCTTCAGTTATCGTGATATCGCTACGGAACTTCTGGTGAGTGATCCTAGTCTGACCCCCAAGAGACATTGACAGCTGAAATATGTGGGCGTGGCTTATTTTCTGAAATAGCGCCCCCTAGGACCATTTAAACTAATAGCCCCAAGCCACGCTTTCACCGAGGACTACGAAATTTGGTACACTAATGTGGTGTTTCAGGACCTACAAAAAAGTCTCTTGGAGCAAGGCGCAAAGTCGCACAGGAAGTCGGCCATTTTGGTCCAAGCACGCGATTTAGTGGTTTTCGTACACGTTGTTTGGAGAGTGATGCTCCGTCGCCCTTTTCACCAATCCCCTTCAAACTTCTGCTATATATTCTTAAGACATAGGGGGAAAAATTCAACCGTCGGATTTTTCAAAAGTTGAAAGGTGTGGGCGTGGCTAAGCCTCAAACTTTGACCTGGCGCCACGCCACTCTTTTTTTCACAGCTCCCTACTGGACTCCTTTTACCCAATCAGCAGGAATCTCTGTTAAATAGCAGTTGACAAGTTGAGGTTACTTGGCGTCCAGTACTGGCAGGTTTCAAAAAAAGGCGGGGCTTTGGGAGCATGGCGAAAATTGCCATCACGCCATGGAAATACGTTTGCCTCTCATTTCTTCAGTTATCGTGATATCGCTACGGAACTTCTGGTGAGTGATCCTAGTCTGACCCCCAAGAGAAATAGACAGCTGAAATTTGTGGGCGTGGCCTATTTTCTTAAATAGCGCCCCCTAGAGCCATTAAAACTGTCAGCCCCAAGCCATGCTTTGACTGAGGATTACGAAATTTGGTACACTAATGTGGTGTCTCAGGAACTACAAAAAAGTCTCTTGGAGCCAAGTGCAAAGTTGCACAGGAAGTCGGCCATTTTGGTCCAAATACTCGATTTAGTGGTTTTCGCACACATTGTTTGGACAGCGATGCTCCATCGTCCTTTGCACCAATCTCCTTCAAACTTCTGCTATATACTCTTAAGACATAGAGGGAAAAATTCAACCGTCGGATTTTTCAAAAGTTGAAAGGTGTGGGCGTGGCTAAGCATCAAACTTTAACCTTTCGCCATTACATTACATGACTTAATAACTCCCAAGTGCATGATCAGATCTATTTCAAACTTTGTCTGTGTGATCACTGACCACATCTCAAGACAACGACAATGTGGACAGCTGACATCACCTAAGCCCCGCCCCCTGACAACAGGAAGTCTATTGTTTTATGGTGAAATGCCCATATTTGTCCCCTCTAATTTAGTGAACATGACACTAAGGTCATACACTGTCTTCATGATGTTGTAATGACCATTCAGATCTGATAGCTTTCCAGAAAGGGAGGGGCTTTGATGCCATGGTGAATGCTGGTGTGACGCCATGACCTTACATTTGTCTGTAACTTCTAGAAACGGCCTCCGATTTGCCCGGGACTGAACATGGCAATGAACAATCATGCCCTTTAGCCAATGAGGCACAAACTGTTGGTGAATGTTATATAATGTTACCAAAGCTGACCTCAATGGGACTTTTCTGTAGTTGGTCACAGCGCCCCTTAGATAACGTTATCCTTCGATAACTTTAAAAGACATGGTCAGAATAGCATTAAAGGTGGTCACTGTCATCACACCACCAGTGTGGTAAAGATAGAGGATTCCCTAGTGGTGAGACGTAAAATATAATGGTGGGCTCAAAGGGGATGCTGAGTCAGTGTGAGGTGCGGACAAGGTGGCCGTTAGCAGTTTCTGGTGTCGGGGTGGTCGACGTTTCTGTTTCGCAAAGGTAGCCTGGTGCCCCGGGCTGCCGGCCAGGCCGGAGCGGCGCGGAGCTGCGAGGGCCGAACGACGCTGCTTGCAGCTTTAATTATTATTATTATTATTTATTATTCCGTGCGCGAAATGAATGGCTTTTTGGGGACCTTAACATACCCCAAAACTCACAATATTTTGCACAATTGTCAGGCCTGGTGAAAAATTTGATATTTTAAAGGTCCCAAAAAAATCGCAAAGAAAATGGCTGAACAGCGCCCCCTACAAAGTGAAAAAAAACCCTCTCCATAAAGCTTAGTTTATCGTACAGTTATGAAATTTGGTACACTTGTAGTACTCAACAGTCCGCACAGAAAAGTCTCTTGCAAGCATGGTCAATATCAAACAGGAAGTCGGCCATTTTGGGATGAAATGGCGATTTTTGGCCGTTTTTGCCGTTTTTAGGGTCAGTCTCTGATTGGATTGCTCGATCAATTTTCGCACGATCGTCTCAAAAATGGTATAAAATTGCTCAGAAGAAATGGCCGAACAAAATGAGACAAGGATTCTGAGTTTTCGTATATGCTGAAGGGGCGGGGCCAGGCCTCGAAGTTTGACTACTCGCCAAAAAAATTAAAACTGCTATAACTTCATAATTGAATGGAATAGAGTTACCAAACTTTCTGTGGTCATTTGTCATCCTCCCACAAAGTAAAATGAATGGTCGGATGATGACATCACACAAGCCCCGCCCCCTCAGGACCAAAAAGGTCAAGTTTTACTATGAAAGGTCCCAAATGGCCCCATTTCACTCAATCCCCACAAATTTGTAACTGTTAACTCAAGACAAGTGGGGGTTGCTTGGCGTCACTTTATGGGAGTTTTCGACAGAGGGCGGGGCTGTGGCGGCGCGGCGAAGTCAGGCGTACCGCCGTGGCCTTACGTTTGCCTCCCATTTCGTCATTTCTAAAAATATCGTCACGAAACTTCTTGTGAGTGATCCGAGTCCGGCCCCTCAAAAGAACTGATGTGAACATCCGGTGGGCGTGGCCTATTTTCTGAAATAGCGCCCCCTAGGACCATTAAAACTGTCAGCCCCAAGCCATCCTTTGACTGAGGATTACGAAATTTGGTACACTAATGTGGTGTCTCAGGACCTACAAAAAAGTCTCTTGGACCCAAGTGCAAAGTCGTACAGGAAGTCGGCCATTTTGGTCCAAGTACGCGATTTAGTGGTTTTCGCACACGTTGTTTGGAGAGTGATGCTCCGTCGTCCTTTTCACCAATCTCCTTCAAACTTCTGCCATATGCTCTTAAGTCATCGGGGAAAAAATTCAACCGTCGGATTTTTCAAAAGTTGAAAGTTGTGGGCGTGGCTAAGCCTCAAACTTTGACCTTTCGCCACGCCACTCTTTTTTTCACAGCTTCCTATTGGACTCCTTTTACCCAATCACCAATAATCTCTGGCAAATAGCAGTAGACAACTTGAGGTCACTTGGTATCCAGTACTGGCAGGTTTCGAGTAAAGGCGGGGCTTTGGCAGCATGGCGAAAATCACCATCACGCCATGGAAATACGTTTGCCTCTCATTTCTTCAGTTATTGCGATAGCGCTACGAAACTTCTTGTAAGTGATCCTTGTCTGACCCCCAAGAGACAAACATAGCTGAAATTTGTGGGCGTGGCCTATTTTCTTAAATAGCGCCCCCTAGGACCATTTAAACTAATAGCCCCAAGCCATGCTTTGACTGAAGATTACGAAATTTGGTACACTAATGTGGGGTCTCAGGACCTACAAAAAAGTCTCTTGGAGCCAAGCGTAAAGTCGCACAGGAAGTCAGCCATTTTGGTCCAAGTACGCGATTTAGTGGTTTTCGCACACGTTGTTTGGAGAGTGATGCTCCGTCGCCCTTTTCACCAATCACTTTCAAACTTCTACTATATACTCTTAAGACGTAGGGGAAAAAATTCAACCGTCGCATTTTTCAAAAGTTGAAAGGTGTGGGCGTGGCTAAGTCTCAAACTTTGACCTTTCGCCATTACTTTACTTGACTTAATAACTCCCATGTGCAAGATCAGATCTTTTTCAAACTTTGTCTGTGTGATCATTGACCATATCTGTAAAAAATGACAATGTGGACAGCTGACATCACCTAAGCCCCGCCCCCTGACCACAGGAAGTCTATTTTTTTATGCTGAAATGCCCATATTTGTCCCCTCTAATTTAGTCAACAAGACACCAAGGTCATGCACTGTCTTCATGATGCTGTATTGACCATTCAGATCTGATAGCTTTCCAGAAAGGGAAGGGCTTTGATGCCATGGCGAATTCTGGCGTAACGCCGCACCCTTACAATTCAATTTAATGGTGAGCTCAGAGGGGATGCTGAGTAAGGGTGAGGTGCGGACTAGGAGGCCATTTGCGGTTTCTAGTGTCGGGGCGGTTGACGTTTCTGTTCTGCCAGACGTGCCCTGGTGCCCCGGGCTGTCAGCCAGGCCGGAGCGGCGCGGAGCTGCGAGGGCCGAACGACGCTGCTTGCAGCTTTAATTAGGCCCGAGCAGCGAAAGCGCTGCGAAGGCCTCTTGTTTTTGCTCTGATTATTATTAGGCCCGAGCAGCGAAAGCGCTGCGAAGGCCTCTTGTTTTTGCTCTGATTATTATTATTTTTTGTTATTCCGTGCCCCCTTTGAACAGCTTTTTGGGGACCTTAACATACCCCAAAACTCACAATATTTTGCACACTTGTCAGGCCTGGTGAAAAATTTGATATTTTAAAGGTCCCAAAAAAATCGCAAAGAAAATGGCTGAACAGCGCCCCCTACAAAGTGAAAAAAACCCCTCTCCATAAAGCTTAGTTTATCGTACAGTTATGAAATTTGGTACACTTGTAGTACTCAACAGTCCGCACAGAAAAGTCTCTTGCAACCATGGTCAATATCAAACAGGAAGTCGGCCATTTTGGGTTGAAATGGCGATTTTTTGCCGTTTTTGCCGTTTTTAGGGTCCGTTTCTGATTGGATTGCTCGATCATTTTTCGCACGATCGTCTCAAAAATTGTGTAAAATTGCTCAGAAGGGATGGGCGAACAAAATGAGATAAGGATTCTGAGTTTTCGTATATGTTGAAGGGGCGGAGCCAGGCCTCGAAGTTTGACTACTCGCCAAAAATATTTAAATTGCTATAACTTCATAACTGAATGGAATAGAGTTACCAAACTTTCTGTGGTCATTCGTCATCCACCCACAAAGTAAATTGAAAGGTCGGATGATGACATCACACAAGCCCCGCCCCCTCAGGACCAAAAAGATCAAGTTTTACTGTGAAAGGTCCCAAATTGCCCCATTTCACTTAATCACCACAAATTTGTAGCTGGTAACTCAAGACAAGTGGGGGTTGCTTGGCGTCACTTTATGGGAGTTTTCGGCAGAGGGCGGGGCTGTGGTGGCGCGGCGAATTCAGGCGTACCGCCTTGGCCTTACGTTTGCCTCCCATTTCGTCATTTCCAAAGATATCGTCACGAAACTTCTTGTGAGTGATCCTAGTCCGGCCCCCCAAAAGATCTGATGTGAACATCTGGTGGGCGTGGCCTATTTTCTGAAATAGCGCCCCCTAGGACCATTAAAACTATTAGCCCCAAGCCATGCTTTGACTGAGGATTACGAAATTTGGTACACTAATGTGGTGTCTCAGGACCTACAAAAAAGTCTCTTGGAGTCAAGTTCAAAGTCGCACAGGAAGTCGGCCATTTTGGATCAAGTACGCGATTTAGTGGTTTTCGCACACGTTGTTTGGAGAGTGATGCTCCGTCGCCCTTTTCACCAATCTCCTTCAAACTTCTGCTATATACCCTTAAGACATAGGGGAAAAAATTCAACCGTCGGATTTTTCAAAAGTTGAAAGGTGTGGGCGTGGCTAAGCCTCAAACTTTGACCTGTCGCCACGCTACTCTTTTTTTCACAGCTCCCTACTGGACTCCTTTTACCCAATCACCAGGATTCTGTGGCAAACAGCAGTAGACAAGTTGAGGTTACTTGGTCTCCAGTACTGGCAGGTTTTGAAAAAAGGCGGGGCTTTGGGACCATGGCGAAAATCGCCATCACGCCATGGAAATACGTTTGTCTCTCATTTCTTCAGTTATCGTGATATTGCTACGAAACTTCTGGTGAGTGATCCTAGTCTGAGCTCCAAGAGAAATAGACAGCTGAATTTTGTGGGCGTGGCCTATGTTTTGAAATAGCGCCCCCTAGGACCATTTAAACTATTAGCCCCAAGCCATGCTTTGACTGAGGATTACGAAATTTGGTACACTAATGTGGTGTCTCAGGACCTACAAAAAAGTCTCTTGGAGTCAAGTTCAAAGTCGCACAGGAAGTCGGCCATTTTGGATCAAGTACGCGATTTAGTGGTTTTCGCACACGTTGTTTGGAGAGTGATGCTCCGTCGCCCTTTTCACCAATCTCCTTCAAACTTCTGCTATATACCCTTAAGACATAGGGGAAAAAATTTAACCGTCGGATTTTTCAAAAGTTGAAAGGTGTGGGCGTGGCTAAGCCTCAAACTTTGACCTGTCGCCACGCTACTCTTTTTTTCACAGCTCCCTACTGGACTCCTTTTACCCAATCACCAGGATTCTGTGGCAAACAGCAGTAGACAAGTTGAGGTTACTTGGTCTCCAGTACTGGCAGGTTTTGAAAAAAGGCGGGGCTTTGGGACCATGGCGAAAATCGCCATCACGCCATGGAAATACGTTTGTCTCATTTCTTCAGTTATCGTGATATTGCTACGAAACTTCTGGTGAGTGATCCTAGTCTGAGCTCCAAGAGAAATAGACAGCTGAAGTTTGTGGGCGTGGCCTATATTCTTAAATAGCGCCCCCTAGAGCCATTAAAACTTTCAGCCCCAAGCCATGCTTTGACTGAGGATTACGAAATTTGGTACACTAATGTGGGGTCTCAGGACCTACAAAAAAGTCTCTTGGAGCCAAGCGTAAAGTCGCACAGGAAGTCGGCCATTTTGGTGCAAGTACGTGATTTAGTGGTTTTCGCACACATTGTTTGGAGAGTGATGCTCCGTCGCCCTTTTCACCAATCACCTTCAAACTTCTGCAATACACTCTTAAGACATAGGGGAAAAAATTCAACCGTCGGATTTTTCAAAAGTTGAAAGGTGTGGGCGTGGCTAAGCCTCAAACGTTGACCTTTCGCCATTACTTTACTTGACTTAATAACTCCCATGTGCATGATCAGATCTTTTTCGAACTTTGTCTGTGTGATCATTGACCATATCTGTAAACAATGACAATGTGGACAGCTGACATCACCTAAGCCCCGCCCCCTGACTACAGGAATTTATTTTTTATGCTGAAATGCCCATATTTGTCCCCTCTAATTTAGTCAACATGACCCTAAGGTCATGCACTGTCTTCATGATGCTGTAATGACCATTCAGATCTGATAGCTTTCCAGAAAGGGAGGGGCTTTGATGCCATGGCGAATTCTGGCGTAACGCCGTAATCTTAATATTCAATTTAATGGTGAGCTCAGAGGGGATGCTGAGTCAGGGTGAGGTGCAGACTAGGAGGCCATTCGCGGTTTCTGGTGTCGGGGTGGTTGACGTTTCTGTTCTGTCAGACGTGCACTGGTGCCCCGGGCTGCCGTCCAGACCGGAGCGGCGCGGAGCTGCGAGGGCCGAACGACGCTGCTTGCAGCTTTAATTATTTTTTGTTATTCCGTGCCCCCTTTGAACAGCTTTTTGGGGACCTTAACATAACCCAAAACTCACAATATTTTGCACACTTGTCAGGCCTGGTGAAAAATTTGATATTTTAAAGGTCCCAAAAAAATCGCAAAGAAAATGGCTGAACAGCGCCCCCTACAAAGTGAAAAAAAACCCTCTCCATAAAGCTTAGTTTATCGTACAGTTATGAAATTTGGTACACTTGTAGTACTCAACAGTCCGCACAGAAAAGTCTCTTGCAACCATGGTCAATATGAAACAGGAAGTCGGCCATTTTGGGTTGAAATGGCGATTTTTTGCCGTTTTTGCCGTTTTTAGGGTCCGTTTCTGATTGGATTGCTCGATCATTTTTCGCACGATCGTCTCAAAAATTGTGTAAAATTGCTCAGAAGGGATGGGCGAACAAAATGAGATAAGGATTCTGAGTTTTCGTATATGTTGAAGGGGCGGAGCCAGGCCTCGAAGTTTGACTACTCGCCAAAAATATTTAAATTGCTATAACTTCATAACTGAATGGAATAGAGTTACCAAACTTTCTGTGGTCATTCGTCATCCACCCACAAAGTAAATTGAATGGTCGGATGATGACATCACACAAGCCCCGCCCCCTCAGGACCAAAAAGATCAAGTTTTACTGTGAAAGGTCCCAAATTGCCCCATTTCACTTAATCACCACAAATTTGTAGCTGGTAACTCAAGACAAGTGGGGGTTGCTTGGCGTCACTTTATGGGAGTTTTCGGCAGAGGGCGGGGCTGTGGCGGCGCGGCGAATTCAGGCATACCGCCTTGGCCTTACGTTTGCCTCCCATTTCGTCATTTCCAAAGATATCGTCACGAAACTTCTTGTGAGTGATCCTAGTCCGGCCCCCCAAAAGATCTGATGTGAACATCTGGTGGGCGTGGCCTATTTTCTGAAATAGCGCCCCCTAGGACCATTAAAACTGTCAGCCCCAAGCCATGCTTTGACTGAGGATTACGAAATTTGGTACACTAATGTGGTGTCTCAGGACCTACAAAAAAGTCTCTTGAAGCCAAGTGCAAAGTCGCACAGGAAGTCGGCCATTTTGGTCCAAGTGCGCGATTTAGTGGTTTTCACACACGTTGTTTGGAGAGTGATACTCCGTCGCCCTTTTCACCAATCACTTTCAAACTTCTGCTATATAGTCTTAAGACATAGAGGAAAAAATTCAACCGTCGGATTTTAAATAAGTATAAAGGTGTGGGCGTGGCTAAGCCTCAAACTTTGACCTTTCGCCACGCCACTCTTTTTTTCACAGCTCCTTATTGGACTCCTTTTACCCAATCACCAGGAATCTCTGGTAAATAGCAGCAGGCAAGTTGAGGTCACTTGGTCTCCAGTACTGGAAGGTTTTGCAAAAAGGCGGGGCTTTGGGAGCATGGCGAAATTCGCCATCACGCCATGGAAATACGTTTGCCTCTCATTTCTTCATTTATCGTGATATCACCTCGACCATTGTTGTGAGTGATCCTAGTCTGACCCCCAATAGAAAAGGTCAGCTTAAGTTTGTGGGCGTGGCCTATTTTCTGTATTAGCGCCCCCTAGGTCCATTAAAACTGTCAGCCCCAAGCCATGCTTTGACTGAGGATTACGAAATTTGGTACACTAATGTGGTGTCTCAGGACCTACAAAAAAGTCTCTTGGAGCCAAGTGCAAAGTCGCACAGGAAGTCGGCCATTTTGGTCCAAGTGCGCGATTTAGTGGTTTTCACACACGTTGTTTGGAGAGTGATGCTCCGTCGCCCTTTTCACCAATCGCCTTCGAGCTTCTGCTATATACTCTTAAGACATAGAGGAAAAAATTCAACCGTCGGATTTTAAATAAGTATAAAGGTGTGGGCGTGGCTAAGCCTCAAACTTTGACCTTTCGCCACGCCACTCTTTTTTTCACAGCTCCCTATTGGACTCCTTTTACCCAATCACCTGGAATCTCTGGTAAATAGCAGCTGACAAGTTGAGGTCACTTGGTCTACAGTACTGGCAGGTTTTGAAAAAAGGCGGGGCTTTGTGAGCATGGCGAAATTCGCCATCACGCCATGGCAATAAGTTTGCCTCTCATTTCTTCAATTATCGTGACATCGCCACAAAATGTCTGGTGAGTGATCCTAGTCTGACCCCCAATAGAAATGGGCATCTGAGATTTGTGGGCGTGGCCTATATTCTGAAATAGCGCCCCCTAGGACCATTAAAACTGTCAGCCCCAAGACAAGGTTTGACTGAGGATTACGAAAATTGGTACACTCATGTAGGGTCTCTGGCCCTACAAAAAAGTCTCTTGGAGCCAAGCGCAATTTCGCACAGGAGGTCGGCCATTTTGGTCCAAGTACTCGATTTAGTGGTTTTCGCACACGTTGTTTGGACATTGATGGCCCGTTGCCCTTTACACCGATCACCTTCAAACTTATGCTATGTACTTTTAAGTCAAAGGGGAAAAAATTCAACCGTCGGATTTTAAATAAGTATAAAGGTGTGGGCGTGGCTAAGCCTCAAACTTTGACCTTTCGCCATGACATTACTTGACTTAATAACTCCCATGTGCATGATCAGATCTAATTCAAACTTTGTCTGTGTGATCACTGACCACATCTCAAGACAACGACAATGTGGACAGCTGACATCACCTAAGCCCCGCCCACTGACAACAGGAAGTCTATTGTTTTATGGTGAAATGCCCATATTTGTCCCCTCTAATTTAATGAAAATGACACTCAGGTCATACAGTGTCTTCATGATGTTTTAAAGACCATTCAGATCTGATAGCTTTCCAGAAAGGGAGGGGCTTTGATGCCATGGTGAATGCTGGCGTGACGCCATGACCTTACATTTGACTGTAACTTCCACAAACGGCCTCCGATTTGCCCGAAACTGAATATGGCAATGAACAATCATGCCCTTTAGCCAATGAGGCACAAACGGTTGGTGAATGTTATATAATGTCACCAAAGCTGACCTCAATGGGACTTTTCTGTAGTTGGTCACAGCGCCACCTAGATAACGTTATCCTTCGATAACTTTAAAAAACATGGTCAGAATAGCATTAAAGTTGGTCACTGTCATCACACCACCAGTGTGGTAAAGATAGAGGATTCCCTAGTGGTGAGACATAAAATATAATGGTGGGCTCAAAGGGGATGCTGAGTCAGGGTGAGTTGCGGACAAGGTGGCCGTTAGCAGTTTCTGGTGTTGGGGTGGTCGACGTTTGTGTTCTGCGGACGTGCCCTGGTGCCCCGGGCTGCCGGCCAGGCCGGAGCGGCGCGGAGCTGCGAGGGCCGAACGACGCTGCTTGCAGCTTTAATTTTTATTTATTATTCTTAGCCCGCTTTGAATGGCTTTTTGGGGACCTTATCATACCCCAAAACTCACAATATTTTGCAAAGATGTCAGGCCTGGTGAAAAATTTGATATTTTAATGGTCCCAAAAAAATTGCAAAGAAAATGGCGTAACAGCGCCCCCTAGAAAGTGAAAAAAAAACCCTCTCCATAAAGCTTAGTTTATCGTACAATTATGAAATTTGGTACACTTGTAGTACTCACCAGTCCGCACAGAAAAGTCTCTTGCAAGCATGGTCAATATCAAACAGGAAGTCGGCCATTTTGGGGTGAAATGGCGATTTTTAGCCGTTTTTGCCGTTTTTAGGGTCCGTTTCTGATTGGATTGCTCGATAAATTTTCCCACCATCATCTCAAAAATTGTGTCAAATTGCTCAGAAGGGATGGGCGAACAAAATGAGATGAGGATTCTGAGTTTTCGTATATGTTGAAGGGGCGGGGCCAGGCCTCAAAATTTGACTACTCGCCAAAAAAATTTAAATTGCTATAACTTCATAACTGAATGGAATAGAGTTACAAAACTTTCTGTGGTCATTCGTCATCCACCCACAAAGTAAACTGAATGGTCGGATGATGACATCACACAAGCCCCGCCCCCTCAGGACCAAAAAGATCAAGTTTTACTGTGAAAGGTCCCAAATTGCCCCATTTCACTTAATCACCACGAATTTGTAGCTGGTAACTCAAGACAAGTGGGGGTTGCTTGGCGTCACTTTATGGGAGTTTTCGGCAGAGGGCGGGGCTGTGGCGGCGCGGCGAAGTCAGGCGTACCGCCGTGGCCTTACGTTTGCCTCCCATTTCGTCATTTCTAAAGATATCGTCACGAAACTTCTTGTGAGTGATCCTAGTCCGGCCCCCCAAAAGATCTGATGTGAACATCCGGTGGGCGTGGCCTATTTTCTGAAATAGCGCCCCCTAGGACGATTAAAACTGTCAGCCCCAAGCCATGCTTTGACTGAGGATTACGAAATTTGGTACACTAATGTGGTGTCTAAGGACCTACAAAAAAGTCTCTGGGAGCCAAGTGCAAAGTCGCACAGGAAGTCGGCCATTTTGGTCCAAGTTCTCGATTTAGTGGTTTTCGCACACGTTGTTTGGGCAATGATACCCCGTCGCCCTTTTCACCGATCACCTTCAAACTTCTGTTATATTTTCTTAAGACAAAGGGGAAAAAATTCAACAGTCGGATTTTAAATAAGTATAATGGTGTGGGCGTGGCTAAGCCTCAAACTTTGACCTTTCGCCATTACATTACTTGACTTAACAACTCCAATGTGCATGATCAGATCTATATCAAACTTTGTCCGTGTGATCAATGACCAAATCTCAAGACAACGTCATTGTGGACAGGTGACAACACCTAAGCCCCGCCCCCTGACAACAGGAAGTCTATTGTTTTATGGTGAAATGCCCATATTTGTCCTCTCTAATTTAGTCAACATGACACTAAGGTCAGGCACTGTCTTCATGATGTTGCAATGACCATTCAGATCTGATAGCTTTCCAGATAGGGAGGGGCTTTGATGCCATGGCGATTTCTGGCATGACGCCATGACCTTACGTTTGATCGTAACTTCCACAAACAGCCTCCCATCTGCACGAGACTGAACATGGCAATCAACAATCATGCCCTTTAGCCAATGAGACACAAATGGTTGGTGAAATTCGTATAATAACACCAAAGCACCCCCTACACAACATTAAAGCTGTAATAACTCCTACAGACGAGGTCGTAACTGCACCAAACTTGGTGTGCTCAGAGGGGATGCTCAGTCAGGGTGAGGTGCGGACGAGGTGACCGTTAGCTGTTTCTGGTGTCGGGGTGGTCAAAATTTTTGTTCCACGGACGTAACCTGGTGCCTCGGGCTGCCGGCCAGGCCGGAGCGGCGCGGAGCTGCGAGGGCCGAACGACGCTGCTTGCAGCTTTAATTTATTTTATTTTTATTCGTTTTCACGTCTTATTCTTTATTCTTACTCTTTATTCCTTTTTATTTTTTGCCTAGCTTTTATCCTTGGCTTTTCTTACGTCGGAAAGCCGTGATTTCTTTATACCTCTTTGAGTTAATCTTCCGTTCTCCCAAATTTCTTTCCTTTTCGAGAAATTGGTGCGGTTTTCACTCCAAGGTTATAAGCTTATCCGGTCCATGGTGCGTAAGCTTTTATCAGCCTAAAAGACATAGTTCTAAGTCGAATAGTCCGGTATCTAATATTTGAACCTTCGCTCTGTAGCCCCACATTGGTGCGCCATGTCGCGTGCCCGTCCCATTTACCGGTTCCTTTAAAACCAAGTTCCGTTAGAACTTATGAGACGGTGCATCCATCAGGGTTCGAGGGGATGTCGGCGAGTATAATTGTACTAGATCCTGGTTTGGACCATCTAATTAGAATCTTGTCTTTTATTTTAAAGGTGAAATGACTTGCACGAATAGCCAGCCCCAGAGTACTACACTTCTTTTAAACTCGTTACCTTTTGGTTAAGATACTAGAGAGAAGTCTGGAGGCAAGCCAAGCCTCTCAGCAATTGTTTGGGTTACCCGGAATTAATTGCGCCTCTAACAGCTTATGTGGGAGGTTGGTAACTATAAAATGATTTATGCTAGTTGATCAGGCTAACATAAGTTTATCAATTTATTTATTAATCCAACCTTCCAGCTGATTAGAGACTTTTTCAACCTGCAATCAGAGCCAAAATAACCTCGAATATTCTGCTTTTATCGCCCTTAAGACAACTCGTTACTCGCAAGGAGGGGGAAGTTAAAACTTCCCTTATCTTAAGGTTTCTTTATATTATTCTATTATAAACTGTAAAGTAAGTCCCGATAATTCAGAGACCGATCATCGATATGCTTACCTCTGTGCAATTTATGGCCAGGGCCCCAAACGTGAAGCTTTAGAGAAAACCTGAAAGAATCAGGATGTTTCTTTTTCAAAAAAGGTTTATTACAAAATCAAAATACAAAAATGGGTAAAGTAAAAAACAACTGCTATCCCCCACGGAGGAATTAGTTCAAAATGATTAAATAAGAGTTAGTTTACACTAGCTCCTGTCTTCTCAGAATCTCCCCAAGAACTCTCCCAAGTCTTCTCCAGAGTCCTGTATAAAAAAAAATCTGCCTGTCATCCCCCATCCAGGTTTGGACGGGGGATGACCCCTCCGAATCTGCTCTGTCTCTTCTTGTCCTCTGCCCCAGCTGCTGTCGAATCTCTCAATCTATCTCTCTGCTGTTCAGAGCTGTTCTTATATACCCTTCCTGGGCCAGCTTAAGGTCATGGGGTCATTTACCAGATACACACTTTGTAGCTCAACACAAAACATTTGGTGTCATTTTCACTACATGCAGCATTCACATGAGGGCACAAAAGTTTTACATGCTGCACTCCTGGAATGAGAGCACAGGTCATAAATCTTCATGTTGGTAGCAAATTGTAGATCTTCTTTCAGCATTCCTGAGAGCTTCTGGGTCCAGTTGGACTTTCCTTACTCCATGCCATTCCTTCTTTTCCCGCCAGAGGTGGAGTTAGGGGCGGGCCCAGGGGTGGACCCATGGGCGGATCCAGAGAAGCCAGCCTGTCTTTTGACCCTTTGCCTAGTTCTGTCCTCACCAGCAAGTCCTGAACTATTGTCCTCTTGACCCTTGTATGACCCTTGTCTCTGACCACTGTTTCTAAGCCTTGACCGATTGCTCGGACTTGCAACAATAACAGGTTAACAATATGAATCTTGTAGTTGAGATGATGCCTGTGTTGTGGATACATTAAGTTTTAGTTGATGCTGAGTTAGAATTGATGAGAAACTGCATTTTTTGTTTCCTAACCAGTTTCTGCTGTATTGTTTGAAGGGTGTAATGGACCATCAGATGCTGAAAGTAAATCACAGGTTGGATTAGAGCCCTGCACGGGCCTAAAATCTGAGCCCGTGTCCGGCCCGGCCCGAGGGGGTGGAGCCCCAGACCGACCCGGTCCGAGAAAGTTTTCAGGATTCTCTGGCCCGACCCGAGCCTGACTTTTTTTTAACCCTTCATAATGTTTTAGCAAGATAGAATGCTCAGCATTCTAATTATCTGTGAGAAGCGCTCTGCAGTAAAAAAAAAAAAAAAGAAAAGAAAGAAAAACAGCATCAATGCGGCTTACTTTTTCTAACAGAGCGTATTTTTTGAGTGGCAGATGAAATTTACGAACACTATATTAATTGGATGCGTTTGTAAATTTAATCTGCTCTGAAAATGCGCTCTTGTGCAGTTAGAAAAAAAAAGCAGCATTCTAATTTTCTAACTGCAGAGCGCATTTTCAGAGCGGCAGATTTAATAATTTAACATAGCATTTGTAAATTTAAGTTGCTCTGAAAATGCGCTCTTGTGCAATTAGAGGGAAAAAAAGCAGCATTCTAATTTTCTAACTGCAGAGCGCATTTTCAGAGCAGCAGATTAAATAAATGCCCCCAATTAGCGTTTGTAAATTTAATCTGCCGCTCTGAAAATGCGCTCTCCAGTTAGGAAAAAAAAAAAACAGAAATTAATGCTGTATTTTTTTTTAACTGCCGAGCGAATTTATTCACAGAAAAATAGAATGCTGCCGTTTTCATGAGAATAAACGAATGGTTTCTTGTTGGGTAAAAAACTGATTTTCACCTTCACTTCCTAATAGTGCTATTCTTTCAAACAGAGTTCATTAACCTTATTCACATTTAACGTGGTAAATACAGTATTGGATGCATGGAAGATGATTTTGTCTGGGAACCATCTGGTGTTATTAACCAGCTCCTGCCGCAGGGAAAAGTCGACCTTGTAAGTCTGCAGTTCAGTTATCACAACAAGCTCCCTAGTGAAGTCCAGACGGAGTGTTTCTCTGAACCTGGGAAAGTTTGCTGTCTGTGAGGGGGTGGGTGTGGTCATCTTTAATGTGTGTGTGCTATGTCATCTGTGAATAAAACCTTTTGATGAGCTCCAGCTCGTCGAGAGACTAAACAGACCTCCCACAACTGGTGTGTTTCTTTTTTCTCTCCGGTTTTGCAAAATCTGATTATTGATTATTTGTTTTTATTGGTAAATGGTACTAATAACAATAGTATCTCTAACCCCCTTGTGTGTTTTGGACTTTCTTTGAGGGACGCCTGAATTGAATAATTAAAATAACTAACAGTTTCTGACATATCAAAGTGGACATAAAATGGCATATGAGAATAGGGGCACATGTTTCAATCAGCAATTTGAGAATTTGTTTATGAAGGCGCATTCATAAACCACACAGACCTTAACTGAGCTAATGGGTGTCCGTGTGTGAGAAGCAGGCAGGTGCTGCTGCGTTCAAGTGTTTCAGTTTTTTTTTTTTACATTTTTTATGAGGCGCCCGGCCCGGCCCGTGTCCGAGGTAATTACACAGTCGTTGGCCCGAAGCCCGGCCCTCGGGCCGTCGGCCCGGGCCGACCCGAGGGCCTGGGGCTTCAGTGCAGGGCTCTAGGTCCGCATCTGAGGACCTGGAAAAAAACATTCTCACCTGTGTTCTGTAGTTTGTATATTTATACACTGTAATTAGAACTAAGTATTATAATCAGAAGTGGTTGTTTTTATCATCAGGGAGTTTACTTAAACACTCTGTATTGACTGAGAGACAAGAAAAGAGAGTTGGGATCATTTAAGAATCTTTAATTTCTATAATTATAAATTCTTACAATCTACCAGGACTATCTCAATGATGGATGCATATGGATTTGGATGTTTCGTGTTGTGTGTGTGTGTTGTTCAGAATCTCTAGGCTGACGTAGCGAATCTGGTTGTTATGACTAGGCTACCACGAGGCTTCAGAAGCTGATGACATGAGCCACCATTTTGTGCCATGACTACGTACCTATGGAGTCTCCCGCGGTCAGATCAGGAGTGTCAGGTCCTAGAACCCCCCTTGGTGCTGGGCTGATGAAACAGTGGTGCAGCACGACAAACCAGTCTACAGATAGCTCCGGTAGTAGTAGCAGATCTCGGCGGGTTCAGCTCTTATTGTTAAGGAACCGTCGTCTTGTTGTTCAAACAACAGAAATTTCCAGCTTGACAGTTCTCAGCTTAAAATAGGAAAGTACAGCTGGCCAGCCTGTAACTTTCTTAATGATGATGATGGAAATCCTTAGGACCTCCAATGGAACAGAACTGAGGTTAAAATGGAACTGAACTTAAAATGGCGTTGCCTTGTTTTATATCCCCTAATTGTTTACAAATCTTAGTAAACCGGATTGGACAACTTTCATTAAACAACCCAGATTCTGCCCTACGACAGACGAAAGTTCTGATTGGTTGAAAACAATGTGTCATGCGTTTCCATGGTAATGTAGATCAGTCTGTCTGGTGCAGTCCTGTTTATTCATTAAACACATAACTCATGACATCTTTATTTCACAGATCATTCACCTGATTATTAATGACCAACATATGCTCTGATTAGCTTTATCACGAATAAAGTACTTTGATTAATTAATGGAAAGCGTTCTTCTTCTCTTCTTCTGTCTCTTCTCCTGGAATGTAAACATACTGAAACAAGCGTCCGACCTTGGCGATGTTACTGTGTGAAGGGGCAGCTGTTAAGGGCAGACAATTATAACATTCATAACGCTACACCTGCCTTTTACATTACTCCCAAAAGCAACACTGTTTTTTGTCTGTATGTGTGTAAAGACCTTTGTATTTTGTAAATGCATTATAAATGCTTACAGACAGCTGTGTGTGTGTATGTATATATATATATATATATATATATATATATATATATAAATATATATATATATGTTGTATATATATGTATATATATATATATCTATATATATATAATGTGTGTGTGTATATATATATATATATATATATATATATATATATATATATATATATATACATAATGTGTGTGTATATATATATATATATATATATATATATATATATATATATATATATATATATATATATATATATATATATATATAATATACACACAGCTGTCTGTAAGCATTTATAATGCATATATATATATATATATACATATATATATATATATATGTAGATACACACACACATATATATTAATATATTTAAACGTCAATAAATCTTAGTGTATAAAACCCAAATTAACCGCCATACTGTCCAATATGACATTATTCGAATGAAAAATTTTAATATGCCTGACTCACATTCCACCTTATAAAAAATAACAAGGCTCACACATCATACACATTCACTTTTTTAAGTTTTACTAACATTTGTAGAAAAACCGAATACTGTCCACCTCTGCTCACAATACACTCATATACTGTTCAGCTGGCTCCCAGGTATCATCCCACTGTTTGCCACTAGGAGGAAAAAGAAAAGAGGTTAAAATTATGTTTGATTTGAACAATTTTAAATATATCCAGACATTGCTTCTACTGAATTTAAACCGTCAACATCAATCATAATACCACAATCAGAACATATATATTAACCTTATACACACAAAAAGAACCTCCAGACACAAGGAACAACCCGTACCACACAAAGGCTACATCAAGGGGCAGACAATACAGAAAGTGTCATTGACATTGTTGAAACCATAACAACAGGTCTATTATCATCGTTGCAAAGGACCCACTCCCACCACACAGAGAACCAAAACAGTAACAAAAAATAAAGCAGTTGCAAAACTTTTCAACCTGGAAGAAAATGAATGATTATAACAGTGATCAAGTCAAAACAACTATGCTATGATTACACCAAAAATCAAAAGATAGAAAATGGAAAATAAAATTATTGAGCTGATTCCCAAGACATCAATCAACAATGGTCATAGAATTTGTAGTTTACACTGTTGCAATCATAACGACACCAGCTTTATTAGGTAAAATATGAACCGAGGCAACTGTCATGAGCCCGTCAACCATTCTCTTACCACAAACAAGGCATAAACACAGATGAAATCACGAACAAACATGGTCACAAAAGCCGATACCAATTTCTTTTCTGACAGTCAAACTATGAATCATGGGAAGCGTCAGGGAGCTTCAGCAGCTCCAATTGGGGCATAATCGAGAGAAACAACGGAAACGACACCTGGTGGTTGAGACCCCCCCCCCCCCCCCCCCCCCCCGGGTCCGTCCACACGACGCTGTGGCTTGCCTCCAACTTTGTCAAAATATAGTACCCCAAATCTCCCATCTGGTTTCATGGCTCCCTGTCCAAAAAGTCATCCCCTCACCGTCCCAACCGTCACAGGCTATAACATACACGCCTTTTGCTCAGAATGGCTCTCTCTCCTGTCACACCACTGATGTGGCCTGAAATTGCAGATTGGCTCCCTGCCCCCGCCTCACGTCGCATGAGGACGGGTGTCCCTACGAGGACATTCGAGCTGAAGTAAGAGAGGTATCATCTCAAGCTAAAATCAAGACCACACACACATGTGAGGTCAGCATACAAACAAACAATGAGATGGACAGAAAATGCCCTTAGGCATCCTTTTATGAGTGTAAAAGAACCATGAAATACAAACAAAAACCTAGCATTGCATTCCCCCTGAACATAATTGTTTGAACAGCAAAAGAAAAAATAATAAAAATTAACAAAATGTCATATCAAAGACCTGAATAAGGTAATACATTAGTGAGCTTGAATTTTGTTTTAGTTTTATCAATAAACCACACCAAAGTATACTCATTAACTCATGTTCCATGATATATTAAACTAACCCACACCAGCAATTTAAATAACCCATCAATGGTTGACAAGACTCAGTTAACAGGAAGTTTCTAAAGGCATGAAAGATCCGAACACCTTTTTGAAGCAGCAGATCAAATCATTTTTGTCCACAAATCCCAATTGGCTAAGAAGTCTGCTCACGGCAGTAAAACTAAAAAACGAAAACAAAATCACCAGTCAGGATGTCCTTAATTGTTTAAAGACTCAGGGTCAAAACAAAACATGTAAACACCACCCACAGAAAAGAAAAGGTTAACATATATCGCCCCAAGATGGAATAAACTTCAAACAACATGAACTCGTCATAACATAAAACCATTCAGATAAGAAAAACTGTCTCAGCAAAAGAAAAGGACAAAGTTTCAACCATGAACCCTGGAAAATCTATTTTCTAACAGTATGGAAGCACTGCGTTCGCATCAGAGTGGATGAATGGCCAAAACAAAAAACAAAAATCTAGCTCTCAATAACCCGAAGATAGTTGAGGCTGGTAAATGTTCGCTGGTAGAAACCATGATTGCACTGCGTTGTGCAGTAATCCAGTACCAAGACCAAAGAAAATATCCCACTAAACTAAAATGAAACAAAATAACTAAAATAATAAAACAGAATATGGTGACCAAAACCCACGAAATTGGTCACAAGGTCCCACCATAAAATTTAACAATCAAGTAAACCACAAAATCAGCTCATTACTCCAAAGAAAATGACAAAGGTCAAAATGAAACCACTTCTTTCAAAATTTATCTAATTAGTTAGAACAGTAAAAGAAAACAAGTAAAAGAGTTTGAAATACTTGGCTCGGGGTTTAGACTTCCAATGTAAACATGTGGCTGAGAACCTTCAAACTTTCACAAGCGGAGCTGAGCTGAAGTTCACATTCCAGGAAGATAGCTAAGGATGTTTTTGTTTGCTTGCATAAACCATGCTTGTATGCGTTGTGCAGAATTCCAGTAACCCAACAAAATAAAACAGAACACGGTGAGAAGACATCAGCTTAATTTGGAGATAGGGCCCTAAACCAAAGAATATATATCAGATGGTCCCACTGGAAAATTTAACAATATGTCTCACAGCCTTACCACGTGTAAAATATAGACCATCTTGAGTCAAAGTTGCATTTTTAACCTTAGTCCAGTAGCAAAAAGCAGAGTAGCCACCTCACAGTGAAAATATATGTATCTACCTTATGAAAATATATGTGTCATGGGTGATTCTGCAGGTTGAGTGCTTTGCAGTCTTGTTTCTGGTTTTATTGTATTTTTGGTACTTCCTGTTTTATTTTGTGCATTCACTTCCTGTCTCATTACAGGCAGCTTCACGACATGAGGCTCCTCACTAATCTGCCTCATGTCTTGCACCTGGGTCCTGGCTTCTCCATTTAAGCGTCTTTGCAACAGTTTCCTTTGCCAGTTTGTCTTCTTCAGTTGAGTACTGTGAACCTGCTCTCAGTAACACTTTGTGAAAGTGTATTTAGTTAGTTTTGGACTTGTTCAGTTGTGCTGTACTGCCAGGAATCCTTTCTGCTGATTAAAACTGTGTGAGCTCTGCATTTGAGTCCTCTTTGTGCTTTGATAGTACAAACTGGCCAAAAATGGACTCAGCAAGCTCTGACTCAGTTTTGGGGGCCCTGGGGGCTCAGGGGAAGAGGCTCCTCCAACAGGAACAACAGATGAGCCTACTGCACCAGGAGATGGGGCAACTCAATGCTCAACATGATCAGTTTGCTACCTCTGTCAGTGAGCAACTCAGTTACCTGGTGGAGAAGGTGCAGCAGCTCCAGACCTCTTCAACCCAGCCTCCAGAGAAGAACCACATGCCGCAGCCCCAGAGTAACGAGGTGGAGGTGACTCCTGGAATATTCTCTGCATCCCCTGGCCTATCTGTTCATCTTGCTCGTCCTGAGAGGTTTTCTGGGGACTCTGGTGATTGTCAAGCATTTTTGACACAGTGTAGCCTCCACTTTGAACTGCAGCCCTTCTCTTTCCCCACGGAGAGAGCCAAGATTGCTTTTCTCATCTCCCACCTTTCGGGCAGGGCCGAGGCTTGGGCCACGAGCGAGTGGGAGCGCGACGCGGACATTTGTAAGTCATTTGATCTTTTTACTAAGCGTTTCACTCAAATTTTTCAGCACACCAGGCCTGGGAGGGAGGCTGCCAGAGCTCTATGTCAGCTGCAGCAGAAGAGGAGACGTGTCGCTGATTATGCTATTGAATTTCGTACTTTGGCTGCTGCATGTGACTGGAATCAATCAGCACTTTTTGATGCCTTTTTGAGTGGTCTTTCCAGTGAACTCAAGGATCTGTTAGCCCCTCTGGATCTGCCGGAGGATTTGGACTCTCTCATTGCTCTGGCGATCAAGATTGACAAGAGGCTCACAGACCGACAACGAGAGAGAGGTTTCGACGTCCCTTCTCCTCCGGACCGGTGGAGGCGGGGCGCTGCTAATGGTGGCTCCAGTTGGCGTGCGTCAGCCCCTGACTCTTCTCTCAACGTGTCCTCAGCTTCACCAGCTTCATCAGAGGAGCCCATGGTGATTGGCAGAGCCCACCTTCCACCTGAGGAACGTCAACGCCGCTTTCGGGAGGGTCTCTGCCTGTATTGTGGCCAGCCGGGTCACCAAGTCAGCAACTGTCCAGTAAACAAGAAGGGACCTCTAAGGAGGTTTTCGTTGGTGAGTTGCACCTCCTTTTCTAATGACATCCAACGTGCAAGCCCCACTGTCCAGCTCTCCACTCCTGAAAAGACTGTTGAGCTGGTGGTGCTCATTGACTCTGGTGCAGATGTTAACTTGATGGATGCTCAATTTGCAAGACAATTGAACTTAGAGTTTTTGCCTCTTGAAAGGCCCCTGCAGGCTGTCGCCTTGAATGGACATCCGTTGTGTTCTGTGTCTAGTCGAACCCCACCTGTTAAAGTGACTTTCGCTGATAACCATTCTGAAATTATTACGTTTTTCCTGTCTGATTTTCCTCGACACCCGGTCATTTTGGGTCATCCCTGGCTTGTTCGGCATAACCCTAACGTAGATTGGTCCTCTGGTTCAATTTTATCTTGGAACTGCGATTGTTTACAGTCTACTCCTGGTAGTACCCCTCCTTCTCAGGTTGTAGGGGTTCTACCAGGCTGTGATTCTGATTTCCCTGATCTGTCTCGGGTTCCCTCTTGTTACCATGACCTTAAGGAGGTTTTTAGCAAGTCACGGGCTGCCTCTTTGCCCCCGCATCGTCCGTATGACTGTGCCATTGACTTGCTACCGGGGACCACGCCCCCTAAGGGTCGCCTGTACCCGTTGTCCTTACCTGAAAGGCAGGTCATGAGGGATTACATTGACACAGCGCTCCGGGCAGGCATAATCCGTGAATCTTCGTCCCCTGCTGGGGCAGGTTTTTTCTTTGTGACCAAGAAGGACAACACTTTACGTCCGTGTATCGATTACCGGGGTCTCAATGACATCACCATCAAGAACAGGTACCCCCTCCCTCTGGTCTCCTCGGCTTTTGAACTCTTACAAGGTGCTACAGTTTTTACTAAGTTGGATTTGAGGAATGCTTATCACCTTGTGAGAGTGAGGGAGGGGGATGAATGGAAGACTGCCTTTAATACGCCCAGTGGGCATTATGAGTACCTAGTGATGCCTTTTGGTCTCTCTAATGCTCCCGCGGTTTTTCAGGCTCTGATTAATGATGTACTTCGGGACATGCTCAATGATTTTGTTTTTGTGTACCTAGATGATATCCTGATTTTCTCCCCTGATATGCAGTCCCATATCCAGCATGTGCGGAGGGTTCTTCAACGCCTTCTCCAACACCAGCTCTATGTGAAGGCGGAGAAGTGTGCCTTCCACGAGTCTTCTGTTCATTTTCTTGGGCTTGTTGTGAGGCAGGGGGAGATCCAGATGGTTCCGACAAAGGTGGAGGCGGTCAAGAACTGGCCGGTCCCTACCTCGAGGAGAGAGGTGCAGAGGTTTTTAGGTTTCGCAAACTTTTACCGGCGGTTTATTAGGGGTTTCAGTAGCGTTGCCGCCCCTTTGCACGCTCTGACCTCCCCAAAAGTCAGGTTTCAGTGGTCCTCTCAGGCAGACAAGGCTTTTCTGAGTCTTAAGGACAGTTTCACTTCTGCTCCGATTCTGGTAATGCCTGATGCCCGGTTCCAGTTCATTGTTGAGGTGGATGCCTCCGAGGGGGGAGTGGGGGCTGTACTCTCTCAGCGCTCCGAGGTGGATCACCGCGTTCATCCCTGTGCATTCCTGTCACGCAAGCTGTCTGCCGCTGAGAGGAACTACGACATTGGGGATCGTGAGCTATTGGCCATTTAAGTGGCCTTGGAGGAGTGGCGCCACTGGCTCGAGGGGTCCAAGCTGCCATTCATCGTGTGGACCGACCACAAAAATTTAGAGTACCTGAGACGGGCCAAGAGGTTGAATCCTCGTCAAGCCAGGTGGGCCTTGTTTTTTACACGTTTTAACTTCACTGTGTCTTATCGACCCAGTTCGAAGAATGTGAAGCCTGATGCTCTGTCCCGCCTGCCTAACACATTTTTCTCTGTTCCTGAGGTCCCAGCACCAGTCCTCCCCTTGTCTTGTGTGGTTGGAGCAGTGACCTGGTCTGTGGAGGAGCAGGTAAAGCAGGCAGCTGCTTCGGTTCAGGCCCCTGATGGTTGTCCTGCAAACCGGCTTTTTGTTCCCCCTACCCAGAGGTCTCAGGTTATTCACTGGGCCCATGCTTCCCGTTTTTCGTGCCATCCGGGGGTCAAGAGAACAATGTTTGTAATTCAGCAACGGTTCTGGTGGCCATCTATGAGACATGATGTTGCTGAGTATGTGGCAGCCTGTCCAGTATGTGCTCGACACAAGACCTCCCACACACGTCCTTCTGGCCTACTTCTCCCTCTCCCCGTTCCCACTCGGCCCTGGTCACACATCTCTCTGGATTTTGTTTCCGGGCTACCTGTTTCTGAATACCACTATTCTCACTGTAGTCGACAGGTTTTCTAAGATGGTGCACTTCATTCCCCTTTCTAAGTTACCCACGGCCAAGATGACCGCAGAGGTATTGTTGTCTCAGGTTTTTAGGATCCATGGTTTCCCGGTTGACATTGTTTCGGACCGTGGCCCTCAATTCATTTCCCGTTTTTGGAAGGCCTTTTGTTCCCTTTTGGGGTCTTCTGTCAGTCTCTCTTCAGGTTACCATCCCCAGAGTAACGGGCAGGCTGAGAGGCTAAATCAGGAGCTGGGAACCGGTCTACGCATCCTTGCCGCTGAGTGCCCCTCGACGTGGTGTAAGCACCTAGTGTGGGTGGAGTTTGCCCACAACACCTTGCCAACCGCTTCTACAGGTCTTTCCCCATTTCACTGTGTATATGGTTATCAACCGCCTCTGTTTCCTGCTCTAGAAGGGGAGGTCAGCGTCCCGTCTGCCCATGCCCTTGTTCGGCGTTGTCGTAGGACCTGGGTTAGGGCGCGTCGCACCCTCCTGAGACAATCTACGTCCTACAAGTTGGCTGCTGATCGTCTCAGGGTCCCTGCTCCGGCTTACAGGGTGGGACAGAGGGTGTGGCTGTCTACTCGGGACCTTGCCCTCCGTACGGACTCTCGTAAGTTGTCCCCGAGATTTATTGGGCCATTTCCTGTGTCAAAGGTCGTTAACCCTGTGGCTGTTAGACTCAAGCTCCCCAGGTCCATGAAGTGCCACCCGACGTTTCATGTTAGCCGGGTTAAGCCGGCCAGGGAGAGTGCGCTGGTTCCTGCCTCCCGGCCCCCTCCTCCCCCCCGGATGGTTGCGGGGGGCCCGGTCTATTCTGTGCGGCGGCTGTTGGCTGTGCGGCGTTGGGGTCGTCAGTTCCTCGTTGACTGGGAGGGTTACGGCCCTGAGGAGAGGTCTTGGGTTCCGGCGAGTGATGTTTTGGATCCCTCCCTGATTCGGGACTTTTATGACCGGCACCCGGATGTTCCCGGCCCGTCGGGAGCCGTGCGTGGGGCGGGGGGTGATGTCATGGGTGATTCTGCAGGTTGAGTGCTTTGCAGTCTTGTTTCTGGTTTTATTGTATTTTTGGTACTTCCTGTTTTATTTTGTGCATTCACTTCCTGTCTCATTACAGGCAGCTTCACGACATGAGGCTCCTCACTAATCTGCCTCATGTCTTGCACCTGGGTCCTGGCTTCTCCATTTAAGCGTCTTTGCAACAGTTTCCTTTGCCAGTTTGTCTTCAGTTGAGTACTGTGAACCTGCTCTCAGTAACACTTTGTGAAAGTGTATTTAGTTAGTTTTGGACTTGTTCAGTTGTGCTGTACTGCCAGGAATCCTTTCTGCTGATTAAAAATGTGTGAGCTCTGCATTTGAGTCCTCTTTGTGCTTTGATAATATGTATCTACCTTATAAGCTCTTTTATATATTATTCTGTGCTTTTTTATATTATCATATGCTATGGAAGAATCCTGCTCTGATGTTAAGTGCCTCTCAGTGTTTTTCTGCACAAAGATGAATAGCTGCATATTTTCTCCTGCACCAAAAAAGGAGTGAAACATCTCAGCTGCTCTCGTAACAGTGTGTGTCTTTATTATCACGGATGTTCCTGCTTATCTCAAGGATACATGTTCTTGTGATGTATTAGCTCTTCACTAACAAGGCAATTAGTTTTTACCTGTCATGACCAATGACGTGTGTAAATGGCAAACTGCGTATGTTACATTCCATTATTCCTCAATAAAAATAGCCGCATCAGCAGAGTTCTTCAGAACACACTTGGATGCAGCAGACAAGAGCGGAACGCGGGTTCTGGCTGGAGCTGTATGTGTTCTCCCCTCATGAGCGGTGAAAAGAGACTGGTCTTCTGATTATTTGACTCCACATTCTACCAACGAAAGGTGTTTATCTCCATCTTCTCCGAACCTGTTTCTGGTCTAACAGAAGGAAGACCAACAAATGTTGGCGTCACGAACAGGCTTTTTTCTTTTTGAAGAAAAAGGAGTTTTTGGAGGACGATTTGACCAACCGACCCAGTGAACGATCTTGGCACAAAACACTGCGGTGAAAATCAAGGTAAGCAGGCCTTTTTCTAAAAATCTGCTCATTGGATATATCCAGCCTTTGTGTCTTGAATCTTAGTAACTGTGGTCCTAAAAATAATCGTTGGAGAAGAAAGTGGAGACAAGTTCAGAAATAATGAGAGATTTTTTGTAATGGTTTAATGGTAAAATAAGATAAGGATTTTTACAATGGTGTAATGGTAAAAAGACAAGGAAATAGTACAACACGGGTTGGAGGCCCAGGGGACTAGGAACCCCTAAATTCCACTTAAGGTCTAGGACCTTATAAATCTTCCAGGTCGTGGCTGACCACACTATTTACTGACGAGTGAATAGAAAATATGACGAGGTTATATTAGCTAGGTTAAGGCCTTAGGGGGTGGGAACCCTAAAATTCCACAGGTCAGGGACCTGTTCAAGGTTATATTAAAAGTCGGGTTGGGGACCCTAGGAGGTAAAAGGATAACTCCTAAAATTCTATAGGTCTGGGACCTTATCATGAAATGAGAAAACTGTTTTGTGAACTAAGGAAACTGTTTTTGACACAAAACACACGCCATAGTTAAAAAACACGCTGTATGAATGTCAAGTCTCAATCAGCTTTGTCGGTAAAACAGATGAAGCTGACTGATTAACTTGAATTACACAATAAAAGAGACAGAATAAACTCCACATGAGAGTAATAAGTCTCTTTAGGCTAAGCAAACATTATCTGCACTTACGAAAAGTGCAGAGAGTAAGGATAAGTGTAAAAACACATAGAATTTTTCATATCATAACCAATAGGGAATGAGCGGTGAACATCACCCCCACCGCAGATAAGAAGGGTAATGAATGAATGAATTGTACTAACAATTATATGTGTAAGTGAGAAAAATACAGCGCATCCTTGTGGATGCAAAGGTAAGATCTTCTCACCTGAATAAGGTAGAAGCAGAAGATACCACAACGGTCCTTAGCATTGTCTCACTTTTTAAAGCCGGTGACTAGAGCCCCCTATGGGCTAAGACCTCACCGGTCCAAATTGTCACCAAAATCAGCAGCATACTAACAGAATGATGGATAAAGAGTTTGATCGTGAAACGGAGGATGATGGATGGGGACCTAATGACATCCTGAGTACACTGGGAGAGCAATTAGCCTGCATAGAGGCTGTAATAAATATGACAAGTAGTCCAATAGAAGCTACGAAAAACAAAATTTTATTGAGAAAAACAGCAGAAAAAGCGATGAAGGAAAAAGGAGCAGATGTGAACAGCAGAGGAAACTGGAGTAAAATATGGGAGCAGAAAGCTGCAGAAGCGAGAGAAAAGGGAGAAGAGGCTAATAAAGCTTTAAGGGAAGCAGGACTGCTAACAAGGAAGAAAATAAAAAGTGAGGTTGAAAAGCAAGCAGGGCGAGTGAGTAAGTATATGCAGTGGGTCATGTTATGGAATGCAGCCAGACCTAATATGAAGAAAGTGAAAAAAGAGACTAAATCACCCACTCAACCACCCCCATACTCCTCCACTACTGCTCCAGCAGCTGGACTGTACCCATTAATAAAAGTTACGAGCGGCATACCAGACATCCAGCCTGAAACCCCCGTGGATAATTTGAGTAAGTGGTCAGGTGTAACTACAGCATCAGGATCAGACACTAAAGTCAAGCCCTCCACCTCTAAGACACAATCCTTTTCTGCCAAGTAATGAAACACCAAACAGCAGCCCACCTGCAGACAACCTAGCTGCACCCTTCGAATTAAGGGCTAAACGACAGGACATAAATAACTCACAAAATCAATTTACCACTCCCTACTTTAATCAGGGCCTGGTCGCACCTGAATATGGTACGGGTACGAGCCTCCATGCACCGCCTCCAGCACTTTGGCCAAACAGTCCACCTGTATGGCCTAAAACGCCAGACCTAAACAAGCCAATACCAATTTTTGCAACCTCCCAGTTGCAGGGAGAAGATCAGGAAGACCCAAATAAAAATATAGTGGTAAAAATGGTTCTGGTAGGGCAGGAATCATCTGATCCCCCTCCAGCAGCCAGTCAGAGCTATGAATCCCTCCTACAAGAGGAGTGGCAGAAGCAGCTCACAAGAGAAGAGTCTAGGGGAGAAAGGGACCTGCTTCAATTATCCCGCCCCTCATCCCCATGCCCAGATAGGAGACACACTAGGTCCATGGGCCCCCCACCGACCTACCAATTACCCTTGGTGCAGAACAATCCCAACGCCCAGAAAGTTTATCAGCCGTATTCCCTTGGGGACATCCAGGCTTTAATAGATAAATTACCAGATATACAAGAGGGTGGAAACACTTGGCTCTCAGACTTCAACACCCTCACTGCTGGACAGGACCTTGCATTGGGAGATTTCCGAGCAGTAGTCACTAGGTGCACGTCACGCTCGCAGGCGGAGGCCCTAGAGAAAGACGCTGGCACAACTCATGATTCTAATTCTGTACCTCTCGGTAGAGTGATAGCTCAACTAGGCCCAGCAGTCAGAAAGATGTTCCCGCTAAAAGATAGCAGCACAATGAGCAAAATTAAATGGGATACTAAACAAAATCCTTCAATTTACCTGAACCAAGCCACTGACAACTGGGTGGCCCAAACTGGCCAACACCCATCCAAACGGGGCACGAATAGTATGTGGTTCAAAAAGGCAGTCCTGAAGGGAGTCCCCGACTCAGTGACTCAGAAAATGGAAGACAACCCTGATTTGCAGGATTGTGATTTTAGTATGTGGAAAAAACACCTTATTTTTAACCTCAACAAAGTACAGTTAAAGGAAGAAAAAGACTCCGATAACTTAGAAGAGTTGCAAAAACAATTGTTCAGGGTCCAATTACAAGCCGCGAAAAAGACTTTGGGTGAAAAGGGGGACAAGGTTAAGAAACAAATGGTCGCGTCCACAGCCGCACCCCCACCACTACCGTCACTTCCTGATCAGGTTTCACCTATAGCTTGGCAGCCGCAGCCACCATACTCAGGGCAGCCGCAGCCACCATACTCAGGGCCATATGTGCCACCACAACAAAACACACCCATCCCATATGCTGCCCAGCGACCACCTTTTGCTGGTCGACCCAGAGGTGGTTTCAGGGGAAGGGGACAGTGGAGGCCAGTAGGCGGCAAAGGGGGACCACATGCTCAAGACATTTGCTACAACTGTGGTCAACCAGGACATTGGTCCAGGAACTACCCCTTTGTTCTTTATGTTAAAGACAAAAAAAAAAAACATTGTTAGATTTGATTCATTTTTACTTAGACAGGAGTATAGCATAGCAGATACTTACTTTTCGAAAAGCCCTGTGCTGCCCTAGATGAAATACAAATGATCCAATTACTGCATCCATGCGGTGTATTGGTATCTGAAATAAAACATAATTGTGGATGATTTAATCATCACAAAATGCAAATAATGGATATATATTTTATGAACAAAATATCTATACCTTGCTTTTTTCCACAATGAGATGGAGATAAGCATCTAGGATTTTTTTTTAAATAGCAGCTTTAAATTATTTTCTAGATCCACAGCATTGGAAAAATGTGTATTTCCAAGAGAAAGTAGTCTTACTTCATCTGACAGCCACCCATGTCCACATAGTGTACGAAAAGATGTATCATACAGTTTGTATGGACCAACCGGGGCTTCTATTTGGCCAGAGTCTTTCAAAGACCAAAGTTTAAGTACTGCAAAAAAAAAAAGGTAAATATATAAATAAATTAATATTTTAAAGCTTAGCAAAGTACAACCGACATTTTTTAGGAACAATGGGAATTTGTGCATACATGAGCAGTAGCAGGCAGTAAACAAACATGCAGTGAACTAACTTGCAAATAACTGACCAACCGGTCTGAACCAATGGCCAACAGGGCCAAAAACTTTTTTTGGTTTGTGGTACTACTGCACCTTGCCGCTGCAATGTTTTCTGGAACAATGGGAATTTGTGCATACATGAGCAGTAGCAGGCAGTAAACAAACATGCAGTGAACTAACATGCAAATAACTGACCAACCGGTCTGAACCAATGGCCAAAAGGGCCAAAAACTTTTTTTGGTTTGCAGTACTACTGCACCATGCCGCTGCAATGTTTTCTGGGACATCATGGGAGGGGGCAAAGGAGATGTCTTGAAAGGGAGTGAGGGAGGAGTCTTTGGACGGGGTGAGGGAGACATGCAAAGAGGGGGTGAGGGAGCTGTCTTGGAATGGGGCGAGGGAGACATGCTCAGAGGGGGTGAGGGCGATGTCTTGGGAGGGGGCGAGGGAGGCATGTAAAGAGGGGTAGAGGGAGGTGTCTTGGGAGGGGGTGAAGGAAACCTCCAGGGAGAGAGCGAGGGAGACATGTTTGAAGGGGGTGAGGGTGATCTCTCAGGAGGGGGCGAGGGAGACATCATGTGAGGGTGTGAGGGAGACATCCTGGGAGGGGGCGAGGGAGACACCTTGTCGGAGTCCTGATTTTGAGTTTTCCCCACCAGATGTGTTTTGCCCACGTACTTAATAACTGACTCCCTCTCTTGCTTCTCAATTGATTCAAGTTTTTGAAATTTTGTTGGTGGTTCATTTGGCCCATCTTCCTTGTGTCCCACATTGCCTCTTTTGTAGGGCTTTAGGTGAGTGATGCTGTGCTTTGTTTTCAAGTGTTTCCCTGTCATAGTTGTCAGCATAGCAGTCTTGCCCAAGAGTTGTTGGATTGTGTACGGGCCAGAATAGTCACACTCCATCCTGGCTCCTTTTCTACTTCTTTTTTTTACATTGTACAACAGCACCTTATCCCCTTCTTTGAATGTAAAATGTTTGTATTTTTGTTTGCCCTATTTGCATATGCTTCCTTCATTTTCTGTTGAGCCACTTCCACATTTTCTTTTACCTTCTCATCTCGGTACTTTTGTACTTTTTCTTGCTCATTTACATATTCGCTGTATTCCATTGGAAGGATAATAGATGACAGCTACATTGCAAAAACAGATAATGTTTTCGCAATATAAATGTTACACATTTAGACACTGTTATAAAAAAACAGTGTCAAAAGATTCTATGTCTGAAAATGATTATAAGTATTCACAAAATCAGCATGTATATTAATATGTTAGTACAAAGGAAGATTCCAACATAACTCATGACAGGCAGACTCTTACCGGCATTTCAACGGGAAGTCCACATGGGAACCTTGCCTCTCTTCCATACATTAGGTAGAATGGTGAGAATTTTGTTGTGGTGTGCATTTTGGACCTCAGTGAAAACAAAGTGGCATCTAGATACAGATCCCAATCATCCTGCCTTTCATTAACAACTTTTCTGAGGGCCCTAGAAAAAACAGTTTCATGCTTCAATAAGAAATAGTTGAATTTCAATACATCTTTGAAATATTTATTCTCATTTTATAGAGTCACAAAGCCATAGATGAATGAATACATGCAAATTATTTTAACTCAGTGAAGTCTGAGACCAAACTTTACAAAGTACAAATACAGGACATGTTCAGCTGTGGCAAGGTGGCGAAACGAGGGCCCGGGCGGGATTCGATCCCCAGACTCCCGGGTGAGAGTCATCCGTGCTAACCAGTCCCTTTGGCTGACTGGTTAGCATGCATGACTCACGCATTACTCTCACCTGGGAGTCTGGGAATTGAATCCCGCCCGGGCCCTCGTTTCTCAACCTTGCTTCAAAGCAATTGTCAAAAGATGTTAAAACAAGACACTGCTGTAATTGTTTTCTCACCGTTTAATGTTGTCATTTGTTTTTTCATCCAATCCATTAGTCTGTGGGTGATATGCTGCTGTCACACTCCTCTCAATTGAAAGGAGCTCACATAGATCTAAAAGAACAATGAGGCACATTATAATTAGTTATTTTACAGATTTGACTTTTAGGCCAAATAAAAATGTATATTAAACATAACTTATTTGATTCACAAACTCTCGCCCTTGGTCTAAGTATGTGCAGAGGACAGCCATGCCGATAAAAAAATTGTGCATACATTTTGGGAGACTTCCTCTGCAGACTTAGTTTTCAGAGGGAAAGCCTCCACCCACTTTGAAAAATCATCAGTGGCTGTCAATATATACTTGTAGCCAGAAGGGGTCTGGGGAAGCGGACCTGTCAGATCCATTCTGACCAGCTCCCCCACACCAGATACCTGTTGGTGATAGATTAAATGTTTATGAACAGAAGTAACATAGAAGTAATAAACTGTAATGGTAATAGAAGTAATAAACAGAATTACAATGGACAGTCACCTTGATGCAATCCAGTGTTTCGACTACCTTCAGTGGAGGTCCAACTCTTTGGCAATGGTCACATTCAGATAGCTAGAAAATGTATTTCGTTTTATGAAATTTATAAATATTGTATATTAGAGATTGCTAACAATGAGGTAACATACCCATTTCTCAATGTCTGCAGTCATACCATGCCAATAAAATTTAGAACACACTGATTCGCGAGTTTTCACAATGCCACTGTGTCCTCCCATTTTTGAAGTATGGATTTGCCTAAAGTTGGTCCAAGCCTCCTCTTTTGATTTAATGGCTTTTCGCCTAGGCAAGGGTCCAAAGAATAGACCCCCAGATTTATTGAAAGAATTTACACATTAGTCATATGGCATATTATCAGAAAATGTGGTGTATGGTTTAATCTTAACAACTTACCATGAATGCTGAATTTAGAGGCATATTTCCTTAGGGTTTGCCTTTGTCCTTTGGTGTAGTGCAGCGGATAGGAACCCTTGGTAAGGAGATAAAATATCTCATCCCACCTGCTTTCCATTTTACTGTAAAAAATGCAAACAAGGAAGTAATTTGAAAATTAAAACTTCTGATTTAAAAAATCATACAGTCAATTATGTTCATATACACTACCAGTATATATACCAGTTGTGTCTGGTTCTAGCATTTCATATTTCCTAGTTCCTACTGCATGCGTTCAGATGTATTAATCCATGCACTTAAATATTAATGTTCTGATTTTATTGAAAAACTTGTTCTGTAATAGTTCCTTTACTATTGTGATCAAAAATATTTAATCTCAATTCTGAGGCTGCTCTGTAAATAGTTTTCAAATAAACAATACACATAGCAACTTCTGATCATTCCATATCAATTTCAGACTTAAAATAATGTATCGATGTAAACCACACCCACTTCCTGTTAAACCACGCCCACTTATGGGTTATGTCACGCCCATTCCGAGTACAGATACAGATAATGGTTGAAAATATATGTATCTACCTTATAAGCTTATTTTATATATTTACCTTATAAGCTCATTTGTATTACTCTATTCTATGGACACTTGCTCAGATACTCAAGGCCTCTACACAAAGATTTACAGCAGCATGTTCTGTTCTGCAACCTTGAAGGGAGTGAGCACGTTCCAGCTCCTCTCACTTTCCTCTCGGCACCGGTGAAATGTATCTTCATGTATCAGGATGTTCCTAGTAATCTCAAGGATGCATGTTCTAGTGATGTATTAAACTGTCCACTAACAAGGCTGTTATTTTTTACCTGTCATGACCAATGACGTATGTACATGGCAAACTGCGTATGTAACATTCCTGTAATCTTCAATAAAAATCAGCCGTTTTCAGCAGAACGGCGAGAGTCTGTCCGAAGCAACTGTCAGGAGCAGATCGCGGGACCTGCTGGAAGTTGTAAAGGCTCTCCCCCTCTCGAGCGGTGAAACAGTGACTGGACTCCTCTGATCATTTGACTCCACATTCTGCCAACTCAAAAGGTGTTTATCTCCATCTTCTCCGTACCCGTGCTTGGTCTAACAGAAGAAAGACCAACAAAATTTGGCGTCACGAACAGGATTTTTTCTTTTTGAAGAAAAAGGAGTTTTTGGAGGACGATTCGACCAACCGACCCAGTGAACGATCTTGGCACAAAAACACCGCGGTGGAAATAAGGTAAGCAGAGCCTTTTATCTAAAATCTGCCTATTGGATTTATCCAAAGCCTTTGTGTCCAGAATCATAGTAGCTGTGGTCCTAAAATAATAGTTGGAGAAGAAAGTGGAGACAAGTGCAGAAAAAATAAGAGATTTTTGTAATGGTTTAATGGTAAAATAAGATAAGGATTTTTTACAATGGTTTAATGATAAATGAGATAAGGAAATAGAACAGAGTTTGAGGCTGGAGGCCTAGGACAAGGTCCTAAAATTCCATTTTCCAGGTCGTGGCTGACCACACTATTTGCTGACGAGTGAATAGAAAATATAACGAGGTTATATTAAGCTAGGGTAGGGCCTTAGGGGTGGAAACCCTAAAATACTGCAGGTCAGGGACCTGGTTCGGGTTAAGGCCCTGGGAGGCTAGAGAGAGAGCTCCCTAAATTTTAAAGCACAGGTCGGGGACCTGGTTCGGGTTAAGGCCCTGGGAGGCTAGAGAGAGAGCTCCCTAAATTCTAAAGGTCGAGGACCTTTGCATGAGATGAGAGAAATGTTTTTAACTGTTTTTGCATAAAATAAGCAATGTTTTTGGTTGTTTCTGCGTGAAGTGAGCAGTGCTTTTGGCTGTTTCTGCGTGAAGTGAGCAGTGCTTTTGGCTGTTTCTGCATGAAATGAGCAATGTTTTTGGCTGTCTCTGCGTGAAATGAGCAATGCTGTTGTGAAACTGTTTTGTTTTTTTTTTTGACACAAAACACATGCTATAGTTAGAGAACACGCTGTATGAATGTCAAGTCTCAATCAGCTTTGTCGGTAAAACAGATGGAGCTGACTGATTAACTTGAATTACATAATAAAAGAGACAGAATAAACTCCAAATGAGAGTGAATAAGTCTCTTTAGTCTTAGCAAACATATTATCTGCTCTCACAAGTGCAAAATAGTAAGGATAAGTGTAAAAACACATAGATTTTTCATATCACAGCTAATAGGGATTAGTTGAATAAGCGGTGATCACCACACCCACCGCAGTTAAGATGGGTAATGAATGAATGAACTGTACTAACAAATTGTATGTGTAAGTGAGAGAAATACAGCGCGCCTTTGTGGATGCTCTAGGCAAGATTTCCTCACCTGAAATACGGTTGAAGAAGGAAATACCACATAGGTCATTGGCACTGTCTCACTAATTAATACTGGTGAGTTAGAGCCCCCTATGGGCTAAAACCCTCGTCAGTCCAAATTGTCACCAAAATCAGCAACATACTAACAGAATGATGGAAAAAGAATATGATTGTGGAACGGAGGATGATGGATGGGGACCTAATGACATTCTGAGTACACTGGGAGAGCAATTAGCTTGCATGGAGACTGTAATAAATTTGACAAGTAGCCCAGTTGAAGCCACGAGAAATAAGGTTTTATTGAGAAAGTCAGCAGAAAAGGCGATGAAGGAAAAAGGAGTAGATGTTAACAGCAGAGGTAACTGGAGCAAGATTTGGGAAGTGAAGGCTGCAGAAGCGAGAGAGAAAAGGCAGAAAGCTGCAGAGACTCTGAGGGAAGCTGGAGTGTTGGCAAGAAAGAAAGTAAAAAGTGAGGTTGACAAGCAGGCAGCTCGTGTGAGTAACTGCATGCAGTGGATAATGTTATGGAACGCCGCCAGACCCAACATGAAAAAAGTAAAGAAGGAAAATAAATCTCCACCTCCTTATTCTTCTACTACTGCTCCGCCAGCTGGAATGTATCCATTAATTAAAGTTACAAGCGGTACGTTGGACATTCAGCCTGAAGTCCCGCTTGATAATATGAGTGAGTGGTCAAGTGTAACTATGACCTCAGGATCAGACGTTAAAGTCAGGCCCTCAGCCCCTGAGACACATAATCCTTTTCTGATAAGCAATGAAACATTAAACAGCAGTCCGTCTGCAACCAACCCAGCTGCACCGTTCGAATTAAGAGCTAAACGACAGGAAATAGATAACTCACAAAAACAGTTCACCCCTCCCTACTTCAATCAGGGCCTGGTCGCACCTGACTACAGCACGGGTGTGAGCTCCCATGCTCCCCCTCCAGCGCCTTGGGCAAACTGCCCACCAGTATGGCCTAAAGCACCAGATCAAAAGCAAACACCAATTTTTGCATCCTCCCAGTTAAAAGGTGAAGAGCAGGAAGACCCTAATAAAAGTGTAGTGGTTAAGATGGTTCTGGTGGGGCATGAATCATCTGATCCCCCTCCAGCAGCCAGTCAGAGTCATGAATCTCTCCCAGAGGAGGAATGGCCAGAACCGCCCACTAAGGAAGAGTTTGGGGGAGAAGGGGATTTGCTTTCCCGCCCTCAATCCCCAGAACCAGAAAGAAGACATACTAGGTCCATGGGACCACCCACTTACCAATTACCCCTGGTGCAGAATAAACCCAACGCCCAGAAAGTCTATCAGCCGTATTCCCTTGGGGACATTCAGGCTTTAATAGATAAATTACCAGACATACAGGAGGGTGGAAACACTTGGCTCTCAGACTTTGACACCCTCACTGCTGGACAGGATCTTGCATTGGGAGACTTCAGAGCAGTAATCACTAGATGCACGTCACGCTCACAGGCGGAGGCCTTAGAGAAGGATGCTGGCACAACTCGTGATTCTAATTCTGTACCTCTCGGTAGAGTGATAGCTCAATTAGGCCCAGCAGTCAGAAAGATGTTTCCGCTGAAAGATAGCAGCTCAATGTGCAAATTTAAATGGGATGCTAAACAAAATCCTTCAATTTACCTGAACCAAGCCATTGACACCTGGGTGGCCCAAACTGGCCAACACCCATCCAAACGGGGCACGAGCAGTATGTGGTTTAAAAATGCAGTCCTAAAGGGAGTCCCTGACTCGGTGACTCAGAAAATGGAGGAAAATCCTGATTTGCAGGATTGTGATTTTAGCAAGTGGAAAAAACATCTTATTTTTAACCTTAATAAAATGCAGGTAAAGGAAGAAAAAGACTCTGATAACTTAGAAGATTTACAAAAACAATTGCACAGGGTCCAATTACAAGCTGCAAAAAAGACTTTAGGTGAAAAGGGGGACAAGGTTAAGAAACAAATGGTTGCGTCCACAGCCACACCCCCACCACAGCAGACACCCCCTGATCAGGTTTCACCTATAGCTTGGCAGCCGCAGCCACCATATTCAGGGCAGCCACAGCCACAGCCACAGCCACAATATTCAGGGCCATATGTAAACACACCCAACCCATATGCTGCCCAGCGACCACCTTTTGCTGGTCGACCCAGAGGCGGTTTCAGGGGAAGGGGACAGTGGAGGCCAGTAGGCAGCAAAGGGGGACCACATGCTCAAGACATTTGCTACAACTGTGGTCAACCAGGACATTGGTCCAGGAACTGCCCCTTGCCATACAGCCCATAAAAGGAAGGTCAAGGCAGAGGCACCTTTTCGGGACGAGGAGGGCCTACCGGACCCCACACCCAGATGCCAATGATGGGCTGGGAACAGTGGGAGGGTGGTCCAAGACAATAGGACGCCCCACAGAGAAACTCAGACGGTCAGGGAGCCACGGCAGACCCCCTGCTGTCAATAACTGTAGATGGACAACATCAACCATTTTTGGTTGACACTGGTGCCACCTGCTCCACCATGCAAACTGTACCGCCCTCTAAGACATCTACGCGCACTATCTCAGTTACGGGCTTCTCTGGGGAACAACAAACTCTGCCTTTCTCCCTGCCACTCCCAACTACAGTGGGAAACCAGACAGTACTGCACAGCTTCGTCTGTTCACCAACAGTTCCAGTCAACTTACTAGGAAGAGATCTCCTCATCAAATTAGGAGCCACCATTTTGTGTGGTCCTACGGGACTTACTGTCACTCTGCCAGAAGGGACTATTTTGCCCTGCACCGGAGAAGCCAGTGATGGCATGTACTTGGCCCAAAAACTGCCTGACATATCAGACTGTGCTGAGATTTATTGGGCTCTGTTGGACACAGAAACCAAGGACACTCCTGGCTTAATGACTCTGTACCAGCAGTGGAAACCCTGGCTGACTCAGGTCCATCCTTATGTTTCTCCCCCTGACCCTCCTCACCTAACATTATTCTATGACAGACATGATTCAGTTTGGTACAAGGAAGCCTTCCAAAATCATTTAGAGGGACAGCAATGGTGTGTACAAACAACAGATATTTATGCTGCACCAGAAGGTGTGGCCGCGGCAGCCAACCTAACCCAGGAACAATTGGCATGGTACATGATGGGAGATGAGGCAGTACCTCATGTCTCTCTTGCTTTACATCCAGCCCATCAGGCAAAAGAACTAGGGGGAATGGTTAAACGTTCCCTAGCAACCACTGATTGGCGTTCAACTCCTCTTCCACAAGTGTCGTATTCAGACTCAACTCAGACATTTAAAATCACTGCGGTTTGTACTAATTCGACACATTTACAACAGGAAACTATTAGCAGATCTCATGGCCGTGAACGAACCGATCACCCTGATGCTCTGATAATGTTAGACTCGCTTCCCACCTCCCTGTGGTCAACAGGCCCCACCGATGTTGGGTTGGTGTCCATCCCACCTGTGACCTTTCACCTAAAAGATCATGCTCCCCTGTGGGTTCCACAATACCCACACAAACCATATGCTGAAGAGGGGATAGCAGACACCATCAATGGCCTGTTGCAGGCAGGGGTGTTGGAGCCATCCATGTCAGAATGGAACACTCCGATTTTACCTGTAGAAAAGAAAAATACTGGTAAATATCGAATGGTTCATGACTTGCGTCGTATAAACGCCCTACTTAACACAGACTCACTTCCCGTCCCTAACCCATATGTGGCTCTGACAAACTTACCACCTTCACATGCATGGTTTACCTGCATAGATTTGGCAAATGCATTCTTTTGTCTTCCACTTCATGAGTCTCTGAGGGACATTTTCTCTTTCACATTCAGAGGGCAGCAATTCAGATACACGCGGTTGCCACAAGGGTTCACCCTGTCACCTGGTTTGTTCAACCAATGTTTGCGTCAGCTCCTAGATACATGCCCCCTACCTGATGACTGTGTTTTAGTGCAGTATGTTGATGATTTGCTCCTGTCAGCACCCTCTGCAGGCTCCTGTCTGCAAGCTACTCAAACATTACTAACTCATTTGGCCAAGCTTGGATTTAAGGTCAGCCGGTCCAAACTTCAAATAGCCAGGAAACAAGTGTCATTTTTGGGCAGAATGGTTTCACAAGTTGGTGTTTCATTATCACCAGATCACAGAAACTCCATTCTTCATCACTCTAAACCTGAAACAGTCAAAGACATGTTATCCTTCCTAGGCCTGACAGGCTACAGTAGACACTTCATCCCTAACTATGTTGGTCTCACTGCCCCACTACGTGCTCTTATAGCACCTTTTGGGATGTGTCAACTCACAGCTCACCTGAACTGGACTATTCCAGCAGAAGAAGCTTTCATAAAACTCAAACAACAACTCTCAACTGCTAGTGATTTAGCTAATGCAGACTACAAGTCTACGTTTTTCCTTGATGTTTCTGGATCAGAAACTCATGTAAATGGAGTTCTGTTCCAGAAAAAAGGGGGAGGTCAGAGACAAGTCTTGATGTACATAAGTGTCATGCTAGATAACATGGAAAAAAGACACCCACCCTGCACACAACATGTAGCAGGCCTTGCAAAAACTTTACAAAAAAACAGCACATATTGTAATGGGCTATCCTCTGAAAGTACTAACAACACACAGTGTAGTAGCTTACATTACATCACAAGCTTTCACCATGACCCCACTAAGACAAAGAAAAATCAGTAAGATCCTAGAGGCCCCACACATCACCTACACACATGAAGGGATAAACATGGCAGACCACATGGGTAATGGGGAACCTCATTCGTGCGAACAAAGAACAGCAATAGAAGAAAAAGTCAGACCAGATCTAAGTGCAATCCCACTACAAAACCCTGATAAGAACTGGTTCACAGATGGCTGCTGCTACAGAGATGACAATGATGGATTAAAAGATGCATGGGCAGTAGTAGAGCAACTCCCTACAGGCGAGTGGTTCACTGCAGGAGCGGAAAAGCTGAAAGGACAACAGTCAGCACAGAGAGCAGAAGTACTAGCTATTATTGCAGCTCTCAAAATGAGTACAGGGAAGAAAGTAAATATTTACAGTGACTCAGCTTATGCTGTAGGAGCCGTGCATGTTGAACTTAAGCAATGGTTGAGAGCTGGCTTTGTGACTGCTGGGGTGAAACCCATAAAACATGAGTCTGAGATGAGGGAACTAGCAGAAGCTTTATTCCTTCCAGCAGAAGTGGCGGTGATAAAATGCAAAGGACATAGTCAGGGCTCTGACTTTGTATCTAAGGGAAATCAGGAGGCAGATAGAGCTGCCAAGATAACAGCTGAATATCTTCCTGTATATAATCTAGTGGTTGAAACAGTAACTGTTGAAAAAAGCATTGATCCTAGAATCTCCATCACAAGAGAAACACTGAAAGACATGCAAGATCAAGCTTCAGCACAGGAAAAAACTTTATGGTTGGCAAGAGGTGCCACTAACACAGATGTTTGGAGAAGTCCAGATGGTAGGCCCATACTACCACCTGGCATCAGACAAACAGCAATGGAAGAAGCGCATGGTGTTGGACATGTTGGTGTAGCACAGATGATGAGAAATTTGTCCCCCTGGTGGCATCCATACCTAACAGACATGGCCAGATATTTGGTTAAAACTTGTACAGAGTGTACTCAGTTTGGCATTAAACCTACCCTGAAACCAATCCAAGGTCAATTTCCAATACCAACATGCCCTGGAAAAGAGATAATCATAGATTTCACAGATATGATTGACAGGGTAAAAGGCTACAGGTATCTCCTAGTGTGTGTAGATGCCTACACTGGATGGCCGGAGGCTTGGCCTGCGAAAAAAGAAGACAGCAAAACAGTCATCAAATGTTTGATCAATCATTACATTCCCCAACACGGGTTCCCGGAAAAAATTAGGTCGGATAATGGGACACATTTTAAGAACAAAGATCTACAAGAGGTTGAAACCATGCTGGGACTGAAACACAAGTTTGGTTCAGTGTATCATCCTCAGTCCCAGGGAAAGGTGGAAAGGATGAATCAAACGCTAAAGGTCAAATTGGCTAAAATCTGTGCACAGACCAAATTAACTTGGTTAGATGCTTTGCCCCTTGCTCTGATGTCCACACGGAGCTCAGTTAACAAAACCACAAGGTTCACTCCCTTTGAACTACAGACTGGACGGCCGTTTCCAGGACCTGCCACAAAACTACCTCTGACTGCTGACCTGACTGACTCCCTCGACTCAAGGTCATATTATAACCTGTTGCTTAGTCTTGTCTCTCAGTTCTCGTTACAGGTTAAGGCTGATCGTACCACCACAGATGCCCCATCTCCACAACCTGGGACAGACTGGGTCCTGCTGAAAGTCACCAAAAGGAAGTGGACGGAACCGAGGTGGACCGGACCCTACAGGATCACAGAGAGGACGTCACACGCTGTCCGGCTGGACGGCAAAGGAGACTCCTGGTACCATTGGACCCAGTGTGCTGCAGCGGAGGAGCCACACCGTGCCCTGACCGAGGTCTAAGAGAACCTGTCACAGAGGGAGGAGCCTAACCTGGAAGAGAAGCAGCCGACATCTGCCTGACCAGAAAGAGGACCCAAGGACCAGGACGAGAAGCAGCTGACATCTGCCTGACAAAAAAAAAAAAAAAAAAAAAAAGGGATAAAAAAAAAAACCAGGAAGAGAAGTAGCTGACTACAGTAGTGTGCCAAGCTACCAATTCTGCGGGACGAGGTAGCGTGCCAAGCTACCATCACATCCTGCAGGACGAGAATCTTGACATCATCACCCCCTGCAGCTGCCTGGAGCCAGTGAAGGGACCTCAACAGGGGGAAGAAGTAACCACCCTATGAACATTCTACAAGGGTTCTATTTAACACCCTCCATTTATTTTACAAGGGTTCTATTTCACACCCTCATTTATTTTACAAGGGTTATATTTTATACCCACTACTCATTTTATATTATTACTCATTTACCTGTTTAGTATTAGAAATAGTTTTACACTCATTGCATTTCCAAACTCAATTCTGAATGTACATATTGATCACCATTGCCATCTCTCCTCCACCTGCTGACCCAATTATCCAGATGCCCTTGTTACTAGCCAATCCTAACATCTATTTGGGAGGGGAACCCTCTGATGATAGTGATGACTCTCATGATGAAGAAGATGTTGTTAGAGTGTGAGAATGTTCAGTGATTTATGTAACAATCATTTCACCTGTTCATTTCTATGAGTTTTTGATTGTGTTGTTTTTTATTTTTTGATCATTGTTGACTTATGCATGCCCACTCTGTGCCAAAAGGTGTTTGTCCCAAAATGGGAGGACATGGGGGAATTTTCCCTATTTAACGTACGAAAATTAGGGTTTTTCACCCTCATACGGGTGAGCATGCGATCCATTCATGTTGTAACATGTTCAGTTACATATATGATCATGTTTTTTGTATTAGTTTACTGCTAGAAATATGAGAAGCTGTAATCTGATTGATTGTTTGTATTGGTATTTTAAAACTTTCCTTATTAGATTCTTTTTGATGAAATTTGGTGTTGTTGTTTTGATTTCCTACATCTTTGTTGAACTCTTAAAAGAGTTCAAAAGGGGGATTGAAAATATATGTATCTACCTTATAAGCTTCTTTTATATATTTACCTTATAAGCTCATTTGTATTACTCTATTCTATGGACACTTGCTCAGATACTCAAGGCCTCTACACAAAGATTTACAGCAGCATGTTCTGTTCTGCAACCTTGAAGGGAGTGAGCACGTTCCAGCTCCTCTCACTTTCCTCTCGGCACCGGTGAAATGTATCTTCATGTATCAGGATGTTCCTAGTAATCTCAAGGATGCATGTTCTAGTGATGTATTAAACTGTCCACTAACAAGGCTGTTATTTTTTACCTGTCATGACCAATGACGTATGTACATGGCAAACTGCGTATGTAACATTCCTGTAATCTTCAATAAAAATCAGCCGTTTTCAGCAGAACGGCGAGAGTCTGTCCGAAGCAACTGTCAGGAGCAGATCGCGGGACCTGCTGGAAGTTGTAAAGGCTCTCCCCCTCTCGAGCGGTGAAACAGTGACTGGACTCCTCTGATCATTTGACTCCACATTCTGCCAACTCAAAAGGTGTTTATCTCCATCTTCTCCGTACCCGTGCTTGGTCTAACAGAAGAAAGACCAACATGGTGTACTCGCTCATCCCTAGGTAATGCAGCACGTCAGCTCTGTCTTGTCAAATGCACCATGTAAGTTACAAAAAAAGTAACTTTAAATATTCAACTGAAAAAGAGGCGAGCTGAAGAAAACCTAGGGAAAACTGAAGAAACGTGAGCAACAGTTAAGCAATCACAGCGAGATCCGTTACTGTCTGTGTGTGTGCGTGGATGAGCCGGACTGACTGTGCTCCCGGCCGGCTAGAGAGTTTTGTGTGTAGGGAGGGGCGGGCGCTCTATGTGACTGGCCAATCACAGAGCGTGAAGACAGTCAGTTACCAATGAGGATTTTCCTTCAGCACGATTACAGATATTTACTCGTCTCATGCTCGTATTCCTCAAAAATGCTTTATCCGTACCGGATACTCGTCTGAAACGAGTATCCGGCTCATCCCTAGTGAAAACTTCTCTTATGTTTTCATGTCTCATGTTTCTAGTCCTCTCACATTTGGCAAAATGACCTGGATAATGCGGCACAACATCATGTGACTTTTGTGTGAATTCATCTCTCCTCCCCCCTGCTGATTCCTCTGGCAATAGCCACATTTACAAATGAAGGGATGCTAATTGGAGCTATCAGAGTCATCCGTGTGGACTATGGGTCTTTTGACCCTGCTTCAGGACTTCAGGGGGGATGTTGAAATTCTTGGGACTTCTAGTGTTAAATGACAGTCAGTATGGTTTTAGAACAAATCATTCAACATCCATGGCATTAATGGAATTAACAGAAGAAATATCGGAAGCCATTGACAAAAAAAATCATCTCATAAGTATCTTTATTGATTTTAAAAAAGCATTCAATACAGTGGATCATAAAATTCTTATTAAAAAACTTAGTAAATATGGCATCACAGGGATGGCCCTAAAATGGACAATAAGTTATCTCACCGATAGGCAGCAATATGTTCAAATAAACAACACAAAATCACATATAAATAACATTACTTGTGGTGTACCACAAGGGTCGGTATTGGGCCCTAAACTATTTATCATTTATATAAATGACATTGTTGAGGTATGCAATAGATTAAAATGCACCTTATTTGCAGATGATACCACTTTTTACTATTCAGGAGATAATGTTGAGCAGATGATAGAAGTGATACAAACAGAGATGAAAAAATTAAACTATGGTTTGATGGGAACAAACTATCATTAAACAGTGATAAATAATGTTTTATGATATTTAGTAATACATATTCAAATGATGAAATTTTATTAAATATAGATGAGATTAATAATAAAAGAGTTAAAGAAGTTAAGTATCTGGTAGTCATCATTGATGAAAAAATGTCTTGGAAACTGCATATAAACAGTGTCAAAATAAAATATCTAAAACGATTGCACTGTTACATAGAGCAAAATGGTTACTTGATAATAATTCACTATATTTGTTATATAACTCACTGATCATACCGTACCTGAACTACTGCATTGAAATCTGGGGAACAACTTATAAAACTTACACAAATTCCATTTACATCTTACAGAAAAAAGCAATAAGAATAATCACAAGGAGCAACTACAGAGATCCGTCCAATCCATTATTTATAAAATTAAAAACATTGAAATTCTATGATCTGGTGGATATTTTAAAATTTATGTATAATGCAAACAAAACTAACGTACCTGCAGGATTAATCAAAAGATTTTCAAAAAGACAGCAAATATGATTTAAAAGGACATGAATTATTTAACATACCTAGACATCGGATACTCGTAAAGGAACATTGTGTGTCCATAATAGGAGTTAAATTGTGGAATAAATTAAATACTGAAATCAAAAAGGCAAAAACAATATTGACTTTCAAAAAAGAGATAAAAAAATGAAATGATTAACTTATATAGATCTGTTAAATAAATGTGTGAGGGGAGGGGGGTTGGGTGGATGAAAGAAAAAAAATAGTATGTATTCATATGTGTATATATTTATGTATATAGGTCTATAACTTTATGCTTCTTTCTGTGTAACTTATTTTCTCTCTTTTTTTCAATTCATGGGTTGAGATTGTATCAGCCAACAAGTCCAGGAACTATATTGTTCAATTTTTTAAGAGTCATTTGATTATTTCATTTGTATTAATGTTATTTTAGTTAAAAGGGGCAGACAACATAAGTTTTTCTTCTTTATGTCCCATTTTCATTTTGGCTTGAAGCAATTTGGTTCTGTATTTTTATTTTAATGTCAATAAATGAAAATAAAAGATAAAAAAAATAAAATCTTGAAGTGTCCTTCATCTTGCGGATGGAACAGCAGTCAGATAAAGGCAGTAAGATTAAAGATGGTTTACAGCAGACTTTGCGTCTCCTGTGATGGATAATCTGTAGATAGAAGTACAGCCAGGACAACTTGACCCAGCTGAGGAAGTGTGACCTTTGGGTCACAAATGAGGCCATTCATGTCGCTACAGACCCCCCATGGTCAATGGCACGGTGGTCGCAGAAACCACCTGACGTTGAACATTCAGAAGGCATGAAGGACTCCTTTGAGCAAAGGCAGATACAATGCTCCAGATGAAGGCAGACGGAGTGAGGAAGCATTCCCCACGCCAATGAATAGTCAGTATCATATCCTTAGGAAGCGGTTAAGTCAAAAATCTGTAGATCATTGTATTTGTATATACATGTGAAGGTAGCTATTTCAATAGCAATTGATCGTTATGAATTAGTAATCCCAAAGGTGGATTGCAAAAGGATAAAGGAGCTCTCCACACAGCGTAGAGTAGGATGTGGAAGGATGACCAGCAGGCAGGATCAGGTCCCAGGTGACTTTTAGGAGACCCATCAGTGCAGCAGGATCACAGGACATCCAGACCCATGAACCGGCGCTCCAGGCAGCTGGCAGCATCAGCATCAGGCAGCAAAGCATAGAGGTCCCCCAGGTAGCGAAGACCAATGGTGAAGCTCAGGAGAGGACACACGAAGATTGGGTCTGATGCAAATCAACAAACAAAAATAAACCTAACACTGTGAGTACCTGCATGTACTATGTGAAGCAATTATGTGAATAGCGTTCAAGTGAAGAAATGGATGCAATACACTACGTGTACTGGGAAAAAGTGGTGCAAAAAGAATAAAGTAACAAAACCCTATACTGCGTATGGGAGAAATCACTGCACTAACCCCCAAATTCCACTACCTCCGCTCCGCTCCGACACGAACGCCGGAGCAAAATCGGTCCCGTTGTAGTCAATCAGAGCAATACCACTACTGCGGCCGTGCTCCGGCAGTGCGGCGACGTGCGCCGCCCTCTGTTCCGGCGTCCGGCAAAAATAGAATCGATCCTATTTTCGCCGGACGCCGGAGCACCTCCGCAGTCAATGGACAGAAATCACCATCGCCCAACAGGAAAAGGAGCAAGCATAACTTCCGTTTTTCACAATAAATCGATAAACAAAAGGCGTTTTTTGTTTAATATGCACAGGTTTAACAACTTTTAACAACTATCAGTGGCGGCTGAAGTTTAAATGCACAAAAGTAAGCCATGAATACAGTTTCAACTATCAAAGTAGTCACACTTTGTTGATCCAAACACTGCTGATCTCAACACAAATGATGGGCAGATTAAACAGTTCATGCCGATGCTTCTCCCACACAACGGGTGTTTGGATCTAACTTCCGCGTTTATTGCTCGGACTGTATCGCAAGATCTTGAAAATCCCGCGCATGCTTGTTTGCCCACCTCAGGTCTCCGCACCGGAGCGGAGCCGTTGTAGAGCGCATACCAGTAAAAATTGAGTTCGGAAGCGAGCGGCTGCGGAAGGCGGGGGCGGACCGCAGCGGAGCGGAGCGGAGGTAGTGGAATTTGGGGGTAAGTAAAAATTTTATCAAAATGAAGGGCAAAAATGGATGTAGCCCATAGAGGTAAATTAACAAAGTTAATCATAAAGTTATCACTTAATTACTGTAGTAAAATTCTATAAAAAGATAGATATGTGAGTGTCAAAGAGCACTAAAAATGTAAATCAGTGATTTTAGTAATCAACCGACATGTGAATGTTTCCCACAAGGAATTAAGGATTAGTGAATAACTGAAGCATTAAAATTGAACTGAAATCAGTTATCAAAAGATTAAACTTCAAAAGTTATCAAAATCACTAGAAATTGAAAAATAAAGAAAAATTCAAATTGGATCAACATAACAGTTAGTGGAGTTACTCACTTTGAACTGCTATGAACTTAAATCACATGATTATGAAAAACCACAGCACGACCACAGCCAAGATCAACCAAGTCTGCATAATATGTTTAGACATGAAATTCATTCACACACACACACACATTCACTCAACAGGACTTACGTGGCCTGAATCAGAGAATCCAGTGAGAGTGGACGGAAGTTCACCCCCCTTTTGGCACCATTCGAGTTGGGTAGTCAGCTATATTGGTTGTAATAACATCCAAATTAGTGGAGTTTTTGCGCGGTTTGATTTTGTTCTTGCGGACCCATAGATGGGAACTTTGTTACCTTTGGTGATCTTGATCAGATACACGACTGGAGAGAGTGGTTTAGTTGACCTTTCCTGCGAAAGGTTATTAACCAGTTTACCAGAGGTGACTACTGTGTGACCGGAATTAGGGGCAAAATTGAGGTCAGAATGACAGGCCCTCAGAACATGAGGTGTCATACTGTCCCCTGCTGGTTTCTTCAGACTTGTCTGTGGAAAAGAAAACACAGCATGCAGATTGTCGTTAAGGCTCTGCATGACCCGCTCACTAGTGAAAGCTACAGTGCCACCAGTGTAGCCACCAGACGGAACTGGCTGGAACAGCAGGTGATGGTTAGACATCAAGAGATCTGGGAGTCCTCAGAGAGAGACACCTGAAGAGGACCCAGGTTCATACAGTCGTATTAGAGGAGGCTGTGGAAGAAGAAGCACAGCCACGTTTAGGATCAGACAGAGGCATGTGACTAGCAAGAGAAACTTTGTCTGTCTTGAAGACTGACACCAAGAATGATTTAAGCCTGATTTATGCTTCTCCGTCTGCGTCAGTGCGGAGACACGCAAGGCCATTATCCGTCCTTGCGTAGGGCTCCGGCAGGCACGCAAGTACGTACGGAGTCGAGCCCACTTTTTTAAACATCTGTCAAACGAGACGGATTACGCAAGCTTGTGATTGGTCAGGACACCGCTGTTATTTACAGCGCCGCCATTGCAAAGAGAGCCGAGGATAACTAGCGGCAGACACGGAGAAGCTTGAAGAATACCTCGCGAAAAAACTCTAAAAATATGAACGTTTAACTCTCCCGTGACTGGAGGAGTGAAAAGATGCGCAGCAAGTAGGAATGAGCAAGCACACCACTATCTATATCTGTATCTGTATCTGTTCAATCAACTAAATTATCTGTATTTGAAGCTGTACTCGGAATGGGCGTGGTATAACCCGGAAGTGGGCGTGGTGAAACCGGAAGTGGGTGTGGTTTACATCAATACATTATTTTAAGTCTGAAATTGATATGGAATGATCAGAAGTTGATATGTGTATTGTTTATTTGAAAACTATTTACAGAGCAGCCTCAGAATTGAGATTAAATATTTTTGATCACAATAGTAAAGGAACTATTACAGAACAAGTTTTTAAATAAAATCAGAACATTAATATTTAAGTGCATGGATTAATACATGCACCGTATTAATACATCCTCCTTGAACTGTCACCTTATCGTGGTGGAGGAGTTTGAGTGCCCTAATGATCCTAGGAGCTATGTTGTCTGGGGCACTTAGTGCCCCTGGTAGGGTCTCCCATGACAAATTGGTCTTAGGTGAAGGGTGAGACAAAGAACGGTTCGAAGGATCTTTCATGGCGGTTAAAACGAAGAGTCGGAGTACCCGGCCCGGAGGGTTACCGGGGTCCCACCCTGGAGCCAGGCCTGGGGTTGGGGCCCGTGAGCGAGCGCCTGGTGGCCGGGCTTTCGCCCATGGGGCCCGGCCGGGCCCAGCCCGAACCGGATACATGGGCTCGTCCAACTGTGGACCCACCACCCGCAGGAGGAACATGAAGGGTCCGGTGCAATGCAAATCGGGTGGCAGACCAAGGCGGGAGCCTTGGCGGTCCAATCCCCGGACAAGAAAACTAGTTTTTGGGACATGGAACGTCACCTCGCTGGCGGGGAAGGAGCCGGAGCTTGTGGCAGAGGTTGAGCGGTACCGACTAGATATAGTCGGACTCACCTCGACACATTGCATTGGCTCTGGAACCCGAGACCTGGAGAGGGGTTGGACACTCTACTTTGCTGGAGTTGCTCCGGGTGAGAGGCGGAGGGCTGGGGTTGGCTTTTTGTTAGCCCCGAGACTCTCTGCCTGTGTGTTGGGGTTTACCCCGGGGGACAAGAGGGTAGCTTCCTTGCGCCTTCGGGTCGGGGAACATGTCCTGACTGTTGTTTGTGCTTATGGGCCAAATATCAGTTCAGAGTACCCATCCTTTTTGGAGTCCCTGGGACGAGTGCTAGATAGTGCTCCATCAGGGGACTCCATTGTCCTGCTGGGGGACTTCAATGCTCACGTGGGCAATGACAGCTTGACATGGAGGGGTGTGATTGGGAGGAACGGCCCACCTAATCTGAACTCGAGCGGTGTTTTGTTATTGGACTTCTGTGCAAGCCGCAGTTTGGCCATAACGAACACCATGTTCGAACATAAGGATGCCCACCGGTACACTTGGTACCAGGGCAGCCTAGGTCACAGGTCGCTGATATGTTTTGGACACCCGAGTGAAGAGAGGGGCGGAGCTGTCAACTGATCACCACCTGGTGGTGAGTTGGATCAGATGGCAAGGGAACATGCCGCGTAGACCTGGCAGACCCAAACGCATAGTGAGGGTCTGCTGGGAACGCCTGGCAGAAGAACCTGTCAAGACGGTCTTCAACTCCCACCTCCGGCAGAGCTTTGACCACGTCCCGAGAGCAGTGGGGGACATTGAGTCCGAGTGGGCCTTGTTCCACTCTGCGATTGTCGAGACGGCTGTTGCTAGCTGTGGTCGTAAGGTGGCCGGTGCCAGTCGTGGTGGCAACCCCCGTACCCGCTGGTGGACACCAGAGGTTCGGGGAGCCGTCAGGCTGAAGAAGGAGGCCTACAGGGCGTGGCTGGTCTGTGGGTCTCCGGAGGCAGCAGACAGGTACCGGATAGCCAAGCGGGGTGCAGCAGTGGCAGTTGCCGAGGCAAAATCTCGGGCGTGGGAGGAGTTTGGTGAGGCCATGGAGAAAGACTATCGATCGGCTCCAAAGAGGTTCTGGCAAACTGTCCGGCGCCTCAGGAGAGGAAGGCAGCAACTCGCTCACACTGTTTACAGTGGGGATGGGGAGCTGCTGACGTCAACTGAGGCTATAGTCGGACGGTGGAAGGAATACTTTGAGGAGCTCCTCAATCCCACCAATGCGCATTCCGAGGAGGAACCAGAGCTGGGAGGCCTGGGGATGGACTGTCCGATCTCGGGGGCAGACGTTGCTGAGGTAGTCAAACAACTACACAGCGGCGGAGCCCCGGGGGCGGATGAGGTTCGTCCTGGGTATCTCAAGGCTATGGATGTTGTAGGGCTGTCATGGTTGACACGTCTCTACAACATTGCGTGGTCATCGGGGGCAGTTCCTAGGGAGTGGCAGACCGGGGTGGTGGTCCCCATCTTTAAGAAGGGTGACCTGAGGGTGTGTTCCAACTATAGGGGGATCACACTCCTCAGCCTCCCTGGAAAGGTCTACGCCAAGGTACTGGAGAGGAGGGTCCGATCGATAGTTGAATCTCAGATAGAGGAGGAGCAATGTGGTTTTCGTCCTGGCCGTGGAACTGTGGACCAGCTCTATACCCTTGCAAGGGTGATGGAGGGGGCATGGGAGTTTGCCCAACCAATCCACATGTGCTTTGTGGATTTGGAGAAGGCTTATGACCGTGTCCCCAGGGGCACCCTGTGGGGGACGCTCCAGGAGTATGGGGTGGGTGGCTTTCTGTTAAGGGCCATTCAGTCCCTTTACCAGAGGAGCGTGAGTTTGGTCCGCATAGCCGGTAGTAAGTCGGACCTGTTCCCAGTGAGGGTTGGACTCCGCCAGGGCTGCCCTTTGTCACCGGTTCTGTTCATCACTTTTATGGACAGAATTTCGAGACGCAGCCGTGGTGTGGAGTGTGTCGAGTTTGGTGGCAGGAGAATCTCGTCTCTGCTTTTTGCGGATGATGTGGTCCTCCTAGCTTCATCCAGCTCTGACCTTCAGCTCTTGCTGGGTAGGTTCGCGGCCGAATGTGAAGCGGCTGGGATGAGGATCAGCACCTCCAAATCTGAGACCATGGTTCTCGACCGGAAAAGGGTGGCTTGCCACCTCCGGGTCGGGGGAGAGGTCCTACCTCAAGTGGAGGAGTTCAAGTATCTCGGGGTCTTGTTCACGAGTGAGGGTAGGAGGGATCGGGAGATCGACAGGCGGATTGGTTCGGCGTCTGCAGTGATGCGGACGCTGAGCCGATCTGTCGTGGGGAAGAGGGAGCTGAGCCAGAAAGCCAGGCTCTCGATTTACCGGTCGATCTACGTCCCAATCCTCACCTATGGTCATGAGCTTTGGGTAATGACCGAAAGAACGAGATCGCGGATACAAGCGGCCGAAATGAGTTTCCTCCGTAGGGTGACCGGGCTCAGCCTTAGAGATAGGGTGAGGAGCTCGGACATTCGGGAGGGACTCGGAGTAGAACCGCTGCTCCTCCGGATCGAAAGGAGCCAGTTGAGGTGGTTTGGGCATCTGGTCAGGATGCCTCCTGGACGCCTCCCCGGGGAGGTGTTTCGGGCATGTCCTGCCGGCAGAAGGCCCCCGGGTCGACCCAGGACACGTTGGAGAGGTTACATCTCCAATCTGGTCCGGGAACGCCTTGGGGTCCTGCCGGAGGAGCTGGTGGACAAGGCTGGGGAGAGGACGGCCTGGAGCTCCCTAATTGGGATGCTGCCCCCGCGACCCGGACCCGGATAAGCGGAGGAAGACGAAGACGAAGAAGGATTAATACATCTGAACTCATGCAGTAGGAACTAGGAAATATGAAATGCTAGAACCAGACACAACATTATATATATTTTTATTTTTATTTGATTAAACTGATTTTTTCTTAACGTTCTTGGCATTTTGCCCCACACAAAGTTAAACAAAACAATGTTGATTAAGGTGTTTGTGTCTGAGAGAGATAGAGAGGGAGAGAGATGGAGTTAAAAAAATAAAAAAAAAAAACGACCGGAGCGGAGGTAGTGAGTTAATGCAGCACGTCAGCTCTGTCTTGTCAAATGCACCATGTACAGTAAGTTACGAAAAAAGTAACTTTAAATATTCAACTGAAAAAGAGGCGAGCTGAAGAAAACCTAGGGAAAACTGAAGAAACGTGAGCAACAGTGAAGCAATCACAGCGAGATCCGTTACTGTCTGTGTGTGTGCGTGGATGAGCTGGACTGACTGTGCTCCCGGCCGGCTAGAGAGTTTTGTGTGTAGGGAGGGGCGGGCGCTCTATGTGACTGGCCAATCACAGAACGTGAAGACAGTCAGTTACCAATGAGGATTTTCCTTCAGCACGATTACAGATATTTCCAAGGTTTACTCGTCTCATGCTCGTATTCCTCACTCATCCCTAGTGAAAACTTCTCTTATGTTTTCATGTCTCATGTTTCTAGTCCTCTCACATTTGGCAAAAGGACCTGGATAATGCGGCACAACATCATGTGACTTTTGTGTGAATTCATCTCTCCTCCCCCCTGCTGATTCCTCTGGCAATGGCCACATTTACTCGTCTGAAACGAGTATCCGGCTCATGCCTAGCAGCAAGCGTTTTCTTTGTGGACGGAAATGACAGGAAACTTGGGTTTAGAGGTGGGGAGCGCATGAAGAGGTGGGAGAATGAGAGAAAAATATGTCCGTGTTAAAAGTCTCTTATATACACAAAAAACACAATATATACACACTATCTTGGACCGATACATGACAGGATACCACAGAACAGCGCTACGCCCTTTGTTGTCCTGCTGGGCAATTGCTTTGCAACACTCCCCAGGAGACGGAGAAGTATGAGAGCAAAACGCTTCCGTCAGTCCGTGCGTGTCTGTCCCTTGCGGAGCTTACGGAGAAGCATAAACCAGGCTTAAGGCTATAGACAGGTGCAGGTGCAGCCTTACGAGGGTCAGGAGCAGATGTACTCTCTGGAGGGCCCCCGGTCGACACACAGGTGTGATCAAAGAGATCAGGGTCAGCCAGTAGAGGTACAGGGCGACACCCCCCCCCCCCCCCCCCCCCCCCCCTTGGTAGGTAAGTCACCCACCTGAGGTTTAGAGGTCATCAGCGCCAACTGTAGTGGAGTAAGGTCAGTGATGGCATCAGCCCCCCTTTCGGTAGGTGGTGTTCCCACCGCAAAGTACTAGGCTTCAGCTGGAGTCTCAGTGCCACCATCAACTCTCCCTGTGGCAGGTGGCGTCACCACTGCAGGGTGTGGAGTCTCAGGCAGAGCGTTGCTGCAAGCGTCAGCCTCCCCTGGGTCAGGTGGCTTCCCCAACTCAGGTAGGAGGGGTTCTGCTGCAGGGACCACACAGGCTCTGTGGACATCAATGATCTTAGAGGTACTGGATTCCCCGGTCAGTTCGGCGCCGTTGTGGTCAACAACACCTGAAGGAGAAGTGACACGAACACAAAAGAGAGCATGCAGCTCAGGAACAGAGTCAAACTCCAGAGAAGGATGTTGATGAGCTTTTGGATCAGAAAGGTACAAGATCATCCTGCTGATAGCAGGGTCCTGGAACTGAAGACTGACAAGGTCATTTATAGAAAAGGCAAGTGGAACAGACACAAACCCATCAGATGGTTGAAAGATGGACGCATCATCAGGGGGCCACAAGGGTTTGAGGGACCATGGGGTGCCCACATCTTTACCTTGAGTGGCAAGAGGGTCTGTAAAGTTGTTGAGTTGACCGTTAAGGAAGTTCATTGGTGGAAGTCGAGTTTCAAAGATGAGTTTCTGGCCACCGATGTAACTGTAAAGGTGTTTACCTGCCCACATGGTGGAAAGAGAAAGATGATGTCATGAGCCGGGGTGAGTACTCTGCCCATCATCTCATCATCTCTGAGGTTTTTGCCTGCAGGAGAGGGAGCGCAGCTGATCCGCATCAGACTGATCAGTGGGGCGGCTTTAAAAGGAGGAGGAATATCCTCATTCGACGCTGGATGATTATCTACTGCCTGGTAGACTCTAGCCTCTCGTAGTTTTCGAACCTCGTCTTAGTTTTGAACCTTTGAGACTTTGGAACCCGTTTTAACCTGTGCTCTTTTTTCTCTCTTTGGACATTCACTGACAGACTTACCATCGTTGGATCCGTTCCCGTCTCCAAGCCATAGGATTATTCACCGGTTCGCTGCCTGGATTACGACTCCACCCAGCCACCCCGCTCTCCACCGATTACGCTCTCTCTCCTCTGCCTCATCTTCATCCACCTCGTCAGTTCCGCTCATCCACCCCAATATCACAAGTCTTCTCTGGATATCACCCCGGCTCATCTCCGCTCCGCATTCATCCCGAACTTCCTCATCGTAAGTTCCGCCCACAAACAATTCCTCCGAACTACAACTCCCATTACTCACCTCTGGTCTTCCCCCTAGTTACCGCTTCCGGACTCTTCCTCCCGTTGGATCTCCAGAACGCCTTCAGTTCACCTCCACATTTTAATAAATTATTGTTCTTCCTTTACATCATCTCCGTGCTTGATTCTGTATGTCTTGGGTTAGACATCTTCCTCAAAACATGACAGATGATTGCAATCAGGATATTTTAACACAAGTTTTTGTTTGTCTCACTCGACTACAGTGGTAGAAGCCTCAGCTTCGTTAGAGAAATCAACAGAATGCGACTCTGATGAAAGCTGAATCTGTGGTGGCAAAGGTTCTGGGCTAGGTGGTGAACATGTTGTTCCCCCACGCCCAGAGTTACCAACCATGAGACAGTGGAGGTCAGGAGGCAAAATGATGGGCAGAGGTTTTTCAACCCCTGACCAGAGTTCCCGCCCCTTCCACATCGATGAAAGTATCAACGCACTTCAGAAAGTCCATGCCAAGAGTGAAAGGCATCCTTGCATGCTCGGAGACGGTACACGGGATGTTTTAGAGTCATGGGACTGATCCAGAAGTGGAGATGCGGTCGAACATCGCTCGAGTTACAAGTGTAAAATCTGAACCTGTGTCAAGAAGTGCGTTGCAGGATAGATTCTGGGTCAGTTTGACCGACACCAGAGATTTACCAGCTTTCTCCTGGGGCATTAGGTGTCCGAAGAACATTTTGGCGGACTCAACGACAGGGTGGACCGATATTTCGTCCATTGCAGATGAATCTGTCTCCAGTGTAGCAGGAACAGGTGGTCCTGCTTACTGAAGGAGAGAATCAAAAGGTTTATCCCCGATTTGCAGAATTTGTTCTGGAAGCAGATCAACAGCAGAAAGATTTAATTCTTGCACAACATCAGGATCTTGTTCAATTACATCCAGCGATGAGACAGTGTCTTCCATGTTTTGGAATTTCTGGTTCGGAATGGAACACTGCCGCTGCATGTCAGCTTTCCTTTCCTCTGCCATTCCAATGAGGAAAGAAACCAGATAGTCATGCTAGTATGACATTGTGATAATGCACTAGAAACCTTATTTTGAGGAATAAGAAATTAGGAAGAAAGAAAAGCTTTGAGCTTTTTGAACCAGGTGAAAAACCTGCCAGTAGATGGCAGCACCGGGCTAAAGGAACGTGATTAATGGAGGCGAGGCACGGTTGCGTCACTCCCCTTAATCAGATCCACTGGCGAACTGAGCTATTTTAGCTGAGCTCTGGTTTTTGGCTAAAACACTGCGGTTTTAAGAGCCAAAATGTTTACCCAAAGGGATTTTGCGGTGGGTTTTCCCGCTCGGTGCTGTCTTATCAGCTCCTTTCTACGGCACGGCGAAGCTGATTATCTTGTCGGCAAGGCCTAGATTTGAACAGAATCAGGACTTAATAGGTTAGTTTACGTCCAACGGGGACAACCTCTTTGACTGGAACGGACCTGTGCACTGGTTCACGTCTTAGGCCGGTTTTTAACGTATATTATATGGTGTTCCGACGCTAAAGTTTACCGCTATTGTGGCTTCGGACGCTAGCAAACTGTGCTAGTCACTAAGCTAAGCGGGTGAAAGTGCGCACATTCAGTGATGTGTCGAGTTTGATCACGATCACTCTTCAGAACACCAGTCTGGTTGTTCCGAAGGCTCGGAAGAGTCCAGGTAGTTGCCGGAAAAGGTGCTATTTAACAGTTGATCAGACTGTGTAGCGATTAGCTTTGTGCTAACGTGAAGAGAGAGAAGTGAGTTTCTCTGACTCAGGAGTGAAACAATGTATACAGACAAGGTGACGAATAAACGCATAAACACACAAGCAAACACACATTCACTTACTTTTTAGGAATTAGAATGTAATTTGAAGCGCTTGCTTCTTACAGACTCGGCTATCTTTACTGTGTTTCGGACTACCGGAAGTTTATGCCGGAAGCCGGTGTTACTGTAAAAAGCTTCCCTCCCGGGCGTTCCGGAGGAAGAAAATTAAAGAGACACAGCTCCCCGTTTTACAAATTATAAAAATAAAACACAACAACAGGGTATTTTGATCTGAACAAGACTGGCAAAGGCTTGCCATTTTATGTAGCGTTGTTAAGCTACATAACTAGAATTTAACACTGTTGCTATTTCAGCTTTGTTAAAACCTGAGAAAGATCAAACGAATTGGCAATGAAACTTATATATATATAAGCCATATCCACAGATATTTATATAATTAATAGAAGTTCATACACCAACTGGCTTGGTCTATATTTAACTTTGAGATTTAAATTAATAGCAAAAGTATATTTATTAATTCAGAAGATCTAAAGAGATCTTTGCTCGTTCAGTGATCAATATACACCACTCTGTGTTTTATTTCAAAGAAGTCAGGTTTAAAAAGTTAAGAATTTATTACTAACAATTTAAAAATGACAATTTAAAAAACAATTTATAAATGACAATTTATAAAAGCTTTGGCATTAAAGCTTGGTATTAAAGCAATCTGTGTCTGGATGAAACTAAAAATGAAGTGTGTGTGTGTTTGGATGTGTGAATTAGGTCTCAGAAGGTTTTTATCTTAGAGAGAGAAAAACGCGTTCTGGGTGAAAGAATTTGGTTTGCAGTTAAGCTAAATTATTTCTTAAATGAAGCAGGCATTTCAGACGCAATCTTGTGTTCTACCCATCGACATATAAATATTGGACAATGGGTTTCCATAGGCTCCAATAACACGTTTTTGAGGCTAAATTGGAGGTGGCCACCACTGCCATTTTGACCGTGTCACAGGTTCCGTCAAGCCCAGACAATTCCACAAAAGTGAAGAGAGGTGGAGCTGAGGGTGTGGCTGTAAGGCTGGGATCAACTGACGACACCTGGTCAACTAGATACAAGCTAACCTGAAGCTAACCCAAAGCTAACGCGGAGGTGGGACTAAGCAAACGGAGGTAGCAACCTAGCTACAACCGGAGTTAACTGTACACAACACCAGAGCTTCTGAGTCAGAGATACGCTGGGCTGACCGCTGGGTAAAAGCGGGTGGAACACAGAGGTCTCCCGAAAGCAGCTGAAAGCCAGCAGCCCGCGCAGCAGACAGGCGGCGCTAGGGTTGCCAACCATCCCTTGAAAAACGGAATCGTCCCGTATTTAGAAACAAAAGTGCACGTCCCGTATTGAACTCAAAAGGGACGCACTTTGTCCCGTAATATAGTATGGATCAAAATTAGTCTGTAGTCTATTACCGGAATTAACGCTTTGTTTGAAAGCCAGCCCTTCGCCTGCTCTGTGACCAATGAGCTGACCGCATGCTTACACACGAATATGACAATACAGATTACCGCTTATTTCATTGGTCGAGGAACGGTCGTTTGGGGAGAAGATACCGAAAGAAAACAGAAGACAGCAAACAGCACGGCCAACAGGGAAACTAACGCCGACACTGCAGTACAAGTCTCGGACGACAGTACCCCTCCGAGAAAGAAGAAAAAAAGGCTTCAAAAATACAGGGAGGAATGGGAAAAGGAAAATTCCTGGCTGGAAAAACTGCGCAATAACACCTATAAAGCGCACTGCACCGTGTACCGGCGCAGTTTTTCCATAGGGCATGGTGGACTGACTGACCTCAAGCAACATGCTTCTAGTAGTAGCCACATGAAAAACATAAAGGACGTGAAAGCACGTGGAACCCTCGATCCGTTTGTCATCCACAAGGCCACGGCAGAAGCAGATATGGTAAGTAAACATTGCTTTTTTAAACCCTCTGGTTAAAGTGAAGGTATTTATATGAAGAAAAAAACCACTGTGTTGGGGCTTGTTTACTATTATTTTTTATTATTTTTGTTGCCTGTTTCTGTTTTGTCATTAGTTTTTCTATTTTTTTTTCAACTTGGGTGTTTAGTTTCGATGTAGCCTTGTCTTGGTTTATATGTTGTTTGAACAATTTTAAACTAAAAGGATGGATAAATACATAATAAATAAAGTGAACTATTGTATTGTATAAATGCTATACAATGCAATAAATATACAATAAATGTTTTCCATTTATTTACCACTGTAAGTGTTCTATGTGGTGCTTATAACCCAGGTTTACTTCTTATCTCCATTGGCAGGTTAAACATCTCTATGGATGAGCTTTATGACGAGTGTGTCACTGCAACCAGCCTTCTGGAGCACCTCACCAAAGGACCTCAGGAGAAGGAAAAGTGGCAGTCCAAGGGAACAGCAGAGAAGTGTATAGAAATTCTTCAGGCAGCTGACCTCTCCAACATCCAGCCTGTTGTATCCTTTGTACTCAGCATCCCATCTTCCACTGGGTTTGCAGAGAGGATTTTCTCTCTCATGAAGAATAAGTGGACTGATGTGCGGAACAAATGTTCTACTGAAATAATTAGATGTGAGCTCATTGTCACTCTAAATTGTGACATGTCTTGCTCAGAGTTTTACTCTGCAGTACTGAAAGACAATTCCTAAATGCAGCAAGATCTCAAAAGAAATACAAATGGAGAAAATAGTCTGTTTTCACATAATGTAGCATTGAGCTTTTGAGTTCATGAGTTTGGATTTTTCTTTTTTTACTTCAACCGTAGGCTACAGTCAAGGCCTTTGAGGCACAAATATGTTTACAGCTTCTCCACAGATTTTCTGTTTGCACTTTTCTAATTGCAGTTACAGCATTGCTCTTTCTGTTGTTTTCTATTAATTCATACAATTTTAAGTTAAGCAGAACAGAGTTGTTTTAAAGAGAGCTATTTATATTCTAAAAAGTAAAGCATAACAGGCTACCGTTTAAGAAAGAGACCTGCTTTATTTATTTATTTTTTGTCATTTTGCACAAAAAGTTGAGCATAACAGTTTTCTGTTTAAGAAAACTGCCTTTGTTACTTATAATAATTTTGTAATTTCACGCCATAAATAAATGGCTAAATGATCATTTGTTTCCCATGTTTTCATATCACAAAGAATATGCATCTTCTTAAACCAACTTCAAGTCAAATAGTAAAAAAAAAAAATCCTTTCACACACACACAAAAAAGAGCAAAAAAAATCACCACGCTGGAAAGGGTGGCCTGGAGCGGCCGGCCCTGCCCGCGAGGTGTCCCTTATATATTTTTCAGGGAGTTGGCAACCCTAGGCGGTGCGATCAGACAGAGATGCGCCGAGCTGCGGGGAGGGGAGAACCACAAGCCGGCAGCCCGCGCAGCAGACAGAAGCCGAGATCAGACAGAGATGTGCCGAGCTGCGGGGAGGGGAGAACCAGGTGGAAAACATCAGTTTCCATCCAGAGCTCCACAAGCCGGCAGCCCGCGCAGCAGACAGAAGCTGCGATCAGACAGAGATGTGCCGAGCTGCGGGGAGGGGAGAAACGGGTGGAAAACATCGGTCTCCCGAGAGCTACACAAGCCGATAGTCGGAACCCAGCTCCACCAACATGTTATATTTCAACCCATTTTCTAAAGTGCAGCATTATGTTAAATGCACTGGGTTTTACCCTATTACGTTTAAACTTCATGGTTAAACAGTACATGTTAAAATCTAAGCTCAGCTGGGCAGTGACCTAAAATATATAAATATAATTTTACTTACCGAAAAAAATGAAGTGGAGACTCCTTGGATGCTCCATTAGTGCAATTAATGCCACAGCAAGTCATTTTGTCCAACAATTGCACAAAAAATATCCAAAAAAGAATACACAAACACAGAGACTCAAAATCCCGGAACAGTTTCCAGGCCAGACCGAGGCTCTACTGAGGCCTTTCCACGGAGCTAGCTCTGTGGTCACGTGGGTCTGATGCTCATTAATTATACAGAATTTTAGGCTTTTAATACACTTAAACAGAAGAGTGAGAAAAATTCACCCCCCTCAGAGTTGTCATGAGTGTAAACTAGATCATTTAAACCAAAAACATGTTTTGGAACCAGGCTGTAAACATGTTTATTTCTGCTGTGAAATTGGTATTTTTAACATGGGAGTCAATGAGGATTTGCTCGCTTCTGACACCAGCCCACAGCGGATGAGGGTGGAACTGCAATTTTTGGTACTTCCGGGTTGGCCTCAATTTTTGAGCCGCATTGTGGGGGCTTAGTTCTACCTCACCGTTCAGACGACCCTCTGTTCGGATCCGGAGGTCAAGGGAGGATGTTGATCAGCCTCTGGGTACCCGGTCCAGTAGGGGAGACCAGTGGTACCGGCTCTCTGGTCCTAGAGTTGCTGCAGGCACACAGGTGGATGGTTATCCGTCCGAGCAGATTCTTAAGGAATCTCGTAGCGTCAGCTTGGTGCAGATGGCGTTTCTGTTGAAGCAATACTATCGGCGTGACAGAAAAGCTTTAGTAGAGGCTTCGAACGGCCGACTCGATCCTCTGGACTCTCGTTGCCACGGAGAGAATTTTGGTGAGCTCAAGAACTGAACTTGAACTGAGGAGTTAGGTTTTAAGAGACGGCCGGTAATCTTATTCTAACGAATTAGATTTTGACATGTAGATTTAATATACCTCAGAACACGCCCTCCCAAGATAGAAAGCTCTGGTGTTATGGAAAAAAGACATGTGAGTGCAGTTACCTTTAACCTGATTTCTGTGTCCTGCATGGTGTGTGTATAAGTGCACATGATCTTCTAGTCACTGTTAAACATTACTGATTATCATAAATAATAATTATTATTAACCAAAGAATAATAATTCATTTCAGTAATTAAATACATTTATAATGAACCTTGATGATTATTTATGAACATTGTAATAGACAGTGAAAAGAGTTAATTAAAACTGATTCTTTTAAATCTTGAAGTGTCCATCTTGCGGATGAAACTGCAGTCAGATAAAGGCAGTCAGATTAAAGATGGTTTATCGCAGACTTTGCATCTTCTGTGATGGATAATCTGTAGATAGAATTACAGCCAGGACAGCTTGACCCAGCTGAGGAAGTGTGACCTTTGGGTCACAAATGAGGCCATTCATGTCGCTACAGATGATTGTTGCTGAAACCAATTCAAAATCAACAGTGATCTCCCAGAATTTTTGTGTGCTTTTTCGCCACATGTCGTGAAACAAGGAAATTGGGTTCTGATGAAGGTGCTGAAGCGAAATAGATGGGGCAGCCAGTAGGGATGGGTACCTTTGACATTTGAATCGATTCGGTACTAATTCCCGGTACCTAGGAATCGATACCGATACTTAACTGTACCAATTTTAGATACTTTTGAGTGTTTATAATTTTAATTCTCTTTTACAATTAAATATATATTTTTCTCAATATATAACAATATTTGATAAATATCACGATAAATAACATTCAACTGTTTGTATTTTAACATCGTCCTTGTAGTTTTATAAGCTGATAATTAAACTGAAGCAAACATCTTCACTGTGAACTAAATTTACTGTGTATCTTCATTCCTTTTGCCGTCCTTTTTCATTTGATTTTTCCTACTGGGAAGGTAGAATTTCCGAGGAGAAAGCGAACGCACCATTAGCTGATAACAACAGTGGCAGTGGAAGCTAACATATCAAGCTAACATTATCTTAAATAGTTTATTTAGCTGCTGGAGCAGATTAAAACGATGATGCCTCACACTTAGATCGTTGTCGCTGGTTTCATCTTCACCCAATCACCCGTCGCATTTAGTAAAGTGAAGCCAAACTTTAGAGCGCGTTCATGTTCTTCTAGTCGGAAATTCGGAGTTCCGAGGAGAAAGCGAACGCACCATTAGCGGAACGGAAGCTAACATATCAAGCTAACGTTATCTTAAACATTTTATTCACCTACCGGAGCAGATTAAGATGAGGATGTCTCACTTAGATCGTTGTCGCTGGTTTCATCATCACCCAGTTACCCATCACATTTAGTGAAGTGGACCCAAGCTTTAGCGTGCGTTCTTTCTACCATGCTGCTCCGTTTACAACTGGCTCGCAGTGAGCGACGACATAACACTCTTGCGCATGCGCAGCTGTCTTGGCAAGTTGTCGTTATGAAGGACGGGTACCGAAACGAGGCACCGTTTGAAATGACGTGAATCGGTGCTCAGTTGGTACTATGGAATTCGGTCGGTACCTTAAAAAGTACCGAATTCGGTACCCATCCCTAGCAGCCAGAGATCCATTCAAAGTACTCCTCATTACTCCTACTGCTGTGAAGATTGCTGACAGGCCATCTTGGATTCATCTATCCCACTGCAAGCTCATCAACAACAACTAACCGCTCTAGCCCGGCAACAAAGTCCGGCTACAAAGGGGTGGACCACCACTAGGGTGCTGCTTCTCAAACCCGGTGAAGATAAGATCAAGATAAGATAAGATAAAGATCTGCTTCGAGCTTGCTGGGTTCACCACATTGTTGATGTTGGTGGTCACACTCATGGCTCTGCACTTGGGCCGCCTCTCAGCATCTGATGGAACAACTGGGACGGCAGCATTTGAGGGGGTGCTAGAACTGGAGCTGAATGACGGATTGGGGCTCCTCTCTGACCGCGCACCTACAGGACAACATAACCTGCATCCACCTCGGCTGAAGACCCCCTGGACACAACTACAACAGGCCACAGCGAAGAAGAGGCGCTGGGCAGGATAACTACTTCAAGCACCTGCATCCAAATCACCGGACTGGTCCGGACGCTCCGGACCTGGCTTCAAGGTACTCATCAACATAAGACTGAAACCATCCTGATCAACGGAAGAGGACTCTGACTTCCAAACCCTATTCTCCAACCGGGACTCTCAGTCCACGGACAAGCCGTTTGATGAAGAACGCCTGGTTTGCTTCAGCTCTGCCATAGTTTGAGCTGCGTAAATTAATATTACACCCTCGTTTTTCCTCCTTCACTGAAGATTTGTCTGCACCTTGGAGCTTTAATCTAAATTCACCTGATGTTTCAATACACTGTACTGATGTTTTCTGTGTATTATATGGTTTTGCTGATCCTTCCCAATCTCCCTATAGGAACTGCCATAAGTTGTAGAATTGTGCATCACAGGAAATTCATTTCAATATGTATGAAATAGTTTTTCTTAAGGTTATAATTGTGTTGATTTAGCTGATTCCATTTTCTGTCTCTGAGAACTGCTGTAGGATTTTATTGTCAGTTGTGTTTGCCTTATTTGTGTTTATTACATTATTTGTACTTATTATTTGTCATCGGAATCATCATTATTATTTTATTTGTTCTTCTTAGTTAGCTGTATTTGTATCAAACTTTATATAAAATGATTCTTTGGACAAGTTAACAGGATTGAGATTACGATCCACAATAGATATATGATTGCAGCTCCTCATGCTGTGTTTGCCTTATGGTGTTGATTCTGAACCTTTTATATCTGATCATAGTGTTCATTACTTTACGTATTATTTTTCTTGTTTTGATGCTTATCAATTTTGTCTTGAGTTCATTGATTTGTAACCTACTGGTCCTTATGACTACTGAGATGAGCACCTTTCCTGGTTTACCCCTTTCCTATTGCTTGATTTGTGATTGATGTAGCTTTCATAGTGGTGGCGAGTTATGGAAGTGGATAATATTCCTTATTACTTTACCTATTTTGTTTTCCTTATTTGGTTCTGTTTTGTTTTGTTGCTTCCCTTTGTTTGGTTATTCTGTTCGGATAAACAGGAGGGAATGTTATGGAAAAGTTTATGCTTATTAATTCTTGATCATGGACTCAATCAACTGAATGTAAATGTATTGCTCTATGCCTCTTTGCATGCCCACTCATTCAGACACACACACACACACACACACACACACACACACACACACACACACACACACACACACACACACACACACACATTCTTAACTTCCCACACACAGACACAATCTCTCTCTCTCTCTCTCTCTCTCTCTCTCTCTCTCTCTCTCTCTCTCTCTCTCTCTCTCTCTCTCTCTCTCATCTCTCTATAAACAAACTCTGTGACCGGATGTTCGGTGCATTATGCTTCGTGCATCTTGCCACAGTTATAACTGTTTGACTTGCTGTTCATTGTCTCCTTCTCTCTTCACTACGGGAAATGGGTTATTGATAAACATATTGATAAAATCCATGACAATATTTATAAACAGTCAAGAGACCTAGGTGTGAGTGTAGCCTCTTTGTGGCCCCCCACAGCAGCTGCTGTTTTTTTTTTTTTGCTGTGGTCTGCTGCTGTGAGGAGGCTGCCCATTGAGTACCACTGATTTAAAGGCTCAGTAACCCTCTGCAGGTGTTCTGGATTCATCAGCTGATCAGACTGTGACACTTTGAGTCTGGAATATTGAACCTGTTTACAATATTCTGACTGTCTGTGATTTAGAATATGGGGTTTTCATCAGCTGTAAGTCTTAATCATCCCAGTTAGAACTAATTAAGGCTGAAATATCTTGCTTTGCATGGAATGTGTCTGTCTCATAGATTAGTTTCTTGTTTTAGGCTGTATTACGGACATAAATGAACTTTTGCACCAGATTCTAATTTTCCAGGTTTACCTGTAAATCCTTTAAGTCTGTCTAGGTGGTTGACTAGTTTAACTGTGAGTAAATATGTGCTGGCTGGAATTTCCACGTCTTCAGTATTTCAGGCTTTAAACATGTTGAGTTTATGGGATGTGTGTGTGTGGGATGAGTGGTGGTCCTGATTGTGTTATGTTTGTTGAATAAGAAGTGAATTTACTGTATTTTTCTGTCAGTAGCTCAAATACTATAAAACCAGTAAGCAGTAGAGAATATAAAGTAATGCATAATGTAATGACTGTGGTGGCTACTGCCCGATGAATTGTTCCAGTTTCATTGATCCTGCAGACATCAACCCTGTTTAGTCGGTTATTTCTAGAGGCCATGCCTCCCGAATGCTGCTAGTCACCACTGGTCGTAACTCGCTGCACGTGTCACTGATACATTAAACTAAATAGTTACATTTCGTCTGCTTACCACAGATGAAACCAAAGACATTAACTCTGCTTACCACAGATGAAACCAAAGACATTAACTCTGCTTACCACAGATGAAACCAAAGACATTAACTGTGATGAACATCCTCTGGTTTTGGACTGGATGAGTCCACCTCTCAAGGACAGAGCTCAGAGCTGTCCAAAGAGGACACCAATAACACCGGACTTTTCTGTCCCTTTCCTTCCTCATTGTGTCCTGCCTATGTTGTTTATATGGCTGTTTTAAAGCTGGTCTCCATGGCGACGGTGTGACCCCTGCTGCTGCCCCTTGGTAGCGGTCCTGAGTGATGGCCAACAGGCGACCATAAAGGCTATCTGCTGTTGGCAGATTAGACCAGACAAACATATCTCCTGTTTACAGACCTGCCACAGCCCCGTTTATTTACTAAACAACACTGGACTCATTTTTGTCATCAGATTTATAATAAACAACCAACCTACGATCCACCAGAGAGAAGATCTGTGCAGTTGGAGAATGTAGCTGAAACTGTCAGGAACAAATTCCATATTAAACTTTTACTGGGTCATGAAGCAAGTGTGGAGCTCACTCCCTGGAGTACCCACGAAAATATGTCACCTCCTCCCTTTTTACAAAATGTTACCAGGTACCGGTATGTGAGCTGTAGAAATTCAGCGTTGTTCTGGAACAGAGAAGCTGGTTGAGACTAAAAATGGGAAGCTGGCAGGAGGTTTGTCACTACTTTTTTCTGTGTGGGCCTGTTCTTCTGGGAAAAGCCTTCATCCCTGCTCCACATGCATGTCACTGGCCTTTTGTGTGCGACGATGCGCACTCACTGAATGTTTGACGTTTCCATACCGCCCTTACAATTCACAGGTTGTCATGGAAATGCACTGGGTGGCAGTGGCAGCAAAGTTACAGTGAAGAGAGAAAGGAGGAGGGTCAGTTAGCCCCCTCCTTTGTGTACGATGCAGTGTGTTGATCAGGAGAGCCTTAACCAGGGGGGACATTTGTGAGTCCAGAATAAAAAAATAAAAGATTATTTAAAAAGAGCTCCTCAGAACCCAGGATGTTCCACCCTAGCAGCCAACCCTAATGAGACCCTGTCTCCTCTGTGTGAGACAGAACTGGTCCTGCTGGGCTAAACCAAACCTAGTGTTAATCTTCATATTCATTCATTCATGCATTCATTCATTCATTTGTTGTTAATTTATTTCATCTATATGCTCATCTCCGAGACTTCAGTGTAATTTACAGTCACATAACAATAAACACCTTTAGATTCATTATTAAATCGTGAATAACTGGAAAATGTTGATGAAAAGTATTTGATTTACTCAATGCCAGAAGGAGTTAAGGTGGCCCAAAGCTGTTGCTCTGGGACACCATAGGAATGACTGATTTGCTCACTTCCACTTTTATGGCTGTCTCGTGGATTGTGACAGTGGGTTTTCTAATGCTCACTCTGGTTCACCCCAACCCATCCCATATGGATGTCAGAGGTCCACTAACTTAGGCCTAGTCCACACGTAGCCGGGTTTTATTAAAAACGAATATCCGCCCCTACAAAAACTTGCATCCACACCACCCCGTTTCAAAACAAACTCTGTCCACATGTACCCGGATAAATACGTTGTTAAGAACATGCCAGACCTGTAGGTGGCAGTACTTCCCCCGTTCTTAACCTCGTCCTTCGTCTGTGGTCTTCCGCAAGGAGCAGCAATTCCTCTTGCAAAAACAAACAAGCAGAAAGCGCTTGGACAATTGATAAAGCGAGCGCAGCTCTGAGGGCATCCATGCTGTCGGCTAGTGTAAACACAGGTCGCACACGTGATGTCAGCATTTTTTGTCGCAGAAAGTGACGTTGCGGACCTTAAAACTCCGGTTTTGTCCGTCCACACGCAGACACCCAAAACGGAGAAAACGCAGATCTTCACTTTGGCCGGAGTTTTTAAAAAGATCTGTTTTCATGTGAAAAAACTCTGTTTTCGTGTGGATGACAGGCCAAAACGTGGAAAAATATCTATGTTTTGGCAGATCCCCGGCTACGTGTGGACAGGGCCTTAGACATGTTGTTACAGACTCTAACTAGCACTACCAAACAAAAATACAAACACAACACTTTTGTTTTTGCTCCCTTTTTTTCATGAGCTGATCTCAAACATCTGAAACTTTTTCTACATGCACAAAACACCCATGACTGTCAAACATTGTTCTGAAATCTGTCTATGTGTGTGTTAGCGAGCACTTTTTCGTTAACAAGATAATCCATCCCACCTCACAGGTGTGACAAATCAAGGCTGATTAGACTGCATGTATAATGAACAGGTGTGCCTTATACGGCCCACAATAAAACAATAATCATAAGCTAATGGTTGGTTAGTTAACAAGGAGCTAATGATGTGTCAACTAGCCGTTAACAAAGCATTTCTTAATGTCTCTTCTAAATCACGGCTTATTCAACAAAAGCACATTTTGGTTCTGTGTTAGAAAAAAACTTTGTTTTCACAGACCTAGCTGTTATGTTCTTGGTTATTTGTTACCTGTAGTTTATATTCATATCAAAAACATTTATTTTTGACAAAAATACTTAAATTTAGTCTGAATTACTTGGTTAGCCACAAAAAAAAAATAATTCTGCTAAGATTTTGTACCAGATGTTAAGAGATGGAAACACTTTACATTGACAAATATTCAGTTTTTTCCCACTAATTATACGTGTTTTTATTGTTTTGGGTTAATGATGCTATGATTCTAATGTTCTGCTGCTGGTTTGAATCTACCTGAAGCTTCTAAAGAACTGTCGTTGGTTTTTGGTCCGTGATCTGGGTTTGAGTAAAGCCGGACGGATCTGGAACGCTGTGAAGCTGACGCGGTTCCACCGCCTCCTGTCACACAAAACCAGATCCACCCGACTTTACTCAAACCCAGATCACGGACCAAAAACCAACAACAGTTTGTCCTTTAGAAGCTTCAGGTAGATTCTAACCAGCAGCAGAACATTAGATTCAAAGCCAACAAGAGACTGAAGAAGAGATTTAACATTTGTTCAGTGAGACAGGTCACTGAAACCTTCAACATGATTCATTAACACCAGTGGAAAACTATCTGTGTTTTATTTACTGTGTTCATAATAAAGGCAGCATGAGAGCAGATGGTTTCTTTTTGCACTGGAGCCCTGGAGCGCTGCTGTCTGCCGCAGGAACATCTAGCCTGAGATCCGATGTGAGTGGCCCTCATAGCTCTTTTCCATCGCCAGGTCTGGAACAGTCCGGTCTGGTTATTTTTGGACCGCTGTGTTCCGGTATGGGTCTGGATTTTTCAGATGAGCGTTTCGATCACAGTTTGGGCCATCACGTCGGCAGGCGGGGTTAAATGAACCGTCATGCGCAATTTTAAAAGTTGTGCAACTATTCAGTACTTCTGTGCTGCAATAAATGTTCTACAGAGCTAAAGACAAAAACAAAATGCTTACCACGCCTTCCAAATGTGACTCCAGAGTGCAGTCGCTAAGTCCAGAAGTCTGCCTCGGCTTTACATTAGCGTCCAGCGCGTCATAGCAACTCCGTGTATTTCTCCTATCCGAAAACAAATCCACTCCTTAAGCATCAACTATACTGGCCTGGCACTGAACCGACGTCCGCTCTGATCCTTTGGCTGCCGTCCGCTGATAAAATAACTACCGATCCGTCTAGCTCCTCCTGTGGACATTCACGATGACGGCGAGAAATGTATGGAACTCTGAAGGTGACCAACACCTGCTGCTACTTTTTCACTTTTATGTTCAACTAACAAAAATACAAACAACGGAACTCAGTTTGTTTTCCTTTTTGCAAGTAGTGACATATTTCTGTCAACCAATCAGTGGACTGTGTTGTTGCTCCACCCTAACCGTGCCGCTCCAGGAATTTCTGGACCTACAACAGAAGGGAGCTCAAAAAGTCCAGCGACTAGTGCGGTCCGGGTCGGTTGTCTGGACCGGTTTTACAATCGGAACAAAAAAATTTGCAACCCGATCCTTCCCATTCCATGCCAGTTTGGGCGATGGAAAAGATGCCATAGATGATTCACACTAATGCAGACCCGGGGCCAGGCTGACCCCAGGAGAAGCTACACTTTAGGAACCTGATTACATTTTGCTGTGCCTTTCATAAGAACCCTCCACCTGTCCTGATACATCCACCTTCCTTCAGGAGAAAGTTGTTGCTTTGGATGACAGGAGGGGGATAACACAGACGTAACGGTATTTCACACCGTGTGCAGCTATCTATGAGGACTACTAATGGCAGATTTTGTCTCTAGCAGTCTTTTTCTGGATTTGTGCATTCTGAGTTTCAAGTTGGTATGGCTTTGTTCCAGAACATCAGTTTCCCTGTGAGAGCCTTGTCTGAAAGGGTGAAGTAATGGGTTCCATTAAAAGCAGGACATGGTAATGTGCTGGGCATGGTTTTAGGGAGAGTTAGTTTGCTGTTTTCACGCATGTAAAGTTCTGTTGTTCTGTGGAAGCTGAGAGAATATTCTAATGATGAGGAATCCTATGTAATACTCATATCAGTAGTACTGAAGTTTTCCAGCTATGGACGTGATGTGATAATTAACTTTAGAGTGTGCTGTTGAAAGCATAAATAAAGGCCAAGTGGTAAGCATGTCCACCACCCTTCTGCTGCTCTTCATGAAGGGCCTGTGCCAAATGCTTGACACTTGCTTGCGTAAGTAGACTTCTTTTAAAAAATGGCTCCATTTGCATGACAAAGGTGGATCACTTTAGGGCGGAAGGGAGGGAGGACGGGGAGTTAGGGCTGTTGGTCTGGAGGGGAGAGGAGGCAGGAGGGACTTCAGAGGATGAACCAGGATCGCCGGTTCTGTCCCTGTGAGGAGATGAGCGGTGCTGCTGGATAAGGTCGGCACCGACACCGAGCCTGGTGTGGATCTGAGTCTCCTACGTGAGGCGGCTGGTCCCATACAGCTGAACGAGAGAGTTTTTCTGTTAAGAAGACGTTTTACAGCTGAGTGAGGATGACTTTGATTAAAAGCGTTTCTGGAGTTTTAGAAAATCTGCTGTTGAAGAGAGGCACTCTGAAATGCTCCTGGCTGGTCTTAACACACACATTTTAATTCAGCATTTCCCAGGTTTTTAGCCTCCCTCCACCTACTCCATGTGGATCAGGTGACTTTTTTCAGGTGAGCTGGATGTTTTGTTGCAGGTGGAGGCAGCTACTGCTTAAACATGTCAGGAACGTTGTTTGCTGGACTCCTTCTCTTCATGTTGAAGGTAAAAACTCTTTGATTCTTACAGTCTAATGAGATTCATGTGCTGTTGTGAGACTTTAGAAATGATAGGACTTTAGAATAAGCATCATAATGATGGATGTTGTTAAGCCATGAGCAATTTTTTTCTTTGTAGGTATGTAATGGTGAGCCAACATACGCTGGGCTACAAAGACTGGAGGACTCACGAGGTCAGTCAGTCATGAAATTTGTTCCTCCACCTTCCCGCAAAAGCCTTCCAGAATGTTACGTAGAACCAGCCGTTGTGGTGGTGGCACCCATCAGACGGCATCTGTTCATAAATCACTTTTAGAGACATCCTGGTTCACTTTGGCCTATGGTACAACATGATTGGTTCACATTTTCATCTGTTACATCTTGTTCTAGTTATTTCTTTATTTAAAATATTTTATGTGATTTTGTTGTGTTTCTATCTGCCTTTTCCCCTTAGTTGAACACTGTAGCACTTTGATTGATGCTGTTGTTTGTGAATGCCTTATAAATAAAGTTGAGTTGAGTAATACTAGTTTCTCTGGTTACATCTTCCCAGGACAAAACAACCATGTCTATCTAACACCACGATGGGCTCTCCAGCTGGTCAATGACTCACTGCCTTACTCCAGAGCTGACCGCTTCTGCAGAGGTCAGTTCAGCTCCCTCGTCTCCCTGGACCAGTCCGAGGACCAAAGAGGAGTGCAGGAGCTCCTTCAGCTGACTGTGGTCCGCACACCAGTCTGGGTCAGGGATCCCAGTAAAGCAGACTCCAGGCCTGTGGCCTTCTCCAGACAATGTGAGTGGAAGGGGTGCTTCAGTACTCAACCCAACAAAATCAAATGTTCAAACAAAACTATCTTTTCTCCTTCTGTTTAGATTTGCAGTTCTCAGCTTTTAGTTTTCCAAAGGAGTCTCATGAAGGATTTGCCCACATCAATATTTCCTTTCCTGCTCTGGAGGCGGTCAGTGTGTGTGTTCGGGTCCAATGGGAACCAAAATGGAATGACGTGTCCACCATTTTCTCCTACGCTGCTCCTGTTTTTACCAACGAGTTTCAGCTTCGAGGCCAAGTGAACATGCATGGTCGTGTCCTCCTGGCTCTTATAATTCAAGGAAAGCATTTGCCTTACAAGGCATCTTTCTGGAATGACGGAGCATGGCATCACATCTGTGTCACATGGAGCCGGAGCAGCAACCTCTGGACAATCTATGTGGATGGGGTCCAGAAAGACATGGGCTCAGGTTCTGAAACTCGCAGAGACATATATGGGGATGGGATTCTGATTCTGGGCCAGGACCAAGACTCGTTTGGCGGGAACTTCACGGAACCCTTTTTTGGAAACATCACTGACCTGAATGTTTGGAGCTCATGTTTGGAAACCAGACATGTCCATGCGCTAAATTCCTGCTCTGCCATAACTCCCAAAAAACTTTTCTCCTGGAACCTTGACCTGATCAGCAGCCACCCCATAGTCAAAGTCGTACAGGCCCTTCTGTTTTGCCCAGGTAAGTCTGTCTGTCTCTCCTTTACAAGTCTCACTGACTCGTTTTTTAAATGAATGTTTTGGTCTCAAGTATGCATGAACGTCTTGTGCATCATATGGAAAAATCCTCCAGCGCTCCTGTTTCAGGAAGTAGAAGTTTGTTGAATTACTACTCTTACTTATTAATTAATTATTAACTTTGATGTTTTATCTCCACAAATACCACAAGCCTGGCCATGTTCCACCAGGATGTGGAGTTGATATTGCTAATGGTTAGCTTCTACTAGCCGAGATGCACGCTGCACTCTCCTTCCTATGAGTTTTCCCAAGCCAAAGTGGGTGAGGTGATGAGTTTCCCTGTGACGTAGCTCTTTCTGAGCTGACCTATTTCCATTCAGCGGCGAAGGCGGGTGATGGGGTGGAAGAAAACGGTCATGTTTTCAGATGCAAAACTCAGAGAGGTCGATCGTGTTTCAAAAAGAAAAGTATCTATGTACAAATCTGTTTTCATAATAATGTGTAAACCTCCAAGCTAAATTCCCTAAAATAGATCATAATTCTTATAATCCTGAAGAAAGTATTCTTAAAACATAGTTAAATGGTAGCAGATTACATCACTTTTTTAAAATTATCTCATTATGTCTATTTTGGTAGTTTGCTTTTTCCCAGCTGATTTACATATGTGTGCTTACAGTGTTCACAAATACTTAACAGTTTATTAGCGATTTTACATTAAAGCTTCTCCTTTTACAAGATTTAATTTTGTTGTCAGAAAATAACATGCATCTGATTGAAAGGCAGCTCACTGAGACCACATATTCAATTCAATTCAATTCAATTCAAGTTTATTTATATAGCGCCAAATAGCGACAAGAGTCGTCTCAAGGCACTTTACATAATAAACTTTCCAATTCACAAGCCAATCAGAAATAATGTTTCCTATATAAGGAACCCAGCAAATTGCATCAAGTCACTGACGAGTGTCAGTGACTATACAGCAATCCTCATACTAAGCAAGCATGCAGCGACAGTGGAGAGGAAAATTCCCTTTTAACAGGAAGACACCTCCAGAGAATCCTGGCTCAGTATAAGCAGCCATCCTCCACGACTCACTGGGGATCGAGAAGACCGAGCAGACACACACACACACACACACACACACACACACACACACACACACACACACACACACACACACACACACACACAATAATGTGTCTATAGTTCTATTGTGATGTCTTAGTAAATATTCTGTTTGGTGAGATCAACTTCATTGTATTTATCCTAGTGGATCTATAATTAAATGGGTAAACTAGCAGTAGCACAAGGAAAGCAAAAAGTTATTATCAGGAGAGAGAGAATGTTTTAGTGGTTAGCAGCAGTGTGTTAGCCGATGGCCCCTCCATGAGGCCAACACAGCTCAGCAGAACATCGTTGTAGCTTCTTCTGTGGAGAAAAACACTTAGAGAAAAAATAAAGTTAACAGCTGAAATTGCAGAAAGTAATACAGTTAAAGAGCAGATAGAAGAAAGCAGTTGAGTGTGGAAAGTGGTCAGTGTATCCTCCAGCAGTCTAAGCCTATAGCAGCATAACTACAGAGATAACTCGGGATAATCTATTCTACTTAGATGGAGGCATGTTGGAGGCAGGGCAAGGGAGAGTCGTCTTTACCGACTGTACACTCCACCTCCCTCTACTCCCCCACTTGTCCAGATTTAGGCTAACATCAGATTTTAACCATAGGCCCTATTAAATAAAAATGTTTTAAGCCTAGTCTTAAAAGTAGACAAAGTGTCTGCCTCACGGACTAAGGCTGGGAGCTGGTTCCACAGGAGAAAAGCCTGATAACTAAAAGATCTGCCCCCAATCCTAATTTTAGATATTCTGGGAACCACCAGTAAACCTGCAGTCTGAGAGCTAAGTGCTCGGTTAGGAACGTATGGAACAATCAGATCACTGATGTATGATGGAGCTTGATTATTAAGAGCTTTATATGTGAGAAGGAGGATCTTAAAATCTATTCTGAATTTAACAGGTAGCCAATGTAGGGAAGCTAAGACAGGAGAGATATGATCGCTCTTTTTAAATCTCATCAGAACTCTAGCTGCAGCATTTTGGACAAGCTAAAGACTTTTAACTACATTCTGTGGACTTCCTGAGAGTAATGAATTACAGTAATCCAGTCTTGATGTAATACATGCATGAACTAGTTTTTCAGCATCACTCCTGGAAAGGATGCTTCTAATCTTAGCAATATTCCGAAGGTGGAAAAAGAAAATCCTACAAACTTGTGAAACCTGGGATTTGAGTGACATGTCCTGGTCAGAGATTACACCAAGGTTCCTTACTTTGTTCTCGGAGATTAATGTAATGCCATTCAAGTCAGGTGATTGGCTAAGCAATTTCCTTTTCTGGATTTCTGATCCAAAGATGAGAACTTCCGTCTTGTCTTGATTTAAAAGCAAAAAGTTTAGAGTCATCCAATGATTGTACATCCATGATGCGAATGTCCTGTACCACCACATCCCAAAGGTGCTCTATTGGACTGAGATCCGGTGACTGTGGAGGCCATTTGAGTACAGTGAACTCATTGTCATGTTCACTCTGAGATAAATCGAGATTTATGACATGGTGAATTATCCTGCTGGAAGTAGCCATCAGAAGATGGGTACACTGTGGTCATATAGGGACGGACATGGTTAGGGTTAGGGGTAGGGTCAGCAACCATACTCAGGTTTGGCTGTGGCATTGCAACAATGATCAATTAAGACTGCAGTGATGGGAATAATATCGTTTAAAATAATAATAATAATGTTAATGAAAAAAGTTTTTTCAGTAACTAGTAATCCAATTAATTACCGTCTTCTTTTATCATAACGCTGTTTCCGTTACTGATACGAAAATGCATGCATTACTAATTCAGTGCGTTGAAGCTGTCACCAGCTGATTGGGAGCTAAAGAGGCGGATGTTTTCATCCAAGCGCACCACGGCCCATGAAGAACGAGGAAGACGTGATGAATAGTCTGCGGCTGCACACCCACAGAGTCGCTGCAGCAGGCGTGAATCTGCAGCCGTGCCCTTCTTAGCCTGACAGAGGGACGTCCCAAAGGTCCGCTCACCTGTTCACCACTCAGACGTCCTGATCTTCTACCTTCCTAGATCACCCAGCTGTAACCTGTTTCTGATCATGTCTTTAGTCCCGCTGTAACGCTGATGCATCAGTCTCAGACGTCATGGGTGCTCAGGTGTTACTAAAACTACCTGTGTGTGTTTACCACCCAGCTGCAGCTCTTCTGTGTTTGGGTCGGCCCAAGTTAGTAAAGTTAATGTTTACATTTCTGAAAAACCTTGGCTTAATAAATGTTTTAAAATATTCTTATCAAGTGATTTTTCTTTGTATTTACTTGTTTCACATTTGATACTTGGTCTGTTCATTTGTCATGTGAAATAAAGTTAGTAAATGTTTGTATTTGTATTTTAATACTTACTAGTGCACAAAATAGTTGGTTCAAGTCAGAAATTAAAACTGCATTTGCTTCAGAAATGTTCAGCTTTGTTATTCGTGACATTTTAGATTGTTTTAGAGAGTTTTACCAAGGTGGAAAACAGCTTAATAAACCATCTATGCATATCAACTACAGAAAACCCCACATGGGCTTGATCTCTGCTCTGAATCACTTTTACTGTGTGGCTGTTCTACCGGAAGTCTTACGTCTTACTGAGTCCTTCTGTCCTAATTAGTCTCACTAACAGTGTGAGTATCAGAATTTACAAATATTTGTATGTTTGCCTTAAGCCCGCCATACTCTGGCCTGGCAAGGCATATTTATATACCTGTACTAGTTACATTTATGTAGTTATTCATTCATTAGCTAAATGGTCAAAGTGCAAACAAACAAAGCTTGTCACCAGTTCCAAAATTAGTTCTGTAGAAATGTTACATGGCAGCAGACACTGTGGATCGTTCATTTACAGAACATGTGTGTGTGTGTGTGTGTGTGTGTGTGTGTGTGTGTGTGTGTGTGTGTGTGTGTGTGTGTGTGTGTGTGTGTGTGTATGTGTGTGTGTGTGTGTGTGTGTGTGTGTGTGTGTGTGTGTGTGTGTGTGTGTGTGTGTGTGTGTGTGTGTGTGTGTGTGTGTGTGTGTGTGTGTGCAGCAGCACACCAGCAGATGGAGCTACAGGGCTGCCCTACTGTGCAGAGCCAGTCCAATCTGCCTCCCCTGCTGGGCCTGGCTGACTGCTCTGACCTGCAGCCGTTCATCTGCAAAAGCAGAAAAGGTGAGTCGTGCACATATCAGCGCACGTTCAAACTGCTGTAGTAACATGCAGTGAAAGTGCTGCAGTCATCTGATGTATCCAACTTCAATCATTTAGCTGAATTTTTCTATTTAAAGTGGTGATTTTAGTTTGATTTATAGTGAAAATTATGATTAGTCCACAGGTTCCATAACCAAATTATTAGGATTTCATTAATTCAAGAGTATTTATATTGTGATGTTTTGAATAAACCACTTATAGTTCCAAAATTGTTTAATTAGATGTGATTTTTCAATAGCTTAATTCAATTAAATTAAAATCCACATGTTCGTTAATTCACTAAATATGATGCATACAATTAAAATAAATGTTTTCTTTATAACTTTTCTTCAGCTATTGGAGGATCTTTGCTGACATCTTTCTCCTTCCCTGTGCGCATGCACAAGTGGCTGGGTGGCAAAAAAAAAACACAAAACGGCCCGCTGTGAATACGCAATGTAAAATTTTGAGTTTTTGGGGTAAATCCCTCATATATAAACACTTTACTGTCTAAAGAAAGGAGGAGATTCAGAGAGAAGCTTAAAATCTGTATTCAAGACAAAATGAAAGTTATTAAAAGCCTGTATGAGCTCTGGGATTACAGAAAACGTCGGCCCCATTTGCCGTCCATTAAAAAACATACCAATAATGGAATTATTTCTTTTCTGTTGTCTGATTGATATGTTTCCTCATGTTTCTAGAGCATCAGAACGATGGGTCATTACTAAAACAACAGATTTTATTTTATTTATTCTTTTGGTGCAGAACGATTTCAGAAGATGAAGGAACTGAGTGAATCTCAGAGCTCCCAGCCTTCTGCCTTCATGAACCAGCTAATAAAGCTCTCCAACATGAGTCAGGTAGAGCACATCATCAGCTGAATTCAGCAACCATTTGCCTTTAGCCTTAATCAGTCTCTGAAAGATTTTCTTCTTTATCTCTCCTAGCCAGTGCTTGGCCAGCAGCCATCAGGCATAAACAACCTGACCCAGGCCATGGTCCTGCTCAACATCTCAGTCCAGGCCTTGGAGGAGACACAGGAGGAACTGCAGCCAGAAGACATGGTGTCTCTCGTCCAGCTGCTGTCGCTGACCTCTGATGTCCCCTCGGAGCCATCTGTCCATTCTGAAAACAGCAGCAATGAGAAGATCCAGGAGTTGAGTCAGCACTTTATCAGTGTAGCTGACAGCATCATCAGTGAGGACAATGCCCTCAAGTGGCAGGCTATCAAAGAGGTGACCACCACAGTACACCCAGCATGCATGCATAAAGAGATTCTGAAGTTCGTTTATCTCACCCGATCCCATCAAAGAGCTTGAGCCATCTCCACCAACTCTGCCACTGAATATAATATAAATAAAACTAAAAAAGCGAGTTCACACCCAAGAGAAATTATTTAGAGACCTCTGTGACTCTTTTGTTTAAGTGCCAGTGATAAGTTTGACAAGACATTTTTAATTAGTCAGTTTTAGTCTTTTGTCTTTAAGTTAGAACATGGAACATTTAATAACAAGCTATACAAATTTTTAAAATAATACTTTCGCGGGGTGAATAGAGGTGTGCCGAATGAATGTATAGTTTCTCCTTTTAAAGCTACATATAAAAAGATTTTAAAAAATCATCCATCCATCCATTTTCGTCCGCTTATCCGGAGTTGGGTCGCGGGGCAGTAGCCTAAGTCAAGAGGCCCAGACTTCCCTCTCCCCAGCCACCTGGGCCAGCAACTCTGGAGAAATCCCAAGGCGTTCCCTGGCCAGGTGAGAGACATAGTCCCTCCACCGTGTCCTGGGTCTACCTTTAGGCCTCCTCCCGGTTGGACATGCCCAGAAAACCTCACCAGGGAGGCGTCCAGGAGGCATCCTGACCAGATGCCCGAGCCATCTCAGCTGGCTCCTCTTGATGTGGAGGAGCAGCGGGTCTACTTCGAGCCCCTCCCGGATGACCGAGCTTCTCACACTATCTCTAAGGCAGAGCCCAGCCACTCTTCGGAGAAAACTCGTTTCGGCCGCTTGTATCCGTGATCTCGTTCTTTCGGTCACTACTCAAAGCTCATGACCATAGGTGAGGGTAGGAACGTAGATCGACCGGAAAAAATCAAGAGCTTCGCCTTCTGACTTAGCTCTCTTCACCACGACAGACCGGTACAACGCCCGCATCACTGCAGATGCAGCACCAATCCGCCTATCGATCTCATGCTCCAGTTTTCCCTCACCCGAGAACAAGACCCCGAGATACTTAAACTCCTCCATTTGGGCAGGACCTCATCCCTGATCCGGAGAAGGCATTCTGCCCTTTCCAAATCAAGACCATGGTCTCAGATTTAGAGGAGCTGATTCTCATCCCAGCTGCTTCACACTCGGCTACGAACCACTCCAGCGAAAGCTGAAGATCACGTTCTGATGAAGCCAACAGGACCACATCATCTGCAAAAAGCAGAGACCTGATCCTCAGGCCACCAAAACGGATGCCCTCCACACCTTGGCTGTGCCTACAAATTCTGTCCATAAAGTTTATGAACAGAATCGGTGACAAAGGGCAGCCTTGGTGGAGTCCAACTCTCACTGGGAATGAGCCCGACTTACTGCCGGCAATGCGGACCAAGCTCTGACACCGGTCATACAGGGACCTAACAGCCCGTATCAGAGAGCCTGGTACCCCATACTCTTGGAGTACCCCCACAAGGCCCCCCAAGGGACGTGGTCAAACGCCTTCTCCAAATCCACAAAACACATGTAGACTGGTTGGGCAAATTCCCACTCACCCTCCAGGACCCCCCTAAGGGTATAGAGCTGGTCCAGTGTTCCACGGCCAGGACCAAAACCACATAGCTCCTCCTGAATCTGAGGTTCAACAATCCGACGGACCCTCCTCTCCAGAACCCCTGAATAGACCTTACCAGGAACGTTCAGGAGTGTGATCACCCTGTAGTTGGAACACACCCTGCGGCCCCCCCTTTTTAAACGAGGGAACCACCACCCCGGTCTACCAGTCCAGTGGGACTGCCCCTGATGTCCACGCAATATTGCAGAGCCGCGTCAGCCAACACAGCCCCACAACATCCAGAGCCTTAAGGAACTCCGGGCGGATCTCATCCACCACCGGAGCCTTGCCACAGAGGAGCTTTTTAGCCACCTCAGTGACCTCAGCACCAGAGATTTGAGAGGCCAACCCAAAGTCCCCAGACTCTGCTTCCTCACTGGAAGACGTGTCGGTGAGATTGAGGAGGTCTTCGAAGTATTCTGCCCACCGATCCACAATGTCCTGAGTAGAGGTCAGCAGCACACCGTCCCCACTATAGATAGTGTTGGTAGCACACTGCCCCCCCCCCCACCCCCCACCCCCACCCCGAGGTGCCAGGTGGTGGACCAGAATCTCCTCCAAGCCGTACGGAAGTCTTGCTTCATGTTCTCACCAAACTCCTCCCATGCCCGGGTTTTTGCCTCGGCGACCACCCGAGCCACATTCCGCTTGGACTGCCGGTACCTGTCAGCTGCCTCTGGAGTCCCACAGGTCAAAAAGACCTGATGTGACTCTTTCTTCAGCTTGACAAGATCCCTAACTGCTGGTGTCTACCAGCGGGTTCAGGGGTTGCCACCACGACAGGCACCGACGATCCTGCGACCACAGCTCCAGTCAGCCGCCTCAGCAATGGAGGCACGGAACAGGGTCCATTCAGACTCTATGTCCCCCGCCTCCCCCGGAACATTTTGGAAGTTCTGTCGGAGGTGGGAATTGAAGCTCCTTCTGACAGGAGACTCTGCCAGACGTTCCCAGCGGACCCTTGCGATACATTTGGGCCTGCCTGGTCTGACCGGCATCCTCCCCCACCATCTGAGCCAACTCCCCAGGTAATGGTCAGTTGACAGCTCCGCCCTTCTCTTCACCCGAGTGTCCAAGACATGCGGCCGCAGGTCAGATGAAACAACAACAAAGTCGATCATCGAGCTGCGGCCTAAGGTATCCTGGTGCCAAGAGCACATATGGACAACTTTATGTCTGAACATGGTGTTCATTATGGACAATCCATGACTGGCACAGAAGTCCAATAACAAAACACCACTCGAATTCAGATCAGGGCAGCCATTCCACCCAACCACACCTCTCCAGGTCTCACTGTCGTTGCCCACATGAGTGTTAAAGTCCCCCAGCAGAACGAGGGAGTCACCGGAAGGAGCGCTCTCCAGCACCCCCTCCAAGGTCTCCAAAAAAGCTGGGAAGTCTGAACTGTACTTTGGTGCAGAAGCACAGACAACAGTTAGAACATGTCCCCCCACACGTAGGCGGAGGGAGGCTACCCTCTCATTCACCGGGGTAAACCCCAATGTACAGGCACCAAGATGGGTGCGAGTTAAGACATGATGCGCATGCGTCAGGATTAAGGACGGGGACAACGCAGAGCTCTGACAATGTGTTAAAATTGTGGTGTTTTATCTGGAAAAAGCGACTTAAAGGTTGGTGGATCTGAAAGATAAGGCTGTTGGCAGTGTCATGCCCTCGAAAAAACTAAACTGCAGCGCCAACAAAAAGATAATTACGAAGTGGAAGTGTCTCAACAGGTGGAACAAAGTGACATGGCAGGTGCGCAAGAAAGCAAGGAGCTGTCAGAAATGATACGATCGATAATAAGAGAGGAGATGAGTGTGGTGGTTGAAAAACTTAATACCATCACAAATGATATTTCAACTTGTGTAAGAAGACTGGGCGAAGTAGATGGAACCTTGTCTGACATGGATACCCGCATAATAAAGTTGGAAGTGGAGTGCGGAACACTGGAGAGGAAAAATGCAGAGCTGATGGGGAAAGTTGAGCAGCTTGAAATGGATAGCAATAAAAACAGTCTCCATGTTTTTGGATTACCAGATGAGGTGGAAAAAGGCAAGCCAACAGCTTTTATGAATTAACTATTTAAAGATTTATTTCAAGGAAAGCTGGAGTCTGAGCCTGAAGTGGAATGGGTGCACCGGACTGGACAAGAGAAGAAAGCGGGTGGAAGAAGGATGGTTGTGCACCTGCAAAAGTTGTTAACGAAGGAGAAGATTATAGAAGTGATCAGTGGCGGCTGGTGAAAAATATTTTTGGTGGGGCTGTGCTATTTTTTATTTTTAAACAAACTTGTGCTTTCTGAGCTTTGTGCACAACTCCACTATTTCCTGAATTAAGCACAGCTCTTTTATTTCCTGTCTTACATCATTGGACAAACTGATTAATCCAGGTGTGTCTGACTATTGGCACGCTGCCTTGCGGACCAAGGTTGAAAAATACTGCATTAAATTGCACATAAAATAACACGACCATAAATGGTAAATAGGCAATGCAAGAGGCAAGTAACAAAAACATTTTGTTTAATTTCAACATTTGAGTGAACACGAAAAATTATGAGCAGGTCACTGTTACAGTAATGGTAGTAAACACTACTTAGACAAAATGCCAGAAATTTACACTGTTAAATATTTCTGGAGTGTTGTGCCAAGGTCAACTTTATACAAAGATCAAGTGGATGCATTTGTGTGTGTGTGTGTGTGTGTGTGTGTGTGTGTGTGTGTGTGTGTGTGTGTGTGTGTGTGTGTGTGTGTGTGTGTGTGTGTGTGTGTGTGTGTGTGTGTGTGTGTGTGTGTGTGTGTGTGTGAGATACGTCATTTGTACAGAAATTTTGCCCTTCTGTCCTTCTGAGTGGCAAAGCTCTCGATTAGCTTTTTATTAAAGTCAGGAATGTTTGTGACAAGCTTTTTTTCCATGGAGAGCATGGCAAGAGCATTCAGCCCATCCTGTGTCATGGTGTTCCTCAGGAAAGTCTTAATCCTCTTTAAAGTAGAAAAGCACCTCTCTGATTCGGCTGTGGTCATGGGTGTGGTGACAAGAATCTTCAAAAGAGTGACAGTCTCTGTGAACGTGCTTTGAAGATTGTTCTCCATGAAAAACTGGAAGAGAGTCAGTGCACCAGTGTAAGCCCTGAACTCATGGTTCTCATAGATGAGGGATAGCTTTGTTCAGCATGGGGTAGGCCTCTACAGCGGTCGCCAGTGCTGCATCTGGGAACTGTGCTGTGTGTTGCACAAACAAGTCACTTTGTAGCAGAGTGGCAGTAACAAGGTGCTTGGTAAAAGAGAATCGCTCTTTTGTATTGCTCCGGATGGTGTCACAAACCTGTCATATGATAAATAAAAAACAACAGATAAGTACATAGGAAACACTCTCATAGGAAATAATGTCATCAGTATCCTCTTACAAATGTCATATTTCCCAGTTTTTGGGACAATAAAACATTTCTGATTCTCAATCAGATGTTTTTACATTTGAGGTAAAAACATCTGATTGAGAATCAGAAATGTTGTCCCAAAAGCTGGGAAATTTGTTTGCTGCAGCAGAAGTGTAACAAGTAAAATGGAATCAGATTGATGCAAATTTACATGAAATACACATTTACATGATTAAATATGTATAATAAGTATGTGTGTTGAAATTAGTTTTTACAGTTATTGCACATTAAACAATGTACATGTTATTAAACAAATGTCCCTATTTGTGGGCCAACCAAGGATTTCTGATTCTGATTGTCTTGTTCACAGAAATGTAATGTACAGCTTACCTCTGCACCCAGCTGCTGTTGTTCTCCCTGTCCAAACGTCCTCCGTTTCTTCCGTTTCCCTCATCAAGCTGCATGGCAATGTTAGCTCTGCCTAGCATGGCTAGCTTCACCGTGTTGTCCATGTGTGCCCGGGATGACTCGTGTTTCTTCACCTTCTCAGAAAAAATGTTTCATGTCCGTAACTCCTGACACAATCCATGCCTTATCTGTCCCAGCCGTTTTGAATAACAAACACGGAAAGCAAAATAACGCATTAGTGTGATTGCATCCAGCTAGCCACACCTTCCTGGTGTACCAATTTCGGGAGAAGCCTTGTGTGTACAGTTTACCCTTCTCCTTGTCCTGCTGGCTTATCTTTACGTCGGGCTGATCTGGTCCAAGCTCTTTGACATTAAGTTTTTCAACCATTGTTCTCCTCTCGAACGGATACTGGAGAAGAGACCGAACTGAATTCAGTGGCTGCTGAGATCCGGTATCCATGCTCGTTGTAGGCGCACTCTTGTCCATCACTGCATCTGCGTCACCACCAAATAAATACCTTGCTCGAGTCGAGCTCAACCCGAACACCAACGAACAGCCTTGGCGGTAGCTCTATCGCCCTTCGGGCTTCCGAATCGACGACGCTGATTGGATGCATTCCCATTCCTATGCGTTTGATTTTCTTGTCAGCAATTGGCTGGCTGCTTCACTGCTGTTTGGGCGATCTTTCTGTCGCCTCCACCGCTTGGCAGGGAGCTTCTCACCAATGATATAGATATATATATGACTTGTTTTTGTTACAAAACACGCAATTAACTTAGAATATGTGATTATTGTTAATTTTATTTATTTATTTATTTAAATAAAAAATTTAAAACACGGGAAAACTGGGGCGGGGGGGGGGGGGGGGGGGCACCCTATCGCCCTCTAATGGCCAGCCGCCACTGGAAGTGATGAAAAAGGAACGTGTCTTACAAGTGCAAGGAATGAAGTTAAAGATTTTTCCAGATCTGACAAAGGAGATGGCAAAGAAAAGGGCCGGTTTCTGGGAGATCGAAGCTAAACTGAAGAGCGCAGGAGTGAGACACGGTATGGTCTTTCCAGCTACGCTGATCTTAACTTTTAAAGGAGAGACAAAAAAGTTTCAGGAACGAAGTGAGGCTTAGATGTACTGTAAAACTGTAATTGAGCCTGAACTTAAGAAATAATGACAATTGATATCAATTAAATAATAGCTAAAAGGCGTGAAGATGACGTTTCAAGAATTGGACTGAGAGCACTATTGTAGATCTCGCTATGGTTAACTATTGTTTGAACCCACATAATGATTTATTTTTGAAAGATTTTGTCATGAGCTGGCAGAACGAAGCAGAAATTTATTTTCATTACAATGTTAATGATTTTTGTGACTGTGTGTGTGAATGTGGTTGGTGTTGGGATAAAGGCTATAATGGAAGCTCAGTGTGAAATCATAAATAGAAGAAATTCAAAATGAATCTTCAATTGCTGATAAAGTTTTGTTGCAAAAAGGAGGGTTTAAATTAGCTCATTTGAATGTGTGTAGTTTAAGGAATAAAATAGATGATCAGATATTGTAGAAAAGTATAATCTACAGGTAATGGCAATAACAGAAACACATTTGGATTTGACAATGACTAGTTTTTTATTAAACATAAATGGGTACAGTCTTTTTACATTGGGTAGAGCTTTACATGGTGGTGGTGGTGTCGCTTGTTATATTCAAAATCATATTCCTGTTAAGGTAAGAACAGAGTTCACAATTACAGTTGTGGAAGCACTCTGGTTACAGAGGTATATTTATGTCGATGGGTTACAGTTACAATTTCCTCATTTGAAATCTGTTTTAGTTGGATGTAGCGACAGACCACCGGATGCTGCTATAATGTATCTCGATCAACTAGGTGAAATGTTAGATATGGTTTGTGACACAGGAAATGAGATTTACCTATTAGGGGACTTAAACATAGATTGGAAATCAAGAAATTGCTCACTTAATAATGCAAGGAGGTAAACTAAAGGTGACAATTGTTTTCAGGTGTATTTATTAGTTTCCCCTGCACACATTTACCAAGGTGGGCTGCCTGAATGTATTTCTGGAGCACCTGAATGTTTTTTCCCCCTCACAAAAACACCGCTGTCAACTGTAGCTTGCTGGCGCTACCGCAACACTTTTATAACCGGGGAAACCCCGGATGCGTACTCACCAAACTAATATCTTTCAGATGGTTGCGTTTAATGCTTTTCCTCCCAACAATGAACATTTTCTTCTTTTAGACATAAACGTTAGACAATAAGATGTGATGTCCGTGGTTACTGGTAGCTTGTTCAAATAGGAACCTTCTCAGACTCTGATTGGTTCTTTTCACATCTTGTCCCATCTGCTCCATTTGCTCATTGTTTTTTTTTCATTCACCCATCTTCTCTATTTTCTGAATAGACTTTTGTTGTTGTCTTTTAATCATCGACAAAAATGTCAATCAATAGTTGTCATATTGTAGGCTTTACAGAAGTAAAAAAGTTTTTTTTTCGGTTCGTTTGCAAAAATGTTTTTGTCACAAAAAAATTTACAAAGATTTTTCATCAACAAAGAACACTAAGTACAACCATTTAAAATCTCCCACTGTCCTATTGGGTAGGTAGGTTTTAACTGTTGCAAATCTACAACGCCTGCCTCCAGAGGGTTAAGAAACCTTCTCTGGATCCAGATGACCCAATGAATTATAGACCAATATCTAACCTTCCACTTTTATCCAAAGTCCTGGAGAAAATAGTGGCCAACCAAGTATGTGAGCATTTAAACACTAATGATCTGTCTGAAGAATTTCAGTCTTGTTTTACAGAGTATCACAGCACTGAAACTGCATTAGTGAAAATTACAAATGATATTCTCATGGCCTCAGATAAGAATCTTGTGTCTGTTCTAGTCTTGTTAGATCTCAGTGCTGCTTTTGACACAGCTGATCACAATGTTCTTTTAGAAAGACTTGAACATGTAGGGATCAAAGGAACAGCGCTAGGCTGGTTTAAATCCTACCTGTCTGATAGATTTCATTTTGTTAATGTACATGACAAATCTTCTTTATAATCCACGGTTACTTGTGGAGTACCACAGGGTTCAGTGCTTGGACCAATTATTTTACAATTTTTTTTGGACCAGTGAACTTAATTCAAAATATTTTTAATTATATATATATATATATATATATATATATATATATATATATATATATAACTTGTGAAAAAAAATTTCAGTAGTTGGCACCCATAACAATCTTAGGAAGCAGGCTGAGGTAGCAAACTCAAAGTGCAATATTAAAAGTGCAAAAGACTAAAAAATGTATAATCTTTCACTTAAGTCCCTTTTCAATTTTTCCTGAATGAACTTTGACTTCTCCACACAGCATAGTCATAGAATAGTAGACGTCGCACCAACCGCTACTGCCTATGTTTGGCCGCATTTGCAGGTTCTACTTTTTATAAACTCGATGTTAACAGGATGTTTTAGCTAGGCTTTAACTCTGGAAAAGCTCCGTGGAGATCTGGAGCTAGAACAGCGAAAGAACGCGTTCATAAACCCGTTCACGCATGCCAGGACGAACGCACTCACTGTTACGTTCGTCAGGCAAAATACAAACGAGTTCAGTTCAAGTTCACGGAAAAAAAAAACTAACAAATTAATGAATGATCGTTCAATTAACACATTCGGGCACAACACTGATGATGTCATTTTCTGTTATGTTTACAAATATTATTGTACAATATACAGATTTGTTTACTTTATTAATACAGAAAGACACAATGTTAAAATGTCAGTGTTGGTATTTTCCATTAATTATTGTTATTATTTATTATAACAGTTATATAGTTATTAAAATAATTATAGTGTTATTGATCCAAAAGTGTGAGATGCATTCATTCGGCACACCTCTAAACACCTCGCAAAGGTATTATTTAAAAAAATATATAACGTTTTATTAAAATGTTCCATATTCTAACTTTAAGACAAAAGACTAAAACTGACTAATTAAAAATGTCTTGTCAAACTTATCACTGGTACTTAAATAAAAGAGTCATAGAGGTCTCTAAATAATTTATCTTGGGTGTGAACTTGCTTTTTGGGTTGTATTTATATTATATTCAGTGGCAGAGTTCTTTATACTCCAGGGTTACTTGTGGAGTACCACAGGGTTCAGTGCTTGGATCAATTCTTTTTACTATATATATGCTTCCAATTGGTAAAATCATTAGACAGCATGGGATAAACTTCCAAGGTTGTGCTGAAAATACTCAGTTATATCTATCCATTAACCCTGATGAACCCAATCAGTTAGTTAGATTACAGGCTTGTCTTGAAGACATAAAAAATTGGATGACTCAAAACTTTTTGCTTTTAAATCAAGACTAAACTGAAGTTATCATCTTTGGACCCGAAATTCGGAAAAGGAAATTGCTTAGTCAATCACCTGACCTGAATGGCATTAAATTAATCTCGGAGAACAAAGTAAGGAACCTTGGTGTTATCTTTGACCAGGACATATCATTCAAATCCCACGTTAAACAGGTTTGTAGGATTTCCTTTTTTCCACCTTTGGAATATTGCTAAGATTAGAAGCATCCTTTCCAGGAGTGATACTGAAAAACTAGTTCATGCATGTATTACATCAAGACTGGATTACTGTAATTCATTACTTTCAAGAAGTCCACAGAATGTAGTTAAAAGTCTTCAGCTTGTCCAAAATGCTGCAGCTAGAGTTCTGATGAGAATTAAAAAGAGAGATCATATCTCTCCTGTCTTAGCTTCCCTACATTGGCTGCCTGTTAAATTCAGAATAGATTTTAAGATCCTCCTTCTCACATATAAAGCTCTTAATAATCAATCTCCATCATACATCAGTGATCTGATTGTTCCTTACGTTCCTAACCGAGCACTTCGCTCTCAGACTGCAGGTTTACTGGTGGTTCCCAGAATATCTAAAAATAGGATGGGAGGCAGATCTTTTAGTTATCAGGCTCCTCTCCTGTGGAACCAGCTCCCGGCTTTAGTCCGTGAGGCAGACACTTTGTCTACTTTTAAGAATAGGCTTAAAACATTTTTATTTGATAGGGCCTATGGTTAAAATCTGATATTAGCCTAAATCTGGACAAGTGGGGGAATAGAGGGAGGTGGAGTGTACAGTCGGTAAAGATGGATCTCCCTTGCCCTGACTCCAACATGCCTCCATCTAAAGGTTAGGTTATCCAGAGTTATCTCTGTAGTTATGCTGCTATAGGCTTAGACTGCTGGAGGATACACTGACCACTTTCCACACTAAACTACTTTCTTCTACAATCTGCTCTTTAACTGTATTATTTTCTGCAATTTCAGCTGTTAACTTTATTTTTTCTCTAAGTGTTTTCTCCCCAGAAGAAGCTACAACGATGTTCTGCTGAGCTGTGGTAGCTTCATGGAGGGGGCCATCAGCTTGAACACTGTTGCTAACCACTTAAATAGTATCCCTCTCCTGATAACATTTCACTTTCTTTGACATTGGATGTGCTACTACTAGTTTACCTGTTTAATTATAGATTCACTAGGATAAATACAATAAAGTTTATCTCTCACCAAATAGAATATTTACTAAGACATCACAATATAACTATAGACACATTACTTTGTCTTGTGTGTGTATGTGTGTGTGTGTGTGTGCGCATGCGTGCGTGCATGCGTGCGTGTGTGTGTGTGTGTGTGTGTGTGTGTGTGTGTGTGTGTGTGTGTGTGTGTGTGTGTGTGTGTGTGTGTGTGTGTGCTCTGTCTTCTCCATCCCCAGTGAGTCGTGGAGGATGGCTGCTTATACTGAGCCAGGATTCTCTGGAGGTTTCTTCCTGTTAAAAGGGAGTTTTCTATCGCGTCATACCCGTGTCACAACCCGTGCACGCGCATTGGGTCCACAGCGCGCGTGTGAACGGGACTCGCGCGCGTGTGAACGGGACTCGCGAGCGAAAATATACATGGCGAGAGGTCATTTGTGCACAGAGAGGGAGCAAACTGTGTCTGTGAGCGCACAAGGATGTGCACAAGTGACAAACCTGCGTGCGCGCGTTGTCAACGAGCACACGGCAGAGGAAAACGTGCGCGCGCGGCAGCCTCTGTGCGCGCTCGGCAGCCTCTCTGCGCGCTCGGTTTCTGACTCCTGCTCGCTCGGCTGTAAGGGCTTTTGGCACTCTGGAGGCGTGGCCTGTGGCAGATCTTGTCTGTCCTCTGATTGGTTAGTTCACCCCGCACTTTACTCTCTATCTATATAAAAAAGTCTGATGTTCAGTAGTTGCTGGCATAGCTCAGCTGGGAGAGCGGGTGACTCTCGCCCGGGAGGATCCAGGTTCGAGTCCGGGCAAGGAAAATGTAGTAGACGTCATGCTAATTTTTCTTAATTTCAGGTATTTTACAGTTGTGACCGTTCAACTGTCATTAAACGTCCGAATGTTTGCTGGGCAGTGTTTTAAAAAGTGCACATAAGCTAGATGGTTTTAACCATATAAAATTACATTTTTTGTGATACTGGAAAAATACATACTGAAATAAAACTACTGATTGAAAACTTTATGACTGTGGTTGTACAATATATGACTCACTAATACACTGCAAACTCCCTTAGAGTGGGGCTTCCAGAGAGAGAGAGAGAGAGAGAGAAAAGTTCTTGCCTCATTAATGAATTGTTTATTTTTTTCAGTATTTAATTGACAAATTATCCTTTCAAATAATTAATTGATGAGTTACATAATTGTCCATTTCATAAAGAAACTGCATATCAAGCTTTCATTCAGATGACCTTCAACAGTGCTGCACCCTGCTGAGGGACATCCGAGTAAAACCTTGAGATGGCCATTTTCTGTTCACTAACTTGCTTTAGTAAATCCTTACTTTTGTTAAATAAATCAGTTGTTGAACCCCCACTCCTCTGTTTGGTCTCCTTTCTTATTACAGCCCACCACTTCCAGTCTGGGTTGTAACAATCTGCAGACAGATTTCTGAGTATCTCCTCCTTTACACAGATCCTCACTGAGCCATGTACTGTGAACAAATAGTTTCTCCATGATATTATCCAGCAAGGTCCCGTTTTTGTCAAAACAAGGGTGAGGTAATGAAAAAATAGAAATATTTCATTAAATTAACATTTAAATTATTTATATGCATCATTAAAATAAAATAAAATAAAAAAACATGTTTTGAAATATATAAAGTGCACCAAACTTGACTCAGTCCATTCAACAATTCTAAATGGACAATTATGTAACTCATCAATTAATTATTTGAAAGGATAATTTGTCAATTAAATACTGAAAAAAATAAACAATTCATTAATGAGGCAAGAACTTCTCTCTCTCTCTCTCTCTCTCTCTCTCTCTCTCTCTCTCTCTCTCTCTCTCTCTCTCTCTTCTCTCTCTCTCTCTCTCTCTCTCTCTCTCTCTGGAAGCCCCACTCTAACCCCCAAATTCCACTACCTCCGCTCCGCTCCGCTCCGCTCCGGTCCGCCCCCGCCCTCCGCAGCCGCTCGCTTCCGAACTCAATTTTTACTGGTACCCGCTCTACAACGGCTCCGCTCCGGTGTGGAGACCTGAGGTGGGCAAACAGGCATGCGCGGGACTTTCGAGATCTTGCGATACAGTCCGAGCAATAAACGCGGAAGTTAGATCCAAACACCCGTTGTGTGGGAGAAGCATCGAAATGAACTGTTTAATCTGCCCATCATTTGTGTTGAGAGATCAGCAGTGTTTGGATCAACAAAGTGTGACTACTTTGATAGTGGAAACTGTATTTATGGCTTAATTTTGTGCATTTAAACTTCAGCCGCCATTGATAGTGGTTAAAAGTTGTTAAATCTGTGCATATGAAACAAAAAACGCCTTTTGTTTATCGATTTATTGTGAAATACGGAAATTGTGCTTGCTCCTTTTCCTGTTGGCCCGTTGTGATTTCTGTCCATTTACTGCGGAGGTGCTCCGGCGTCCGGCGAAAATAGGATCGATTCTATTTTTGCCGGACGCCGGAACAGAGGGCGGCGCACGGCGCCGCACTGCCGGAGCACGGCCGCAGTAGTGGAATTACTCTGATTGACTACAACGGGACCGATTTTGCTCCGGCGTTCGTGTCGGAGCGGAGCGCAGCGGAGCGGAGGTAGTGGAATTTGGGGGTAAGGGAGTTTGCAGTGTATTAGTGAGTCATATATTGTACAACCACAGTCATAAAGTTTTCAATCAGTAGTTTTATTTCAGTATGTATTTTTCCAGTATCACAAAAAATGTAATTTTATATGGTTAAAACCATCTAGCTTATGTGCACTTTTTAAAACACTGCCCAGCAAACATTCGGACGTTTAATGACAGTTGAACGGTCACAACTGTAAAATACCTGAAATTAAGAAAAATTAACATGACGTCTACTACATTTTCCTTGCCCGGACTCGAACCTGGATCATCCGGGGAGAGAGTCACCCGCTCTCCCAGCTGAGCTATGCCAGCAACTACTGAACATCAGACTTTTTTATATAGATAGAGGGTAAAGTGCGGGGTGAACTAACCAATCAGAGGACAGACAAGATCTGCCACAGGCCACGCCTCCAGAGTGCCAAAAGCCCTTACAGCCGAGCGAGCAGGAGTCAGAAACCGAGCGCGCAGAGAGGCTGCCGAGCGCGCACAGAGGCTGCCGCGCGCGCACGTTTTCCTCTGCCGTGTGCTCGTTGACAACGCGCGCACGCAGGTTTGTCACTTGTGCACATCCTTGTGCGCTCACAGACACAGTTTGCTCCCTCTCTGTGCACAAATGACCTCTCGCCATGTATATTTTCGCTCGCGAGTCCCGTTCACACGCGCGCGAGTCCCGTTCACACGCGCGCTGCCATGTATATTTGCGCTCGCGAGTCCCGTTCACACGCGCGCTGTGGACCCAATGCGCGTGCACGGGTTGTGGCACGCTTTAAACGCCATAGTTTTCCTCTCCACTGTCGCTGCATGCTTGCTTAGTATGAGGATTGCTGTAAGGACTCTGACACTAGTCAGTGACTTGATGCAATTTGCTGGGTTCCTTATAAAGGAAACCTTTTTACTGATTGGCTTAATGACCTGACCTGTATTGGAATGTTTACTATGTGAGGTGCCTCTTGTTGTGATTTGGCGTTTTATAATTAAACTTGAACAGAATTGAATGCATGAGTAGAACATGCTAACTCCACACATGCACAGGGATCACACATGTTCACCTTCATTTTAACCATTAGGTCTTCAAGCCAAAGGTGTATTAGGCAGTTAAAGTATACTTTAATGTTGCACCTCAGTTTGCTGGATGTAGCTCCACCTGTGCAGAGCAGCCTCCACCCAGGTAGAGATATTATTCTAAAGTCAAACCACTAGAGGACAGAAGCTCTCCATGGAAACCAGCTGGAATGAAGATGAGAGCTGATTACCTTTGTGGCGTTACTTAATCGTTCTGATTTTTCTCTCATTTTGACAGAAAATGTCATTTTCAGATGGTACGCTGCTTTTTGTTTGTTTTTCTCTTCTGCTTCCACGCTATTGACGTGTAGACTGTATAGATCCATACAGCGACTGCCTCATGTGAAGAGCTGCGTTCCTCTCAGCACTTTGCCTTCCTTCTCCCACCCACACCCCCAGCCTCTTAGTGTTCCAAGGCCACCTCAACGCAGACTCAATGGATGAGAAGCACTCTGAAAAACGGCGGCTATACTCATGCACAAACCTCCCGCGCTCTGCTCCCAGCTCCGTCTCCAAGGCTCAGCTCTCAGATGGGCACACTGAAATCAGAATGCATTTTTTAAACAAACAATAGGAACATCCCTGAGGGATGCATTCTAGACCTATCTGCTGAGCTTTGTGTTTCCTCCTCAGCTAATCTGTGTCAACTCCGACAAACAGGAACAGAAATAAAAGCCTGTTCTCATTGTGTGGCGATGAATGATGATTTTGAAGAGTCCTTTGCTTTGATGAGTGTGTGGAGCACGGCTGTGTGGGCGAGTGCCGCTGACACACTGCTGCTCTGTGGCTTTTAGGTGGTGAACGGCCCCATGGATGTTGTCAAGAGCATTGACCAAATGGTGACCCGTTTGAGCTCTCGTCTGACGGCAGAGACCGACCACCTGACCATTCAGAGTCCCAACATCAGTGAGTCACACGAATACAAAACACAGAAACACAGAGAAGGAATTTTGCTCCAAAAAGGTGAACCTCAGTTTTTAGATCATGAATCTTTAAAAATAACAGAAATCTAATTATATAACTGCTGACCTCTAAAGCTGACATTCTCTGGAGACAGGATGTACAGTAGTATCACAACCAGGACAGGACGTGGTCTTTTCATGATGCTCCATCGCCCGACTCAGTGGGCTCTAACACATCAGACACATTTTAAGCCGACTTTGGATGGTTTTTGATTCTGTAAACCTGAAGAGACAAACACAGAAACCAGAGACAGGAGTTAGATCTGCATGGAGAATCAACTAGTCTGGTTTCAGCTGGTCAGAATGATTAAAACCTTCTGAGTGATGAACTGCTTCTGTCCCAAGGGCGTGCTAGTCTGGTTCAAACAGGTCACATCCTTTCATCTCTTATTGAACCATCTTTTCTTTACTTAGGCTGCATGTTTGCTGCGTAACCATGGAGATTTTTACATCCAGAATAACTTCTCTTTAAAGGATGCACATAATTTTCTCCACTATGTCTCAAAGATCTTCAGTGAGCTTTGTTGCCTGTAGCTCTGAAACAATCTGTTGTCATCTTGGAAAATGTTCTCGAGTAACAGGAGAAACATCAGGTTTCAGCTGGATTCACGAAGGCTTCACAGAGTTGCATTAGAGTCATTGTTAGAAAATGCGTTATAAAACACTCTCGGGTGGCTGTAGCCCATGAAGAGCTGATGTCAGGCCCCTTTGGGAGGTGGGGATCAGGCACCAGTGCTGCTGGCTGGGTTGTGTTAGTCCTGCACCAGAACAGCATTATTGAAAGCAGAATGGTTCCAGGTTGTGCTGCAGCATAACAACATGGATAAAGACTGGGTCTTTATTTTAAATGGCTTTACTGGTAAAGTACTGAGCAAACTGCCCTCACACCTAACTAACAGGAACAAATTCATCAGACCCACCTTGAACCTTGCCGGCTGAATTGGATTAATGTGTAAAGAAATCTAAGTCTCCATTTTATCTTTTCATCCATCAGAAGGCTTCCTAGCCTTTCCTCTGTGATGTTGAAATGAACTAAGTCTGTGTTATTACTGCGATTTACCACACTGCTGTAGAATATTGTGCAGATGTAAATGCTGCTGTGTCGTCACGAACCCAAAACCCTGCTTTAGACACAAACTCATTCAGGAATCAACAGTCCCATAAACATCTGAAGGTCCTTGTTTTTTTCTGGTTTCCTCTGTTTTAAACAAGCCTCCATGTTGGTGGCAGGGTTTGCCGAGACTTTCCATTCAAAGTGTATTTCTAGGCAGATTTTTTTTTACCAAACACGTCCACGAACCTCCAACAGTGTTCAGTAACGCTTCCACCTCGCATTCATGAGTGGTGGAAAAAAACCAGAGGAGATTCCTGAAGCTGATTGAGGGACATGCCAAAGTTACTATAGCAACACCGTCTCCGCATCGGTGATCAGTTCTGGGTAATGTTTAGACACCTGGTAAAGTAAATAATACAAGACAAGAGCCTAATTTTCATTAACGTAAATCATCATTATGCATCGTGATAAAATCCTGGTCATGTCATTACAACCTTTAATGTGCTTAACCTTTGACCTTTAAACAGAGTACATGTAAACATTTCCAGGAGTGGAGGTGCAGCACCAGAAGCTGGAGGATGAATCTAAAGGATCGAGCTTCTGCGGCCCCGAGACAGAGAAACACGCCGGTCTGGACTGCATCTCAGTCCCACACCAGAAGATTCAGGATCTCCATAACAACGGTACCAGCGTCTTCTCTCACACGCTCTTCCAGTATTTATTTACCGTGAATGCAGAGGGCCGTGTTGTAGCTTCAGAGTGGTGAGTGTGTAGCGTTTACACTCCCAAGGTCCCACAGCAGAGCAGCATTGTCGGGCTTTGCAGCTCAAGCGACGCCTGGAGAAGTGACTTTTCATGAAGCTGTTTGCTCTGACTGTCTGATTTCTCCGATGCTGCTGCTGTTCTGAACGTGCAGGCTTCTACAAGCTCACCTTGGTCAACACTTGGTACGGCTCTCTGAGACCTCTTCTCAGTCTGGAGGAGAACATCACCTTGGAGCCCACGGTCACTGACGGTAGCCAGAGGTAAAACTCACACGCAGAGCGGAGCCAGCAGATGAGCTTCTGGTTGTTGAACACGTGGATTTGTTTCATTTTGTTTTAGAAAACAAGGCTGATGTTTGAAGTAGGGATAGACCGATGTATCAGTCCATCGGGCCAAAATTCACACGGGCTGATTCTATATTAAAGACTATTATAAGTCAGGCACATCCACAGACACCCAGATAGGATGCTGCTGCTGTTTCTGGTTGACGTGGAAGCGAGTAACGTGTTTCAGCAGGCTGCTTTTGCTGTTTCAGAACAGTTTATCATTTAATTTTATATTTTTATTACAATTCTAAAGTTGTATTTATTTTTATTTCAATGCAAAGTTATGTTCCTGAAAGAAATGTACTAATTAAATGACTTTTCTTTTCAATTACCTGTTTTTATATTTAATACTTGGTCACTTTTGTTGGGTTAAATGTTTGATTTGAATTCAGTGTTTTAACATCAGAACGGCAGTAATTCATCTACTGTTTTAGAGTCTTGCTGTTTCTATGTTTTTAAGTAGAAAAACAGCAAAATGACACAAAACAATCTGTTTGTCTCTCTCATGACGTGGTGACATCCCATAATAGTATGAAGAAAGTAAACCAGTAGCTAACCAGTAAACCTTCATCTTTAAGTCCTGATGAGCCGATCTGTCGTTGACTGATCATCTGCTCGGATGGATGTGACCCATACCCTTCCACCACCAGGTACCTGGGCACCGTCCTGGGCTCGTCTGTCATCTCCAGCACGGTGCTGGGAGACAACCAGCCCGTCAGCACCGAGGTCCAGATCCAGCTCCAGCACAGAGTCCAGGTCTACACAGTCTCTTTTCTCTGTAGAGTGGAGCTTGTGAGTGGAATACATTCATCATGAAGTCTGTTTTCAACAGTTCTCCAAGGATACCATGTATGATCCAGTGTGTGCCTTTTGGGATTTTAATCTCAGGTGAGAAGTGAAGATACTTCATTTGGGTTCTCTGTGATGTGGAAACGAGGCTGAAGAATGTTTTGCTTCCTGGTAGTCTTATGTGTGTGTAGACCTGAGTTGTGTGCTGTGTGTGTGTAACCAGTCCAGAGGCTGGTGGGTGGTGGAACACCAAAGGCTGTGAGGTGGTGTCCAAACACCAGGCATTCACGGTGTGCTACTGCAACCACACCACCAACTTCGCCTTGCTGCTGCAGGTTTATGAAACTCAGGTAAGGTCTTCTGTTCAGGCGTTGTTTGTGTGTGTTTTCATCAGCAGCGTGTGTGCAGCTCTTTGTGTGTTTCTCTGTGTCAGAGGAGCCCGGAGAACGAAAAAGCTCTGCAGGTTCTGACGTTCATTGGCTGTGGAGTGTCTCTGTGTGGCCTCCTCTTCACCTTCATTCTCTTCGTTGCTGTGGGGTGAGTCATGAAAACATCAAGGGTGAAAATTATTTGATAAATTCCTCACTTATAAAAAATCTGCGTCTCTCTGTGGAGAAACATTTTCTGATTAAACTGCAAAGACCCTCACTCACACAGTGTTGTGTGTGCTCTGCCTGTAGAGTTCCCAAGTCCGATCGTACCACTGTTCATAAGAACCTGATTGGTGCTCTGGGCGTAGCTGAGCTGCTGCTGATGTGCAGTGACTGGGCTGCTGAGAACCAGGTGGGTCCACAACACGATGTTGGAATCTAAACTTAGAACAACAAACATTTGAACTATTCAAAGGACCAGTGAGGCAACAAGACCCTTAGTGGGACACTGATCAGCCATAATATTATGACTACCGACGCATGAACAGACTCCATATGGGTTGACCAGGATCACTGATTCTCTAAGTCAGAGGCCTCCAACTCTGACCCTCAAGGGCCATGTTCCATGCATGCATCCAGCATGTTTTTGTTGTTTCCCTGATTTTAGTCAGCAGGTGATCAACAGGCCAAACCGTGGATTCAGCCATTGAATAAATGGTGCTGGAGCAGGGAAACTACTAAAACATGCTGGACAGAGGACCTGACATGGACATGAGTTGGAGACGCTGCTCCATGACTCTGATGTAGAGACTGAACCGCTCTGCTGTGATGAGGATGGAGCTAAGCTCTCTGGTTAGCAGTTCTTGTTTATTCCAATCCTCACCTGTGGAAGAGACGGGATTAAGACTAGGAACAGGCTGCCAACTGCACAGGGTTGTCATGCTCAGCCTGGTCGGACTTCTGAGAAGAGAACAGGTGTCCGATGGCCTGGGTGGGAGGGGACATGGATGACGTTTGTGGCCATGCTGATGAAGTGTGAGGTTGCGGTATCTTCAAGGAGGTGCTGAGGACATCCAGCAATCTTTTCTGCAGTTTTGATGATCCTCTGCAGGACCTTTTATCTGCAGCAGAGCAGCCAGCCAACCACACAGAGGTGTCGTACTGGAGGATGCTTCTGATGGTTGCCTGGTAGAAGGCCACCAACTGCTTTATCTCCAGGTTCTTCCTCCTGATCACCTGGAGGAAGAACAGCATCTGCTGGGGTGTATGACCAGGCGAGGTCCTTAGAGACATGGATGTCCCGGAGTTTAAATGACTGCACTTGCGCCACTTCTGTGTTCTTGATGAAGATGTCGGTAGATCAGTGTTGTGTTTTTTCCTGAAGTCCAGTAAGATTTATTTTGTTTTTAATGTGTTTAGGTTGTTTGCAGAGCTCCACGTTGATAGATTCTGGACCTCGTCTCGGTAAAGAGACTCATCATCTGAGATTAGTCCAATGATGGTTGTGTCATCTGCAAATTCAATGACGTGTTTGTGAAGTGAGCTTGTGTGCAGTCATGGGTGTACAGAGAGAAGAGGATGGGGTCTCAACACACAGCCCTGTGGAGAGGTGGTGCAGAGAGTGATGGAGCAGGAGGTGTAGGAGCAAGTTTTGTCTCTCTGTGTTCATTTGGTGAGGAAGTCTTTGACCCAGAAGCAAGTGTGGGAGGGCATACCCCAGACCAAGATGGTGTTGAATGCAGCGCTGATGTCAACAAAGCGCATCCTCACATAGCCCTAACCCTGTTGGCTCTGTCGGTGAACTGATGAGGATCGAGTGAGGGACAGAGACTGGCTTTGATGTGGTGAAGGACCAGTCTCTCAAAGCACTTCATTATTATGGGATTGTAGGTCAGTTGAGGCTGACTTTTTTTGGGGACCATGATGATGATGGCTGACTTCAGGCAGGGTGGGTCAGCTGCTTGAGCGAGAGAGATGTTGAAGATGTGAGAGAGTACTCCGGCCAGCACCTGAATGGAGCACTGTGCTGGAAAACCCACCTGGACCGGTGGCCTTTTTTAAGTTTACTGACCTCAGCGCATGTCTCACTTCATGTTCCAGTAGAATGAGAGGAGAGGTGTCAGATTTGAGGGGGGAGGCTGATGTGTTTCAGGCATGTGCTTTTGCCAAGAGGCCCCCAGGTTGACCCAGTTGATGCTGGAGGGATTATAATTCTGCCATTAGTGAAGATAATAGGGTTAATCGGCAGAGCTGGAAGAGGCTGACGAATGCAAGTGTGCAACAGGGGTTTCTACCAACGAGGCATCAAAAGCACCCTGACCCGCCCCCACATTTCGTTTAATTTCACTTTATCTATAAAGCCCCTTCTGCAGCCTTATTGAATGGCCAAAGTGCTGGACAGTGCTGCAATCAACAAGTACAAGTAAAACAGTATAAAACAGCTGGAAAACATGTAAAGCCTAATAAAAAAGAACACATTACACGCAGGACAATGAAGCCACACGGCTACATCTGCTGCTGGAAAGCCATGACCAAAAAATGCATCTTCAGACAACACTTAGAAACCAGCAAGGAAGGCGACTGGCGCACGGTTAGAGGCAGTTCAGTCGTGGTACCATGGCTGCATGGTTGGGATTGGGCATTTGTCCTGCATGCAATCTCCGGTGGACAGATGATAGTTGGGCCCTGACTTCCTGCACTGGAGGAAATCTAAAGCCCTTGGCCAGAGCTTCAGGAGAGCAGCCACTTGTAAGGATTTCACTCACTTCTGGGAAACACTAAAGTCAAATCAAATCAAATCAACTTTATTTATATAGCACTTTTCATACAAAAAAAATGCAACTCAAAGTGCTTTACAGATTAAAATGGCCCCATAGATCCCACATTCCCATCCCAGCCCCCCTCCCCAAGTATAAAACAATTAAAAATTACAGTTCCCCTCCCGCACCCAACTTTCAAAAGTGGACATACAATCACCCGCACACTCGTCCATGCACACACACACACACGCACACACACATACTCGTGAACACCAGAGTAAACAATAGGCTGAGTTCAGATGGGTCAGGTAATGAACGACACATCATCAGCGGAGCCATCTGCCCTGGCAGCAACAGATCCACGGCAGCAGCCAAGACACCGGCCCATGACGCCCAGTGGCGTAGGGCAGAAACCCCCACCAGTGCCTGGGCACTACCCGGGTAGCGCCCCGGCCGCCGCCCCCCCTGACCACCGGCCCCAAGGCAGAGGGCTCCGCAGAGGAAACACTGGAGGATTTAAGATATATAACATATAAAATAATAAAAGCTAATAATGATAAAAAGTAACTGATAAAAAGTGATTATAAAGATAGTAAAAGAAAACATAATCATATAAAAACACTAAGATGTATATAAAATGATAAAAATAATAAAAGAGATAAATATGTACTTATAGATAAATAGTGATCAGTTAAAAGCTAAGCTAAAAAGGTGGGTCTTGAGCCTATTCTTAAAAGCCTGGACATTCCCTTCGGCCCTGAGGTCCTCCGGCAGCCCGTTCCAAAGGCGAGGGCCGTAATACTTGAAGGACGCCTCGCCGTGGGTGTGAGTCTTAACTTTAGGGATAACTAGGAGACGACTGCCAGAGGAGCGCAGAGACCGCGAGGGTTTATACAGTAAAAGCAGTTCTGAAAGATAAGGAGGCCCAAGACCATTAAGACACTTAAAAACCATTAAAAGAACCTTAAAATCAATCCTGAAACATACGGGGAGCCAGTGCAGTCATTTTAAAACCGGAGTGATGTGCTCCCGCTTCCTGGTCTTCATCAGGACACGTGCTGCTGAGTTTTGTAAAAGTTGTAAACCTGAGATGCTCTTTTTGGGAAGACCAGAAAGCAGGGCATTGCAGTAATCAATTCTACTGGTTATAAAAGCATGCACTAGCGTCTCCGTATTGGCCCGAGAGAGAATGGGTCGGACTCTGGCGATATTCTTAAGATGGTAAAAACCTATTTTTGTGATGTTTTTAATGTGGGGGATAAAAGTCAGCTCAGAGTCGAAAATAACGCCCAGATTCTTCACTTGTAGTGACTAAAGCTCTCCTTACTCACAGCAACAGACTCAGGAACAGCTTTTATCCCCAAACCAAAACCCAAACATCTTCATCTGTGAAAGAGTCATGCATGTGTATGTCTGGATGTTTTATTTTAATGCTAAAAAGAGAAAGCGGGTCAGAGCTGCTCACCCACAGGAATTCCATTCTTTTCTGGTCTATCCCTTCAGGCAGCATGCTTCGTGGTGACTGCTCTACTTCATCTCTTCTTCATGGCTTCCTTCTCATGGATGCTGGTGGAGGGTCTTCTTCTTTGGAGCAAAGTGGTTTCTGTCAACATCAGCGAGGACCGCAGGATGAAGCTCTACTATGTCATTGGCTGGGGTAAGGAAAATCTCATTTTACCAACTGGTTGTGCTTTAAAAGGCAAAAGAATTGCAATGACTGGAGAACAATGCATTAGGTTGCTGTCTTTACCCTGGGATGTCCTCTCACCGGCACTATCCTTTACACATCAGGAATGTGAGGAGGATGCATCGTTGTAGTTTCTGGGTTCATATGGTGAACTCTCTCTAAGGCCCGGTTCACACAGCACCATTTTAAATTGTCCGACGTGCGGAGGTTAACAGGGTCTTAGCTAGTTCCACTGCTCGACGGACGGGTGACGTTGCTGCCCTCTGTTCCACGGTGAGGAGAGCACAGGCAAGTTAGATTATTTTAATCTGGGGCATCTGAAAGTAGAGTACTGTAACCTTCACTCTCATAGCTGATATTTGTACTTCTACTCCTTACATTTTAAAAGCATTATCATTGCTCCTTTTTTATTTTGGCTTGTCATTGTTTAGAAAGACATTGAGACAAACACCTGATTACTCGTGCCATCTGGATGGAGAGCATCTGATCCTGGTTGGATATTTTAAGTGTCTATCATTCTTACACCCTATTAGTTTGTGCATGATCCTTTTCATGCCATTAATGAAACAAAGCATTGTTGACAGATTTAGTGAATGCTGTGTATAGAAAACCCCACAATGCTAATTGTTGCTCAGATAACAGTTTTCCTGTCCAGGTTCATCACCTGCTGTCTTCAGAGATTCTTGCAGCGGCTGGATGAACATTTACAATAAAGGTTATTGACAACCTGCCTCTGAAGATTAAACATATGCATCTTTACAATACTTACAGGCAACAAATCAAGACAGCTTCCATCCATGTGTTACAGTTTTTTTTTCAATTGCTAAAACGCGTTTTTCAAAACTGTACGTTTCTTTCAAAACTGCACACACAAAACCCCAAACATAGCACACAAATTCCTAAACCGTGGCTTCCCTTTGCAACAAAACCCTGCCACCACATATCGTAACATGTTCCCAAAATGGAACACGTGTTTTCATTTGGTAAACACAGCCACATTTTCACATGACACACACACATACCATTCATTGCTTAAACACAAGTAGCCTTTGGGTGAACACTACCAAGCATTAGGTACACTGAAGAGCAAAACTGAAAACACAATTGTCTAAATGGAACACAATGAATTACACACTGAATGTATGACAATGCCCACTTTTCTCTGAGATAAACATTAGACATCACACAAATTTTGAGACAAAACATCTTATTTTTACGGTTAACCCCCCCACCCCCCCCCCCCACCCCCCCCCCACCCCCCCACCCACCCCAAGCATAATCATGGGGCATCATGCCGCCGGTCTCTGTCTGGCCAGAGGGCCTCAACAACATCACAAGCGATGTCCTCCTGGTCCAAACAGCGCTGGAAGTACTGCCTCGAGTGCCTCATGACGCCCTGACAGGCCTCAAAGGCCACATCTCTACAAGGCTCCTCCATGGCTTGAAGCAGTGGGACCTTGCTTTGTGGATTCCTTTCGTACAACTTCCACCTCCAGGCTGAGAAAAACTCCTCAATGGGATTGAGAAAGGGGGAATAAGGTGGAAGGTATAAAATGGAAAACCATGGGTGGTCCTGAAACCACTCATGCACCTGGGTAGCCTTGTGGAAACTTACTTTTATGCTGCAGTCCCTGATTGCAAACTGCTCGCCAGACCCGAAAGTTTAGAGATTTGAATATTTGTGTGTTGTTGATTGAAGCTTTGAGAATTTATGTGGAAAGTGTGTGTAAACCTAAAAATTGTGTGCTGTGTCTTGACAGCAAGGTAACGTGAAATTGACAGAGTGTAAAGGAGGAAAATCAGAGTTCTAATATGATAAGGAAATCTTAAGTAGTGATAAATTGAGTCAAGCAATTGGGAACAGAAGTAGAGGTTGTGAAAATTGTGCCTCATTTTTGCTTTTTGAGTTTTAGCAATCGAAAAAAACTGTAATGCCCAGAAGTCCACATACAAATGAAACTGGAAACATTAGAATCTGGTGTAAAAGTTCAGTTATGTCAGTAATCCAGCTCAGACTGAGAGACCATCTAAAGCACATGTGTCAGACACAAGGCCCGCAGGAAGCGCCCCCTCCTTTGTGTTTTTTCCAGCGTCTGCTGCCGGTGTCTGCATCTCCGCTGTCTCGGACAAACTAATCACTCCTCTCACTCAGCGCCGAGTTCACTCAGCTATTTTCTGATGTTGAAGCCCAGAAACAGAGATTTTAAACGCTCAGTAATGTGTTCACGACTGAAAGAGAAAGTTTTCCAACTAACGTCCAGACAGAGCTGATATAACTCCAGCGAGCAGCGACACGCTCAAACCAGCACGGCTCTGTGGTTGCTGTCGTTGTTTCCCTCCCCGACACACAACAACGTGGTCAAGCTGCTCAGACATGTTCATCAGCACAAACCTATGTGAGCACCTGTTGTCATCTAATGTTGTCATTATTATGATGAAGATGAACAAAACAACAGGAGTCTCCTCCTCAGCTCAGATCAACCCCATGATGCAGGTATCTGGCTGGGACAGGTGAGCATCACAGTAAACCAGTGGAGCAAACTGAGCTTTAAATATGTTGGTTTTATGCTCTTTTTCTGCTCCAAAACATGAAAGTTAACAGGTGAGATGTTGCATTTTCATTTAAGATCAAATAAAATTTTTATTTTGTTGTTGGCCCGTGAGAAAATATTTAACCTACAGTAAACAGGAAGTGGAAAGGCTGCAGATAGATGAATAAAATAGAAAATCCCTTTATTGTTCCTCAGTGGGGAAAGCTAGACGTCACAGCAGCGATGACACGTATTACAAGAGAAAAAAGGAGAATAAAAAATAAGAAAAATGAATAAACAACAAGAAAACATAAATCCTGAATAGATTTTAAAAATGCTGAATATACCACAAGTAATGAATACCACTGATGCCTTTTATTTAAAACTGACTTGCTCGTGTGTAATTTGGTTATTCCACATTCAGTCTTAATGCAAAAATAAGTTTGTTTCCAAATTTAAAGGTTCAAAATTGCATATATGTTGATAAAGAAAATGTGCAAATTTGCCGTCACTTTTTCAAAAAATATTAAGTTCGGCCCGCGACTCCGTCTCAGAGTTTCATTTTGGCCCCGTGTGAGTATGAGTTTGACACCCCTGATCTAAAAGCTCAGGAACCCTCTGCAGGTATATTCAACCTTTTCACAATATTCTGATCTGAGATTTATAATGTGGGGTTTCATCAGCTGTAAGCCTTAATCATCAGTTATAACTAATAAAGGCTGAAACATCTGGATAAGCATGGAATGAGTCTGTCTCATAGATTAGTTTCACCTTCTAGGTTTAAAATTACTGACATAAAGGAACTTTTGTACCATATTCTAATTTTTCCTATTTTACATGTAAGGTTCATAGAGAGGTCCTTCACTGAGAAACCATTACTTATTATTTTAGGAAAGGACCAGTCACTCTGAAAATAGTCTCCTACACCTATCTCCTGCAGTAGCTTCTGATAGAAAATAGATGACAAAACAAGGATTAGAAAATTCTGACAGATCTACGTATAGGGCTGAACGATTCTGGAAAATAATCTAATTGCGGTTTATTTTCTTTAATATTGCAAATGCGATTTAATTCACGATTATTTTCTCAAGGGGTTTTTTCTCATATTTTTCAACTAACCGAAGTAAAAAATCTATGTAACTTGTAATGAATATAAACAAGTTTATGTATCTACATATTTATCTACATATCATATCAACAAGTTTATTTGTCTACACATACATAAACACTCACAAGTAAAGACAAAATGTTGTATTTGAAGGTGCGAAGCTCTGCAGCCAGGAGCACATCCCTTGAAGGAGCCTAGGTATTAGCATCAACTGTGAAAATGTATTTGTAGGAAAGAAGTGTGTCCCATTTATTGAAGTCTTTTGTGTTTAGAGTTTTTGACGCTTTGTCCGTGCAGAGCTTCCGTAGTTCAGTTACGTTCATAGCTGCTAGCCAAAAATCAGTGGAGTTAAAGTCTCTTACGGTTTTCAAGCTTTACTAAAATATCTGTCTGTACTTATTTGATTAACGGCAGTTTTTACTTTTTATTAGACTCCAAATGTAATAATTTGGCATGTTCCTAATTCGTAATTTGTAAGAATTTAATTGGCGATATTAGCATTAGCATCCCTAAGGGTTTTTCCATGTAAATTTGCATTCTGCTAACCACTCGCTCCCAGTCAAATTGCAGACTTTGCGATTATAAAATCTCCTTTTGTCACATCGCAATTTAATTGCATATGCCCTAGTCACTTTCATGGACTTGCGAACAACGTCTCGGCTAGTTGAAGCTAACATTAGCATTAGCAACTCCACAACACTTCTTCAGGCTTGCGTTTTATGTGAAGTTAAAACATCAATATTGCAGAGCAAGCAGAGTCAGTGGTAGAGTTGTGTTGCTGTTAGCCAATCAGAAGCAAGATGTCCAAATATCAGGAAATAAGAGAGCAAATCCTGTCGTCTGAAGCTCTCCTCTTATGTGGCTCACTTCTAATTCCTGAAACAACCACACTGGAGCTTTTTTCCCCAGAATAAAGCATACCAGGCATTAATTCTTACTATAGACCAGATGTCTGATGCAGATGATAGATGCAGATGTATTAAAATATGAATGTATTTGCATTGCACTAAAATGCATTAATAATCAAAAGTCAAACAGCAAGCCTCATGTATAGCCAACATTAACATTTTATATAACTTTAAAGTCATGATGACCTTTAGCAAAGATGCTTGTTAGTGGAGGTGTGGTAGCGCTGTGGCACCGCTGAAGCTTTTGTTTTTGATTTCATTTTTCTTAATTACATTAGTTTTACTTTTATACTTTGTCTTTTAGAAACCAGTACTTTATTACTTTTACTTGAGTAAAAAGGGTAGTGATAGCTGAGGAGGCAGAGGGAGTTGTCCAGTAATCAGAAGGTTGCAGGTTCAATCCTGGCTTTCACCAGAAAATGGTGCTATAGTGTCTTTGGGCAAGACACTTAACCCAGCTTACCTGCTGGTGGTGGTTGGAGGGACCGGTGGCACCATTGTTCAGAAGTCTCACCTCTCTCAGTGTGCCCCAGGGCAGCTGTGGCTCCATCGTAGCTCATCTTCACCAGTGTGTGAATGTGAGTGTGGATTGTGTTGTGAATCGCCTTGGGGGGTTGTAGAACCCTAAGAAGGTTCTATACAAATACAGGACATTTACCATTTACTTGAGTAAAACGCTTGAATTTGTTCTTCGACTTTACGTCTTTTTAAACTCTAGAAACAATACTTCTTTGTTAGTCATGAATGCGATTACGTCTAACAACTTCGGTGTGAGCTGAGTACACCACAGCCATAGTTTTACATTTTAGTTTATCATCTAACATTTGATTCAAAAGAGCTCTGGGGTCTCATTTATCAAACATTGTGTAGAATCCTTACTAAAACCGTAATTAAGCTCAGCAAAATTTTTTACTTATGCCAGGTAGGTTTGTGATCTATCAAACATGGAGTACGCACAGCTGCACGCAATCTCCTCTTCATAAATCGGAGACTATCTTCAAATGTTTCTCAGCTGCTTTTTAGTCACATCCCGCCCTCACCACGCCCCCTTACTGCCATAAATGGTCAATGCAAAGTGCCTTGTGGACCTCGTGCATATACATAAGCCGGCTGTTGCAGCGCTCCGCCAATGACATGGTGACCGTAGATCAAGGCAGATCAAGGAAGCGCAATTTCACAAGCAGAAGTTGAGGTACCTGTGGGTGAGGTGGAAAAATGAAAGGAAGTGCTTTTGCAAAACTAATATGAGAAAATCCACAGAGTGGCACAGCGTTGCTGAAGCCATCAATGTTGTGAATTCTTCAGAGAGATCTGTGGCGGATTTGTAAAAAATGGTCCAATCGGGATTCAATCTACAGACTTCCACGTGAAAGTCACGTACGCTAACCAGTCACCCAGATGGAGATCTCCCTTGTACAAGTAGCCAGGGTGCATGATCAATTGGGTCACAGTGACAGGACACACACTGTCACTATGTGTGCGTGTGGGGGGTCTTGTTCTGTGTGAAAACGAAGCGGTACAAGTGGTAATGCTGCAGGATTTCATAATTGTATCTTCTCAGCAGCAGCACTGCAGGTGCTCTCCATGTCCAACGTGTGCTTAAGCCAGGTCCTTAGTCAACTTAAAGTTGTGCACATTTTTCCGCTAAGTTTTCTTTCATAAATCCCAAAGCTTGCGTGGAAAGTTGCTTACGCAGTTTTCCGACCCCATTTTGTACGTAAGCAAGCTTGATAAATTAGGCCCCTGATCTGTCCATCTAAACCTATAATAAAATAGCTGTTCCTGCATCAGGCAAAAGGAGAATGTTCAATTCTGTAGCAAATGAGAGTGAAACAGCCTCAGAGCTTTAGTGATATACTGGCTGATTAACCACGCAACTGTGTTTTAAAATGGCTGCCACACGTTACTTACGTTGAGTTGACGCGTCGTTTCTGCACGTCCTCCGAAATTAATGTCAGAACGCTGCAATATACGAGTAACCAGTAGGTGGAGTTGACAAAAGGAGCAAGAAACACTCACACTGGTGACCCCGACTCTGGTTTAGTCTTTCACACGGACATCTTTGATACCGCTGCAGTCTTTATCCGTCACAAACTTAAAATGAACCAGTTACTAATCTCTTCTATTGACGCCATTTTTGTTTTGGTTTTATCCACAAACCCAGCCCCTTGTCCAGTCTGAGTAGTCTAGTGTGCCCCCTAGTGGAACACTCCAGTTCTACATGCAGTGCAGTGCCTTGCAGCAGTATGTGAACATACAGTGGGGCAAAAAAGTATTTAGTCAGCCACCGATTGTGCAAGTTCTCCCACTTAAAATGATGACGGAGGTCAGTAATTTTCATCATAGTTACACTTCAACTGTGAGAGACAGAATGTGAAAAAAAATCCATGAATTTACATGGCAGGATTTTTAAAGAATTTATTTGTAAATCAGGGTGGAAAATAAGTATTTGGTCAATTACAAAAATTCAACTCCATACGTTGTAACATAACCTGTGTTGGCAATAACAGAGGTCAAACGATTACTATAGGTCTTTACCAGGTTTGCACACACAGTAGCTGGTATTTTTGCCCATTCCTCCATGCAGTTCTTCTCGAGAGCAGTGATGTTTTGGGGCTGTCGCCGAGCAACACGGACTTTCAACTCCCTCCACAGATTTTCTATGGGGTTGAGGTCTGGAGACTGGCTAGGCCACTCCAGGACTTTCAAATGCTTCTTATGGAGCCACTCCTTTGTTGCCCGGGCGGTGTGTTTGGGATCATTGTCGTGTTGGAAGACCCAGCCACGTTTCATCCTCAAAGCTCTCACTGATGGAAGGAGGTTTTGGCTCAAAATCTCACGATACATGGCCCCATTCATTCTTTCCTTAACACGGATCAGTCGTCCTGTCCCCTTAGCAGAAAAACAGCCCCAAAGCATGATGTTCCCACCCCCATGCTTCACAGAAGGTATGGTGTTCTTGGGATTCAACTCAGTATTCTTCTTCCTCCAAACACGACGAGTTGAGTTTATACCAAAAAGTTCTACTTTGGTTTCATCTGACCACATGACATTCTCCCAATCCTCTGCTGTATCATCCATGTGCTCTCTGGCAAACTTCAGACGGGCCTGGACATGCACTGGCTTCAGCAACGGAACACGTCTGGCACTGCAGGATTTGATTCCCTGCCGTTGTAGTGTGTTACTGATGGTGACCTTTGTTACTGTGGTCCCAGCTCTCTGCAGGTCATTCACCAGGTCCCCCCGTGTGGTTCTGGGGTTCTTGCTCACCGTTCTCATGATCATTTTGACCCCACGGGATGAGATCTTGCGTGGAGCCCCAGATCGAGAGAGATTATCAGTGGTCTTGTATGTCTTCCATTTTCTGATAATTGCTCCCACAGTTGATGTTTTCACACCAAGCTGCTTGCCTATTGTAGATTCACTCTTCCCTGTCTGGTGCAGGTCTACAATTCTTTTCCTGGTGTCCTTCGAAAGCTCTTTGGTCTTGGCAATAGTGGAGTTTGGAGTCTGACTGTCTGAGGCTGTGGACAGGTGTCTTTTATACAGATATGTTCCAACAGGTGCCATTAATACAGGTAACGAGTGGAGGACAGAAAAGCTTCTTAAAGAAGACGTTACAGGTCTGTGAGAGCCAGAGATTTTCCTTGTTTTAAGTGACCAAATACTTATTTTCCACCCTGATTTACAAATAAATTCTTTAAAAATCCTGCCATGTGAATTCATGGAATTTTTTTCACATTCTGTCTCTCACAGTTGAAGTGTACCTATGATGTAAATTACTGACCTCTGTCATCATTTTAAGTGGGAGAACTTGCACAATCGGTGGCTGACTAAATACTTTTTTGCCCCACTGTAGATGCAGCCTGCTGCCTCCGCCAACGCGAGAGTAAACACACGCAAGTATATCACGGACCTTATGATAACACAAACTGTAATATAAAAGGTTTATTTTTTGTTCTATGTTAAGAATAAAATATAATAATAAAGAAAGAACCAAAACATATAATCAGACCCATCAACCTAACAATTGTCTCTTTTATTGTTTATGTTTGTTTGCTTGTTTGAACAATGGATCTGCTGAGGAAAACGATTATTTTTCTGAAATCCTGAAGGCTTTTTCCCAAAAGACATGATAACAATCATCTTTATTGCATGTAAGTCATCAGATTCCTCTTTTATTTACCTCCTGTCTCTCCCTTTGACACCTTTGTCGTTGTCATAAAACATGTCCCCCTCAAACCTCCCCTCCTAGGAGACTAACACCGAGCTCTGACTGGTTGTGATTTAAGGGTTTTCTATTCAGCAGATATTTATTGTCACTTGGTTCTACACAATCTTTTCATTTCTTTACCAAGTGCACCAAACCAGTCATTAAGCTCCTTCTAACTCTGCTGGAGGTAGTTATCTGCTACAGGCTGCTTTTCTCACAGTTTCCATGTGTTTTCTGATCATGGGATCAGTGGATTTTTTCCTTCAGTGTCAGTTTAAATTTGATCATCTCCACTTATGTACCACATGTTAACGTTTCCTGTTTAGACTGGATCTTGCAGTATTAAAAGGATGATGGTGAACCTCGCTAGATTAAAAAGTGCATAAAGAAGCAGTATAAAAGACAAAGCAACAGCCTCATTTAGGTTGTTCTTGTGTGTTTGTGTGATTGATTTTTGTTTTGATCTCGTGGTTTTGTTCTGTTTGAAGAGCTTGTTTTGTTATCTGTCTGTCCTTGAGCATTTTATTTCTGTAGCTGTTTTTGCATCCACAAACAAGACGGCCACAGATGTTGAGATGGTTATGTGCTCAAGCTTAAAGAGATGTTGAGTTCACACACAGGAGGAGGGTCTTAAAGTGGTCTCCAGGTCTGGTCGTCATGGACCAAGATCTGGTTGTTGTCGATGTTTTCCTTTCATCAGACAGGTGTGATTCAATCTATAAGTTCCTACTTGGGTTCTCACGTTATGTAGACACCTCATAACCACCACCATCCACCTATCCATCCATCCACCCAACCTTCCATCCATCTAAACATTCAAAACTTGCATGTTGGTGGCCCTTAAAGGGGCATTATGGAAGTTTGACAGTCAAAACATGTATAGAAATAATAAATGTCTTCTTCATACATTCTCCTGCAATGCCCTGGTCCTGTAGAATGAGCCCTGGCATTTTTACTGTGATTGCCTGTTTTTCTGTAAAATCACAGAAAAAGAGAGCTGCTCGGGTCGAGCAGGCTGCTTCATGCGCGTTCACGCTCAGGCATAGCCCTCTGAACCGTTCTTAACTGGTACAGATACATGTGATGTCACTGGCACGTTAGCTCGCATGGTAAGACGTCTGACTTTTGTGCAGAAGAACCGGGTTTGATTCTGGATGTGAATGTAGTTTATTTAGAGTTTCTTTTTTACATTAATGGTATATTTTTTTTACAGTAAGATGCCAAATTTTTATTTGAGACTCACTGAACGGCATTGAATTCACAGATAAAAAAGATGTGGGTTCAACTTTCATTTTGGAACAATTTTTCAAGCAAGGGAAGGGAATGATCTGAGCATGCAGGAGGACTGACCCATCATAAACCTTTGTCGGCTGTGCTGAAGAGAAAGGTACAGAACCAAATCAATTAATTAGCTGCACATTCTCCTGTCCTCTGTCCTCCGGGCCACACACACACACACACACACACACACACACACACACA